>NC_042985.1:43958878-44266378 GCF_901001165.1 Salmo trutta | reverse complement strand
TTTCTACAGGACCCATTGATAATTGTCCTTGGAAATAATGAATTGCATTAATGGCTCTGTCTGAATTTAACTTCTGAATGCACCAGGCCAGCAATTTACCAGGTTTTTCACCTTGATCATAGAATGATTGTTTCAGCCTCGTTAAGCCGTTTGCAGCCTGAGGTGTTAAGTTCTTCATACTGAGCTTTAAGAGCAAATAATTACTTCTGAGTTATACAAAAAAGTTTCCCTTTCCAATTCTCGGATTTTGCGGTCCATCTTTCTCATTTTCAGATTTAATTGATTTGAAACTGGTAAAACTTATAATTTGCCCACTAATATATGCTTTGAAAGCCTCAAATCTGGTACTCACTGACGTTTGGTCAGTGTTCAATGTTAAATATCTATATGAACTCCAACGTAATGTAAGAAGTTTGGGTCTTGTAACCATCTGGGATGCAAACGCCATCTAGAGGATACTTTTACTAGTTTTGAATCCCTATAGAACAATGCCACAGGGGAATGGTCACTCAGAACAATACTATCATATCCACTTCCTGCTACATTGGAAAGCAATGAGCAAGAAACTAAAAAGTGGTCTATACGAGAATATGATTTAAATGTCGACGAGTAACACTCCCTTTTACCCGGGTTCTGAGTCCTCCAAGGTTCACATAGATTTAAGTCGTTAATGAAATGCTGTAATTTCTTTCAACTCTGCGAGTGGGAAGTGTCTAAACCAGAGAAGCGATCTAGATGAGGATCAAGAGTGCAATTAAAATCCCCTGCCATTAGGACCTTACCAGGAAGGGAGGCTATCAATAGAAATACATTCTCAAAGAATTTGGGATAATCATCATTAGGACCATAAACATTAACCAGATTAATACGCTCATTCAAAATAGTTCCCTGTATCTAACCAGCTGTATCAGTTATATTAGCCACTTGAAATGGAACAGATTAGTGAATTAAAACCCTAACACCACGAGAATGAGAGGAGAAACAGGATACTATTACTTACCATCTCCTGCGTACTTTAAATAGCTCATCCTTCAACAAGTGAGTTTCTTGTAGGAACACATTAGATTAATTAAGTTGTTTAAGTCTAGTAATAACCTGTTTAAGCTTGGATACTTTACAAACGCAACAGACATTCCACTAAGTAAATTTCAGTTTTGCATTTGAAGTCATTTAACCAAAGATAAACATGGAATAAACTATAGCAATAAGGCATATCTAAAATATGTTAATAACCACTAGGACCGCAGGAATATTTTGTAGTGAAGTAAATACAGTGCATACGGAAAGTATTCAGACCCCTTGACTTTTTCCACATTTTGTTACGTTACAGCCTTATTCTAAAATGAATTAAATTTGTTTTTTTTGTTCATCAATTATACAGACAATACCCCATAATGGCAAAGCAAAAACAGGTTTTTAGAAATGTTTGCACATTTATTACAAATAAAAAACAGAAATACTGTCACTCCCTGATCCGTTTCACCTGTCCTCGTTATTGTCTCCACCCCCTCCAGGTGTTGCTTGTTTTCCCCAGTGTATTTATCCCTGTTTCCTGTCTCTCTGTGCCAGTTTGTCTTGTATGTCCAAGCTTACCAGCGTTTTTCCCCCCTTTTTTTTCTCCTTTTTCTAGTCCTCCCGGTTTTGACCCTTGCCTGTTCTGGACTCTGTACCCACCCATTCTGCCTGCTCTGACCTCGAACCTGCCTGCCACTCTGGACCTCCTGGACTCTGATCTGGTTATGACCTTTTGCCTGTCCACGACCATTCTCTTGCCTTTTCCCTTTGGATTTATTAAACATCTTAAACTCCAACCATCTGCCTCCTGTGTCTGCATTTGGGTCTCGCTTAGTGTCATGATAAATATAATTTCCGTAAGTATTCAACTCTTTATTAAACTCTTTACTCAGTACTTTTACAAAGTACCTTTGGCAGTGATTACAGCCTCGGGTATTCTTGGGTATGACGCTACACGCATGTCACGACGCTACAAGCTTGGCACAAATGTATTTGGGGAGTTTCTCGCATTCTTCTCTGCAGATCCTCTCAAGCTCTGTCAGGTTGGATGGGGTGAGTCACTGCCTTCCCACCTCTCACTAATCGTAGCCTGGTGGACAACGGATCAATTAAAGGGAGCATTCTAACCTAAGTGACTCTACACAAAACAAAGTGTCTCCTGCCTTCTCTCGGCATATCTAGCTAGATGATATGTGAAATATTACGAGTATTCATTTGAAAAGTAGCCAAGAATAGCTCCAGCTAAAAACATTAACGCTAGTTAGTGAAGCCTGAGACTAACGTTAATGTTACAGTATGGACAGTCCCAAAAATAGTTGTAGATCAAATACATATGGTTAGCAGATGTTACTGCGAGTGCAGCGAAATGCTTGTGCTTCTAGTTCCGACAGTGGAGCAATATCTAACAAGTAATATCTAACAATTCCACAACAGATACCTAATACACTCAAATCTAAGTAAAGGAATAAGAATATATAAATATATGGATGAGCAATGACCGAGTGGCATAGGCTAAGATGCAATAGATAGTATAGAATACAGTATATACACATGAGGTGAGTAATACAAGATATGTAAACATGATTAAAGTGGCATTATTAAAGTGACTAGTGTTGCATTTATTAAAGTGGCCAATGCAGGCAGCAGCCTCTCTGTGCTAGTGACGGCTGTTTAACAGTCTGATGGCCTTGAGATAGAAGCTGTTTTTCAGTCTCTGGGTCCCAGCTTTGATGCACCTGTACTGACCTCCCCTTCTGGATGGTAGCGGGGTGAACAGGCAGTGGCTCGGGTGGTTGTTGTCCTAGCTCAGTTACCTTAGCTTTCTTGGGAACAGGAACAATGGTGGCCCTCTTGAAGCATGTGGGGACAGCAGACTGGGATAAGGATTGATTGAATAGGTCCGTAAACACACCAGCCAGCTGGTCTGCGCATGCTCTGAGGATGCGGCTGGGGATGCCGTCTGGGCCTGCAGCCTTGCGAGGGTTGACACGTTTAAATGTTTTGCTCACATCAGCTGTAGTGAAGGAGAGCCCACAGGTTTTGGTAGCGGGCCGTGTCAGTGGCACTGTATTGTCCTCAAAGCGAGCAAAGAAGTTGTTTAGTCTGTCTGGGAGCAAGACATCCTGGTCCGCGACGGGGCTGGTTTTCCTTTTATAGTCCGTGATTGACTGTAGACCCTGCCACATATCTCTCGTGTCTGAGCCGTTGAATTGCGACTCTACTTTGTCTCTATACTGACGCTTAGCTTGTTTGATTGCCTTGCGGAGGGAATAGCTACACTGTTTGTATTCAGTCATGTTTCTGGTCACCTTGCCCTGATTAAAAGCAGTGGTTCGTGCGCTTTCAGTTTTGTGCGAATGCTGCCATCAATCCACAGTTTCTGGTTTGGGAATGTTTTAATAGACGCTGTGGGTACAACATCGCCGATGCACTTGCTAATAAACCTGCTCACCGAATCAGCGTATTCATCAATGTTGTTGTTCGCCGCAATGCGGAACATATCCCAGTCCACGTGATCGAAGCAATCTTGAAGCGTGGAATCCGATTGGTCAGACCAGCGTTGAACAGACCTGAGTGCGGGAGATTCCTGTTTTAGTTTCTGTCATCAACACCATCATCCCGGAAATCCTAGACCCACTCCAATTAGCATATCGCACTCCACACTGCCCTTTCCCACCTGGACAAAAGGAACACCTATGTGAGAATGCTGTTCATTGACTACAGCTCAGCGTTCAACACCATAGTGCCCTCAAAGCTCATCACTAAGCTAAGGACCCTGGGACTAAACACCTCCCTCTGCAACTGGTCCAGGGACTTTCTGACGGGCCGCCCCCAGTAAGTTTAGGCAACAACACATCTGCCACACTGATCCTCAACACAGGGGTCCGCTCAGGGGTGCATGCTTAGTCCTGTCCTGTACTCCCTGTTCACCCACGACTGTGTGGCCAAGCATGACTCCAACACCATCATCAAGTTTGCAGACGACACAACAATGGTAGGCCTGATCACCGACAACGATGAGACAGCCTATAGGGAGGAGGTCATAGACCTCTCTGTGTGGTGCCAGGACAACAACCTCTCCCTCAATGTGAGCAAGACAAAGGAGCTGATCGTGGCTCATAGTAAAAGGAGGGCCAAACAGGCACCCATTAACATCGACGAGGCTGAAGTGGAGCGGGTCGAGAGTTTCAAGTTCCTTGGTGTCCACATCACCAACAAACTATCATGGTCCAAGACAGTCGTGAAGAGGGCATGACAACAACTTTTCCCCCTCAGGAGACTGAAAATATTTGGTATGGGTCCCCAGATCCTCAAAAAGATCTACAGCTGCACCATCGAGAGCATCCTGACAGGTTGCATCAATGCCTGGTATGGCAACTGCTCTGCATCCGACCGTAAGGTGCTACAGAGGGTAGTGCATACGGCCCAGTGCATCACTGTGGCCAAGCTTCCTGACATCCAGGACCTATATACTAGGCGGTGTCAGAGGAAGGCCCAAGAAATTGTCAAAGACTCCAGAGAGTCAAGTCATAGACAGTTCTCTTTGCTACCGCACAACAAGCGGTACCGGAGACCAAGTCTAGGACCAAAATGCTCCTTAACAGCTTCTACCCGCAAGGCATAAGACTGCTGAACAATTAATCAAATGGCCACCCAGATTATTTACATTGCCCCCCCCCTGTTTTTACACTGTTGCTACTCGCTGTTATCTATGCATAGTCACTTTACTAATTACCTTGATTACACATTATTGTTATGTTTTCTTGAGTTAATTTTTATATATATATATTTATTTTTTTAAACTTTTGTTTATTTTGTAGATATTTGTACTATTTCTTGAACTGCATGGTTGGTTAAGGGCTTGTAAGTAAGCATTTCACGCTAAGTTCTACACCTGCTGAATCCCACGCATGTGACAAATCAAATTTCATTTGGATGTCTGCTAATGAGTTCCCAGCTGGCGATGCCTCATCGGTATTGGTTATTCCCTGTCATTTTCAACAAAGTCATGATGCGGATTGACAATCTTTCCTTTGCGGTACCTCAAACTGTCGATAGCTGTCAGGTAAATCACTGCCCCCAACAGCCCTGGCCGTCCCACCACTACCACAATCATCATCCCATCAGTAAACATTATCTCTCCGTTGTCTCTACGACTCAATTAAGCTAATACTATGTAAATTAGGTCTCTTGCCATTAGCGCCAACACCAGTATTGCCTGTGAGCTTTCTGGACACTTCGCAGTATTTACTGACATCTCTAATAGTGCTTAATGCCACACAGCAGGCTGCACTGGAGAAGGGAAAATGAGACCACTATGATAAGTAAACACTGATTGAGAGGAGGTGTAGGGTCTAGCTAGGACATGGGATGATTTCAAAATGGTACCCTCTTCCCTATGGCCTCTGGACAAAAGTTGTGCACTATGTAGGGAATTGAGTACCATTCATTTCCATTGCAGACATGGACATGTTGGAGACGAGGTAGATGTCCAGTTGAGGTCAACACATGGAATGGAGCTTGTATTGTAAATGTAGATGGCTCTCTTGTGATTCTCCAAGAGAATTTCTTTAAATCCTTCAATAAAAATAAGAAAAGCACCAAAAGCCTAACTATAACACCGGGTCAATCTTCAATACTGTTAACATTTTATAAACCTTATTTTTATAAAAAGTCAGAGGCAGCTAGTTCTATAGATTTTCAGTCAATAACAACAAATTGAAGTTGTGGTGGAGGGCCAATGTGTCTCAAGATTAAATGTTGACAATGAAGCATAACCCACAATTTTAGATTTACACTTGGTTGAGTTGTCAACTAATGTGAATGCAATGCGAAATCAACCAAAAAATTCACCAAAATTCCCTTAAGTTGATGACTTTTTGCAAATGTAATCAGTTTTCCACATTGATTCTGTCAAATTGTAACATGTTTCTGGTTAAACTGTAGTTTGTTTGTATCAAATCAAACTTTATTTGTCACATGCGCCGAATACAAGTGTAGACTTTACTGTGAAATGCTTACCTACAAGCCCTTAACTAACAGTGCAGTTCAAGAAGAGTTAAGAAAATATTTACCAATTAGACTAAAATAAAAAGTAACACAATAAGAATAACAATAATGAGGCTATAACGAGGCTTGTATCCTGTTTAGTGAATGATTACTGTGAGCATTAATGGAGTTTAGGCCATGAAACTGTGTGTATGCTAATTTAGAAATGTTGACCTAATCAGATAAGAGGAAATTGCCTAGGATCAGAGAGCATGGTCAGGCCCAGAACAGAAGATGGAAGGCATTTTCCTTTTTAACAATTCAATGTCATCACATATCATTTTTTTGTTGAAATATCAGAAACAAAGGTAGTTCAATCAGTTTCTGCCCAGTGAGAAGGAACACAATGTGTGTACCCAATGAAGATAAACATGATTAATGTTTGATTACACTGGGGAAGGAATGATATAGAATCCTTTGTGGACACAGAAAGGATCTGTACACCTGTACAGGCAACAATAAGGATTCAATTCCACAGCATTTCCAACAGCATAGTTGCTCTGTTTCTGGCACGGTTAGATAAAGAGGAGTACACCCTGGAGGAATTATGACTATCCCTGTGTCAACCGAATAGCCTGGGTGGAGGAATAGTCGAAGTGTCATGACAATGAGTGAAGAATAGCCTAGAATTGTCATGATGAATGACAAGGAGTTGACATGATAGCACAAACAGGTTTAGGACCAAGCTACCAACGGAGCACTGACCTGAGAGCCCTCAACTGGGCCAGTCCACAATACGCCACTAGCAAAACCTTTACACCCATAATGACCTAATTTCATTTCCACTTGGTACATACCCACACTACCCACAGAGAGAGTTGGCATTCCAAATGACACCCTATTCCCTATTTATTGCACTACTTTTGCCTACAAAAGGAGTGCACTGTATATTATGGGAATATGGTGCCATTTGGTACGCAGCCAGAGAGTGCCATCAGATCCGAGGGGGTCGGATGGAGTAACCGGAGTCTCTGTGGTGGGTGATCTGCGTCCAGAGGTACGAACAGTGCATTTGGAAAGTATTCAGAACCCTTTAATTTTCCACATTTTGCTACATTACAGCCTTATTATAAAATGTATTCAATATGTTTTGAATACACGCAATGCCCCATAATGATAAAGCTAAAAAAACGCCTTTGAAATTTTTGCAAATTTATTACAAATAAAAAACGGATACCTTATTTACTCAAGTATTCAGACCCTTTGCTATGAGACTCGAAATTGAACTCAGATGCATCCTGTTTACATTTATCAACCTTGAGATGTTTCTGCAACTTGATTGGAGTCCACCGGTGGTAAATTCAATTGATTGGACATGATTTGGAAAGACGCACAGCTGTCTAAAGTCCCACAGTTGGCAGTGCATGTCAGAGCAAAAACCAAGCCATGACGTTGAAGGAATTGTCCGTAGAGTTCCGAGACAGGATTGTGTCGAGGCACAGATCTGGGGAAGGGTACCAAGATATTTCTGCAGCACTGAAGGTCCCCAAGAACACGGTGGCCTCCATCATTCTCAAATGGAAGATGTTTGGATCCACCAATATTTTTCCTAGAACTGGTCGCCCGGACAAACTGAGCAATCGGGGGAGAAGGGCCTTAGTCGGGGAATGACCAAGAACCTGATGGTCACTCTGACAGAGTTCCTCTGTGGAGATGGGAGAACCTTCCAGAAGGACAACTCAGAAGGACATCTCTGCAGCACTCTACCCAAATACAGGTGTGCCAAGCTTGTAACATCATACTCAAGAAGACTCGAGGCTGTAATCGTGCAGGCCAGTTAAGTTCTTCCACACCAATCTCGACAAATCATTTCTGTATGGACCTCGTTTGAGCACAGGGGCATTGTCATGCTGAAACAGGAAAGGGCCTTTCCTAAATTGTGGCCACAAAGTCGGAAGCACAGAATCATATAAAATGTCATTGTATGCTGTAGATTTCCATTCACTGGAACTAAGGGGCCTAGCCCAAACCATGAGAAACTGCCCCAGAACATTATTCCTCCTCCACCAAACTTTACAGTTGGCACTGCATTTGGGCAGGTAGCATTCTCCTGGCATCCGCCAAACCCAGACTGGTCCGACAGACTGCCAGATGGTGAAGGGTGATTCATCGCTCTACAGAACGCGTTTTCACTGCTCCAGAGTCAAATGGCGGCCAGCTTTACACCACTGGTTTTCTTGGTTTTGTTACGTTCCCCAGCGTCACTCAAACAGAAAGGGGAACGAACAAACAGTTACTGACCAACAACCAAAACGAAACCGGTAGGTTGTGGGGGGGGGGCAATCCTTAAACCACTCAGAGTTTAACAGGATTTATTAAAGGGGCAATCCTTAGTTGCTACATCCATTTTTGGACCTATGAATTAATATGTACCCATTGATTCTTGACGCTGTTTGTTCACACGCACCCGTTCACAATTGCTAATAACCCATCTGCAACCTCCTGACTCTGTGATAAAGTGCAAATCCAGAGGCCCACACCGGACCCTATCTCACAAAAATTCGGTGTAGCCTACAGTCAGAGAAGGTGGAACGATTTTTTGACAGGGAGTGCAGGATATTTTTTGGGTGCTTAATGTAGATATGTTTCTGCTTATAATTTCCGACAATTTGGTAGGTAATTTTTTATTACCTCCCCCCTTTTCATTTTCTGCTTCTTTCTCTCTAAATTTCACACACTTTTTTACTCCCACCTCCACCCACTGTTTTTTCTTCTCTTGTTAAAAGACACTGCTTCACCTTACTTTTGTAATGCCTTCATCAACAAAAACAATTCACTTACGCTGTCTGTCATGCTGCAGCTAGCTGATTTCAGAGTGGAAGGTGTGTGGAGTGTCTTCAAGAAATATAAACATGAATTTGTCTGATTCCAAATTAAATATTTTGTAGCCGGATACATCTTTGTAAGGGCGCTGCATTGTCACGTCCTGACCAGTAAAGGGGTTATTTGTTATTGTAGTTTGATCAAGACGTGGCAGGGGGTGTTTGTTTGGCTATGTTCTTATGTAAGAGGGGTGTTTGTTTTATGTGTTTCGGGGTTTGTGGTTAATGTTAGTATATTTCTATGTTCGTTCTAGTCTTTCTATTTCTATGTTTAGTTAATGGGGTTGACCTTAAATTGGAAGCAGCTGCTCCTCGTTGCTTCTAATTGAAGGTCCTATTTAAGAGGGGTGTGTTTTCTATGGGATTTTGTGGGTAGTTGTTTCTTGTTTAGCTGTGTGCCTGACAAGACTGTTATCGTTGTTATTTTTGTATACGTGTGTTTTTGTTATGGTTTTTCCTTCTTTCTGCCAATTAAAAAAAAGATGAGTATACACATTCCCGCTGCGTTTTGGTCTAATCCTTACGACAACTGTGACATGCATTCACCATTCTATTTCAGTAAAAAATAATGGTGAACGCAGTTAACAGGCTGGTTCCACCAGGCAAACATGTAATTGATTTAATTGTATACATTTTTTATTTAACCTTTATTTAACTAGGCAAGTCAGTTAAGAACAAATTCTTATATATATATATATATATATATAAAATGACGGCTTACCCCGGCCAAATCCGGACGACGCTGGACCAAATGTGCGCCGCCCTATGAGACTCCCAATCACGGCCGGATGTGATGCAGCCTGGATTCGAACCAGGGACTGTAGTGACGCCTCTTAGATCGCTGCACCAGTCGGGAGCCCTAAATGTAGCCTGACTGTCACGCAATGAAGTGAAGTGGTTTTGAACCAAAACATGAATTAAACTGGAACCTAATAACTATATAAACTAATCTCTTAACACAGAATGGAGAAGCAGGAGACAGAGCTACTACAGTAGTTTCACATTACCACACTCATAGGGCACTATTTCCAACTTTGACAGCTGGTGCTACACAAATACTCACAACCCTATATTGGAGTGTGAGTGATTGCTAAGTCAGTCCAAGGTCTAAGATATAGGCTGATTGGAAAACCTGCCCTAGATGACACAGCCAATGTCGTCAGGGGTATGCCAAATAAAAATGTGATTCACATAAAAAATATTTTAAAAATATCTATATATAAAAAAAGGAAAAAAAAAATCTTCACATTTTCAAACAGTCCATTTATATTTTCCAATGGGGCTATACATTTGGGTGAGGTTTTTTTCTCGCCTGAGTAGCCTCATTTCACTGCCAAAAATAAAATTAAACCATCTAGTGTTCAGTCAAATGCAGGTAGCCTAGTCAAATAATTAACATCCAATCACATTAACCATTACTCTCTCGCGGGAAATCCACTAACGGTCCGTATGTAGCCAAACGTAGCTGCTGCTCATTCCGTTTGCTTGTAAATGGATGAATGGTTAATAAGAAGGCCCGCGTCCATAGAGACACATACCAGCTCTACTGGTAGTACTGCTACTAACAGCAGTACTACACCTGCACCTGTCGACGACACAAGTTGTTCTGCTTTCACAAGCACATCCAATGCTAACATCAGTAATTCTACATTTGTTGTTAGCCCAGCTAGCATGGACACCGACAGTTGTGAATCTGATGCAGCCGAAGAGCTGCTGCCCCCTTACGCGGAAAAGCACCGAACAACAGACAGGGACGTTGGACCTAAGTCCTCCACAATAGTATGGGGCTTGCCTGTCCTGGCCACTCGATAACTCACCATATACGACGCTTCTAGCCCCTTCTTTTAATGTTATCTGTTGCTTTTATACATGTCTTACTACTCGAAAGTCATCTTAATTCTCACTCAAAAAACTGCCATGGCTTATTTTCAAATTGGCATGTTTTGTTTCAACAATTACTGCTTCGCATACAAGCCAGTGAATTCCATGCGTTACAGCTGGATGAGTGTGGCAGGCATGGCACAGATCCTGTTATATGTCTGTTACGTCTATGGGGGGCCAATAAAGGAAGACATACTCTTCTACAAACCACTGGAAACCAGGACAACAGGAGGGGATATTTTTAAAGTACTGGACAGCTTTGTGACATCAAATAGACTTTTGTGGTCAAGATGTGTTGGTATCTGTACTGATGGAGCAAAAGCCATGACAGTGAGACATAGTGGAGTAGTAACACGCGTGCAAGCAGTTGCTCCCGACGCCACTTGGGTGCACTGCAGCATCCACCGAGAGGCACTTGCAGCCAAAGGAATGCCTGAACGCTTGAAAGACATTTTAGACACGACAGTGAAAATGGTTAACTTTGTTAAAGCAAGGCCCCTGAACTCTCGTGTATTTTCTGCACTATGCTATGGTATGGGCAGCGACCATGTAACACTTTTACAACATACAGAAGTCCGCTGGTTATCAAGAGGCAAAGTATTGACACGTTTTTTTAAATTGAGCTTAAAGTTTTCTTTACTGACCATAATTTTCACTTGTCTGACCGCTTGCATGATGACGAGTTTCTCACACGACTGGCCTATCTGGCTGATATTTTTCTCACCTGAATTATCTGAATCTAGGATTACAAGGACTCTTCGCAACTATACTCAATGTGCGGGACAAAATTGAGGCTATGATTAAGAAGTTGGAGCTCTTCTCTGTCTGCATTAACAAAGACAACACACAAGTCTTTTCATCATTGTATGATTTTTTGTGTTGAAATGAACTCAAGCTTACGGATAATGTCAAATGTGATATAGCGAAGCACCTGAGTGAATTGGGTGCGCAATACGTAGGTACTTTCCGAAACGGATGACAGAATCAACTGGATTCATTATCCCATTCATGCCCTGCCTCTAGTCCACTTACCGATATCTGAACAAGAGAGCCTCATCGAAATTGCAACAAGCGGTTCTGTGAAAATTGAATTTAATCAGAAGCCACTGCCAGATTTCTGGATTGGGCTGCGCTCAGAGTATCCTGCCTTGGCAAATCGCGCTGTTAAGACACTGATGCCCTTTGCAACCACGTACCTATGTGAGAGTGGATTCTCGGCCTCACTAGCATGAAAACTAAATACAGGCACAGACTGTGTGTGGAAAATGATTGAAGACGGAGACTCTCTCTAATACCTTCCAAAATTGAAGAGGTATGTGCATCCTTTCAAGTATACCCTTCTCATTAACCTGTGGTGAGTTATTCACAATTTTAGATGAACAAATAAAGTTTTATATGTAAGATGGCTAAATTATTAAAATTATTGATTATTATTATTTGTGCCCTGGTCCTATAAGAGCAATTTGTCACTTCCCACGAGCTGGGTTGTGACAAAAACTCACACTCATTCTTATAGTGTGGGTGTGGCAGGCTTTTAATGATAGTAAAAAACAACATTTGAGAGTGCGTTGACCCTGGTGCTAGAGGGGGTACACAGCTGGAGGTTGAATGTTTGAAGGGGTAGGGGACTATAAAAGGTTTGGGGACCTAGAGGTAAATTAGCTCGGGTTCCATCGTGTGGCCTATGCAACTAGAATCGTTAGTAGAGGAACGAGCATTAACGCCCTGGACCAGAGCTAGAGGTAAATAGGCCTACCTGCTGGGGATGAAGTTGGACTCCTGGAGTTTCTCTGCCTGCTCCAGGTCTCTGGGGAAGCCATGCAGCACCCAGCCCCGTGTGGTACAGTCCAGCCTGCTGAGACGCTCCGTCAGGATCTGCAGCACCATACTATCAGGCACTAAGGAAACACAGGGACACACATAACACACTCCCTTAGAGACTCTGGTCTTGTTCTTTCATAATTCTTAAGAAGACTTTAAGAATGCATCCTTCCTGATCAGACAACTGACATATAGATCCCTGTTCTGACATGCCTGGATTGGTGGAAGATGTGATAGAACCATTGCTTATACTGCATCTATCAATTTGTGTTCAGTCACATTCCATAGTTTACACATGGTAAACGGACGTATTCACAATGAACATATTTCTCTCATTACTTTTGTTTTTGTGGATTCTTCAGGAATTTCCTGATTAACACTAGAGCCTGCTCTTTAATCATCTTTTCATTTAGAAATAGAACATTTCATTGATAAGTCTAATTCCTGGCGTTATGATCATATCAGCAGATTGGGTCCAGAGGATCCTTATACATGTGCTCTTCCTTTCTGACAAGGCTTGTGGTGCAAATCCCCCCCTTCCCCTCAAAACGGGTATCAACCTTTATGTTAACTTGTCTGGTATAATTTATCCCCCTCTGTACTTTCTATTTGGTCTTGTTTTTTCCACCACACTTATTGCACCTTGAGCCAGAAATCTCTGTTTCCAAAAATAAACATGCCTATTAAGTGTAGGCTATATCTTCAGAGACAGGATTTTATCACCACATGCATTTTATTCTAAATCAAGGAGGAATGAATCAGGAGGAATGTATCCAGCTACAAAATAATGAAGTTGGAATAAGACAAATTCATGTTTACATTTCTTGAAGACACTCCACACACCTTTCACTCTGAAATCAGCTAGCTGCAGCATGACAGGCAGCATAAGTGAATTGTTTATGTTGAAAAGTAAGGTGAATAAGTGGCTTTTAACAAGAAGAAAAACAGTGGGTGGTGGTGGGAGAAGGAAAGTATGTGCGAAAGGTAGAGAGAAAATAGCAGAAAATGAAAAGGGGGTAGGTAAATACAAATATAATTATATTATTTGAGAAAAAATAATAGCAAAACCCAAAGGGACCATGAAGCCTGGGAAAAATGTAAGTTGATGGATTGAAATGTCCAATTTCCACAACAAACAATCTGAGCTTCTCCCTCCTGCAGAACGGTCTTCAAACATCAGGCAGCCTGAAAAGGTTTCTTCTTCTCCCTTCGTTTCCACTCCCTCCTTTCCTTCCACTCCTCCATAACACTATTTCCTATTATCTACTTCCTTAATGTGGCTCTCCAAATCTCTAAAGCACTGGACTGGTTACACTAGCCACAATCTCTCCCTACCCTAATTATACCCCAGTGAGTCTATTAATCAACTTGTAAATTATTTAAGCAAGCTCCTTTCCCTGCAATCCTCACTGTCACAGACAGGGAGAGTGATGTAGGGAGGGTTAGGGAGAAAGAGATGTCTTCAAATGGCAAAAGCCGCCTTCTCTCAATGGATAACATAAAGCAAAGTTCAACAAAATACAAGAAGTTGAACACAACAATGAACATATCCCATGCATATTCTCCACTCCAATATGTACATTGGTAACAATAAGAATGTGAGTTAGTTCCCACTGTGGCCAGCAGTGGTTCTTCTGGACATAAATAGTTGCAAATGGACTCTATGGGTCATTTTCCCCAGACCCAGATTAAGCCTGTGTGTGTGTGTGTGTGTGTTTGTGTATGTGTAGCCTATGCATGTGTATGTGCAAATGTGTGTTTGTGTATGTGTGTGTGTGTGTGTGTGTGCGCGAGCAAGGGATAAGTTTGCGAGCCAAGGCCCTCATTAGGCTTGACCTCAGTATGCATTGGAGGCACAATCTCGATACACATCTGCATGGAGCCCACTCCCCGGGGGATGTTTATTCAATTAATAAAAAGTTGCTCAAGGCGAGTGGCCCAGACACAAGCCCTGGGCACTGCAGTGATTGGCACGCTTTGGCAGCTACATGCACTCTCTAGAGTGGAGCAGTAGCCCCAGCTAAATGGCAAACGCCTTATATCATGTCTAATATTCTTTTCCACAGGATGTTATTCCAAAGTAGCAAAACAATTAAATAAAAAAAACTGACTGAAATTTGTATCTTTTTCCAATCAAGATGAGACACACAACCCAGATCAAAACCTGATTCTAACTATTTGAAAATGTAGTACCAGAGAATGTCTCCTTAGTTATTATTCACATCAGAGAATTGTCTGATGATGAGGAGCCCAAGCTAATCAAATTATTTTGGCCAAACGACTCTAGCCATTCCAGCGCTGTTCATTACTATTGCATGGGCAGGGTTACAGGGTCTCTGTGGACACATCCATTTTTACTCCCCCCTGTAACACTGTTTACATGCAGGCTCTGATGCTAAAAGCAACTAATTGAAGGAGGAACCAGGTAAATTGTATGGCCACAAAGGTGTGCGTGTGCAGGTGTGTGTGTGAGCACGTGTGTATGAGTGCACCCTCTTGTATGACTAGCTGTGTACCTTGCTGTCCAGATTCCAAGTAAGGTTTAATGAGTTCTCCCATATTGGTCACGTCTGCAGAAACCGCCTCCAGAAGCTCACCGCAGCAAACTACAAGGGAAGCGGAGAGTCGGGACAAGAAAGGGGAGACATTCAAGTTGAAATAAACAGAATACACAACGTAACCTTTCAGACAGGGAATAAACAGAATAGGAAAAATGACAGCTCCTGTAGGCTGCGTCCCAAACGGCACCCTATTTCCTAGAGCGGTCTTGGTCAAAAGTAGTGCCCATAATAGGAATAGCTTGCATTTGGGATGCAAGCCATACACAGTAAACAAGGAGAGATGGAGGATGGAAAATTAAAGTCTGTGCAAAAAAATGGCAGTGACATAAGACTCCATGTCAAAACAGAACATTTGAATCATGTTTGTGTCTAAACAAATATATATATATATATATCATATACTGTACATACAGTCCTCAACATATGTATTTGGACGGTGGAGCTACAATTTTAAATTTTGGCTCTATACTCCAGCACTTCAGCCATAAATCTACAGCATTAAATAATTTCTCTGGTTAGCAAACGGAGTCAATATTCGATTACCGCATTCTGTTATAAACTGCATTCAAACAAGAAAACTGCACTTAATATAACCACATTCTGTCAGTTTCTGTGGCTACTCTAGAGAACATGGCAAAATATACTTTATGTCGAAATAACATTCAAAAGTTGTACCATAAGAAGTACTTCTAAAACCAATTTTGAATTTAACGCCATAACCATAGTACAAATTCAATCAATGAGTATTCTGTAGAGCCAGGTAAAGGCAATAGTATGGGGAACACATTGAGAGGGACAGTGAAGGACTGTTCTGGGTGAAAACTTACGATTGACAATGTTGTATTTCTGAGAGATAAGTTTCGCCTGCAGACTCTTGCCTGAGCCAGGGGGCCCAAAGAGGAGGACCCTGGGGGTGTGAGGGGCCACAGAACAGTGCCGCGAGAGAATGTACGTCAGCACTGTGGGAGGAGACAACAACCACAGCATTAAAGTGGCAATCCAGTTCTCCTTTTCACCTAATTTAACACATGATTTACATGATCTGACCTGTTCACCGGACGTGCTTGTTGCACCCTCGACAACTACAATGATTATTATTATTTGACCATGCTGGTCATTTATGAACATTTTAACATCTTGACCATGTTCTGTTATAATATCCACCCGGCACAGCCAGAAGAGGACTGGCCACCCCTCATAGCCTGGTTCCTCTCTAGGTTTCTTCCTAGGTTTTTGGCCTTTCTAGGGAGTTTTTCCTAGGGAGTTTTTCCTAGCCACCGTGCCTCTTTCACATGCAATGCTTGCTGTTTGGGGTTTTAGGCTGGGTTTCTGTACAGCACTTTGAGATTTCAGCTGATATACGAAGGGCTATATAAATAAATTTGATTTGATGATCTCAAGAGGTGGTCCAGGTATGTCACACCTTCAGTGTGTGTACTTTGCCCTATTTATATTTGGGATATAGCGCTTTTCAACAGTAAAAGTAAAAAAAATCTGGAGGACGTCTTTAAGAATGTGATAACTGAATCCTACCCACTGGGCAAAAACTTGTTGAATCAACGTTGTTTCCACGTCATTTCAACCAATAAAAAAAAATAAAATCAAATTGTATTAGTCACATGCGCCGAATACAACAGGTGTAGACCTTACAGTGAAATGCTTACTTACAGGCTCTAACCAACAATGCAGTTTCAAAAAAAATATGGATAAGAAGAAGAGATGAAAATAACAAGTAATTAAAAAACAGCAGTAAAATAACAACAGTGAGACTATATACAGGGGGGGTACCGATACAGAGTCAATGTGCGGGGGCACCGGTTAGTTGAGGTAGTATGTACATGTAGGTAGAGTTAATAAAATGACTATGTATAGATGACAACAGAGAGTAGAAGTGGTGTAAAGAGGGGGAGGGGGGTAGACATTTGGGTAGACATTTAACTAGACGTTCAGGAGTCTTATGGCTTGGGGGTAGAAGCTGTTTAGAAGCCTTTTGGACCTAGACTTGGCACTCCAGTACCGCTTGCCATGCGGTAGCAGAGAGAACAATCTATGACTAGGGTGGCTGGAGTCTTTGACAATTTTTAGGGCCTTCCTCTGACACCGCCTGATTTTGAGTTCCTGGATGGCAGGAAGCTTGGCCCCAGTGATGTACTGGGCAGTTCGCACTACCCTCTGTAGTGCCTTGCGGTCGGAGGCCGAGCAGTTGCCATACCAGGCAGTGATGCAACCAGTCAGGACGCTCTCGATGGAGCAGCTGTAGAACCTTTTGAGGATCTGAGGACCCATGCCAAATCTTTTCAGTTTCCTGAGGGGGAATAGGTTTTGTCGTGCCCTCTTAACAACTGTCTTGGTGTGCTTGGACCATGTTAGTTTGTTGGTGATGTGGACACCAAGGAACTTGAAGCTCTCAACCTGCTCCACTGCATCCCCATCAATGAGAATGGGGGCGTGCTCGATCCTCTTTTTCCTGTAGTCCACAATCATCTCCTTTGTCTTGATCACATTGAGGGAGAGGTTGTTGTCCTGGCACCACACAGAGAGGTCTCTGACCTCCTCCCTATACGCTGTCTTGTCGTTGTCAGTGATCAGGCCTACCACTGTTGTGTCATCGGCAAACTTAAATGATGGTGTTGGAGTCGTGCCTGGTCATGCAGTCATGAGCGAACAGGGAGTACAGGAGGGGACTGAGCACGCAGGAAGTCTGAGGGGCCCCTGTGTTGAGGATCAGCGTGTCGGATGTGTTGTTTCCTACCCTTACCACCTGGGGGCGGCCCATCAGAAAGTCCAGGATCCAGTTGCAGAGGGAGGTGTTAAGTCCCAGGGTTCTTAGCTTATTGATGAGCTTTGAGGGCACTATGGTGTTGAACGCTGAGCTGTAGTCAATGAATAGCATTCTCACATAGGTGTTACTTTTGCCCAGGTGGGAAAGAGCAATGTGATGACATTGAATCAATGTGGAAAACTGATTGGATTTGAAAAAAGTCCTTCACGTTTGGGAATTTCATTGTTTTTCCACCCAACTTTTAACCTAAATCCAATGACATGGTAAATATATATTTTTTTGCTTTCATGTTGAATTCACTACTCAACCAAATGTAAATCAAATCTAGATGTTGAAAATGTTTGCTTGGTCCTTTGTGGTAGATTCTGTAATGAGGGGATTCACATAAGTATTTTATTTTAAGTTCTACATTTAGCATAGTAAGCATATGTTACCTTGGAAACTGTTAAAGTTGTAAGGGATGGTTAACAAGTATATCAGTTAATTCCTATTGATAATATATAAACTACAGCTAAATTCTGTTCGTCTCTAGTGTGTTGCAATTTCAATTATGTTATTTTAGCAAAAGCATTGCTAAGAACTTTCTTTCCCAAAGGCTATCTGTCTTGATAGAGGAATAGCTGGAACATGGGTTAATTTACACTAATTTATTAAAAAACATTGGCAGGATGAAATCTCTTGAGATGCACCATCTTGTTTTCAAAAGTGTCCAAATAAAACCCCAAATTAACAGACAATACTTAGTAATGAGAATAATATGGAAACGACTGTCTAATAATAATAACAATAAAACAATAATAATAAATAACAAAAACGTACATTAACAGCAAGAACTGTTGTTGTACAACTAATAGGCCTACAACTAATAAAACATCTGCTACAACTACTAATACCACTAATAAAATACAGTGGGGTCCGAAATTATTAACACCCTATGAAATTAATAATTCAAATACTGAGCTATATTGCATGCAACAAAAAAAGGGTGAATTCTATTATTTTATACTAATACAATTGCTCAGAGAAAGAGATTTTGTTTAACAAGTAATACTTTTTTCCCACAAAGGTACGGGTCAAAAGTATTGACACCCCTAAAGATTGTTATAAATAAATAAAGTAGTCAAAAGTTTAGTATTTGGTCTCATATTCCTAGCATGCAATGACTACATCAAGCTTGTGACTCTAAAAAATTGTAGGATGCATTTACAGTTTGTTTTGGTTGTGTTTCATATTATTTTGTGCCCAATATACATTTATGGTAAATAATGTATTGAGTCATTTTGGAGTCACTTTTGTTATAAATAAGAACAGAATATGTTCCTAAACACTTATATTAATGTGGATGCTACCATGATTACGGATAATCCTGAATGAACCACGAATAATGATGAGTGAGAAAGTTACAGAGGGTCAAACATCATACCCAAAAGACATGTTAACCTCCCACCATTACCAATAACAGGGGAGGTCAGCATATCTTGGGGGTATGATCATGTTTAGAAACATATTCTATTCTTATTTACAATAAAAGTGACTCCCAACAAAAAAAATAACATAATACATTATTTACCATGAATTTCTATTGTGCATAAAATAATCTGAAACACAACCAAAACAAACTGCAAATGCAAACAACAAGTTTATAGAGTCACAATCTTGATGTAGTCATTGTATGCTAGGAATTTGGGAACCAAATACTAAACTAATACATATTTGAACTACTTTATTTATAAGAATCTTGTGACCCCTACCTCTGAGAAAAATACATTACTTGTTAAACAAAATCTCTTTCTCTGAGCAATTGTATTACTATAAAATAATAGAATTCCCCATTTTATAGGCATACAATATAGCTCAGTATTTGAATTATTTATTTTATAAAGTCATTATTGCTCATCTTCATAAAGGGTGTCAATCATTTCAGACCACACTGTACATACATATTTACAAATATCTCATGACGAAAAAGTGCATTCTTAAATCCACTGATTTTAATGCCCTGATTTCTATAAGTAAATTATTGCAGTCAATTGGGCCTTTGTATCTGAAAGATCTTAATCCAACTTCACGATGTACACTTGGAATATGTAATTGCTGCTGTTATCGAAAGGAGTACTGTGAGTCTTGTATAGTTATATACAGGGACATTTAAGTTGATACATTTAAAAAATAAATTGTTACCAATTTTGTTTGGGAGTCTTCTGTTTGGGAGTGACAGCCAATATAGTGATTCATACATTTTGCAAAGACGTGTCTTATAATGGCATCCAAGAATGAATCTGCAAAGATAGTTATAAGTTACATCTAATTCCCAAAGTATGATCTTGGTTATGTCTTTAGGAAGAGGGATCACTTGTGCACATAGCAATACAAAAAGGTATGACATAATTTACACTATAAACATCAAATATATCTAAACCTATCTAACTAACATTGGCAAAGTCAAACTAACATTACCTCAAAATATTATTTCCCCAATGCAAAAATAACACTAAACCATTAAAAATACAAATAACTAAATCTCTTGTGCTTTACAATAACTCTGTTAGCTTACTTGCACTGTCATGTATGATCTCATAAGCCAGTTGTTAACATGCAGAGGGTATCCCAGTGCATTGGGGCTGGCTGGGGATTGTTTAAAGCCCTGTTCTCTCCCATGGAGTAATAAAGAGCGAGCCAGCGGGCTAATCTGAATTTAAAGGAGGTGATCAATAAATTGAGTCTCTCTCTCTCTCTAACGCTCGCTCCCTCCCTCCCTCCCTCCCCTGGTTCCAGGGGAGTATTTGTTTGATGTGTGACACTCAAGAGGAAGCGAACAGCTGTTTACATTTGGGTCGAACCACAACAATACTGTTCGTCAATATGATAGGCCTTGTGTATAAACACGCTGCAATTAACAACAAGCTAATTGGAACTAATCACTCTAAGCCTCTAATATGCAAAAAAAAATAATAATATATATATATATATATATATATATATATATATATATATATATATATATATACACTACATAGTGCACTCACGTCTGTAGCCATGAAATCCTTTGAAAGGTTGGTCATGGCTCACATCAACACCATTATCCCAGAAACCCTAGACCCACTCCAATTTGCATACCACCCCCAACAGATGATGCAATCTCTATTGCACTCAACACTGCCTTTTCCCACCTGGACAAAAGGAACACCTATGTGAGAATGCTATTCTTTGACTACAGCTCAGCATTCAACACCATAGTGCCCTCAAAGCTCATCACTAAGCTAAGGACCCTGGGACTAAACATCTCCCTCTGCAAACTGGATCCTGGACTTCCTGACGGGCCGCCCCTAGGTGGTAAGAGTATGACACAACACATCCACCATACTGATCCTCAACACAGGGGCCCCTCAGGGGTGCGTGCTCAGTCCCCTCCTGTACTCCCTATTCACTCATGACTGCATGGCCAGGCACCACTCTAACACCATCATCAAGTTTGCCGATGACACAACAGTGGTAGGCCTGATCACTGACAACGACAAGACAGCGTATAGGGAGGAGGTCAGAGACCTCTCTGTGTGGTGCCAGGACAACAACCTCTCCCTCAATGTGATCAAGACAAAGGAGATGATTGTGGACTACAAGAAAAAGAGGACTGAGCACGCCCCCATTCTCATTGATGGGGCTGTAGTGGAACAGGTTGAAGGCTTCAAGTTCCTTGGTGTCAACATCATCAACAAACTATCATGGTCCAAACACACCAAGACAGTCGTGAAGAGGGCACGACAAAGCCTATTCCCCCTCAGGAGACTGAAAAGATTTGGGTCCTTAGATCCTCAAAAGGTTCTACAGCTGCACCATCGAGAGCATCCCGACTGGTTGCATCACTGCCTGGTATGGCAACTGCTCTGCCTCCGACTGCAAGGCACTACAGAGGGTAGTGCGTACGGCCCAGTACATCACTGGGGCCAAGCTTCCTGCCATCCAGGACCTCTATATCAGGCAGTGTCAGAGGAAAGCCCTAAAAATTGTCAAAGACTTCAGCCACCCTAGTCATAGATTGTTCTCTCTGCTACCGCACGGCAAGCGGTACCGGAGCGCCAAGTCTAGGTCCAAAAGGCTTCTTAACAGCTTCTTCCCCCAAGCCATAAGACTCCTGAACAGCTAATCAAAGGGCTACCCAGACCCCTCTTTTATGCTGCTGCTCCTCTCTGTTTATAATCTATGCATAGTCACTTTAACTCTACCTACATGTACATATTACCTCAACTAACCGGTGTCCCCGCACATTGACTCTGTACCGGTACCCTCTGTATATAGCCTCGCTTGTTATTTTACTGCTGCGGTTTAATTATTTGTTACTTTTATTTTCAATTTTTTTCTCAACTTGTTAAAGCATCGTTGGTTAAGGGCTTGTAAATAAGCATTTCACTGTAAGGTCTACACCTGTTGTATTCGGCACATGTGACAAATACAATTTGATTTGACTTCTGACAAGCGTCCATAGGGCAAACATATTTTCGAATGGCTAAGGCAGAGGGAGCCAGTCATATCATAATAAAGGACGCATCTGACTTAGCGTAATAATCAATATTCAAAGAAACAGTTTTAGCACATTTGGTATTTCAACCACAGCGTATGAATACTTAATCGCAAAGACATTTTCAAAACATTTCTATGCCCTCAGTTACACTTGAGCAAATAAGAATTTGATTAATTATAAATGGTGCCATTACAGAAACCTTTCATTTACTTATCAAGCTGAAAACACAGCCCGGGAGAGTAAACACACATAGCCTCCCATACACTCCTCTAAATCTCTATCTGCAATCATAGACCTGGACTGCGTCCCAAACTGCACCCTATTCCCGTTATAGTGTACTACTTGGGCTCTGATCAAAGGGAATAGGGTGCCATTTAGGACACAAACCTGCTTCTAAATCAGAGAGGATCTGGGGAAAGACACCATTGACGGCTGATTCTGGCAATGAGAGAGGACGGTTGAGACCTAAAGAAAAGATCACGTGTGTAATTCTTACACAGGATCAAAATGGGGCTTAGGTGGTGGGAGTGGTGGAGGCGTGGAAACAAAATGTTGCTGTTTTAAAGCTAGAATCCTTAATTGAAACAATAACAAAGCAGCACCCCCCTCAGTTTTGGTAAAAAGCTGAGGGATGGGCCTGGAGAAATGTAACAACTCTCAAATTCATAGACAGAGGTATGGATTCAAGGACTGACCATCCATGATGTTAAAATTATAGTTTTAAATATGTTTTGAGGCTATACAGTATTTGATTACATTGTTTACAAATATTGGAATAAAACAAGCTTATATTTTGGGTTCTGATGGGGTACGACAGTTGAACTAAACATCATGAGCCATTTAGAAGTTATATTCTTTAAGAAGCAATGGGTATACAGTACCAGTCAAACGTTTGGACACACCTACTCATTCTAGGGTTTTTCTTTATTTTTACTATTTTCTACATTGTAGAATAATAGTGAAGACATCAAAACTATGAAATAGACATGTGGAATCATGTAGTAACTATGGTTGAAAAGGGTCGGAAACTTTCCGGTAAATTTACGAAATTTTTCAGGGAATTTTCCATGGGAAGTTAAGCCCGGGAATTTGGGGAATTTTGCTTAAATTCATCAAAAAAGTTAGCTTATACCAGTGAACCTTTTTTTGTGGGATACACATAAGGCAATTCTAGGTCTTGTGGCATATTTTGGTTAAACTAGCCAATGGAATTGCAACCCTCTGCATGCACAATGCATTCTTCCATCACATGTACAGCTGATTCTCAAGATCTTGCACACTAATGAGATGCTATTGAGCCCACACTACTACACTGTCTGAGCCAAGGACTACATGCTTTCTGGTAACTTTTGATTACAATACTGGGTGGGGTAAATATATTTTATATGACATACATTATTTTTTGTTAACTAGTAAATAGTAGCCTACAGCAAAGGGTGTTTAAACCATTTCTAACTTGTTAACAATTTCTGCTAGTTAGTTTTGCTACCATGTGGGTTTTAGCTTGCTTGAGCCTGCTAACTGAGGAGTGTTAATTTACCTGTTTCCATACATGTTTCATTTTAAAACATTTATCTTACAAAAGGAGTTGTTTAATCTAACTGCTTAACTATTTATCTGTACATGGAATTGTATTAGTTTTTTTGCTACAATTTCTTTTCTAATCATTACAGGAAAATGCCACAGGCACTATCTGATGTGTGGAGACATTTCACTGCAGCTGACGTAGAAGGAAAAGCTTTGTACATTTGCAAATACTGTGCCAAATCCTATGTGAAGAATGCACATATGATTGGCAGAATCATCTGGCCAAGTGCATAAAGTTCCCTCGGAGCTCAGAACGAGCAACCTCTACTTCTATCCGAGGTGAAAATGATGAATCAGACACCTTATCGATAGCAACAACTCATGGTCCTCCTGGAATCAGGAGTTTTTTGACTCAATGGAGGAACGTAGTCAGAGAAATGCTGATAAATGTCTTGCTCGAGCTGTGTATGCAACTGGTTCACCAATGAGGCTCACAGGCAATGTGTATTGGAAAAGATTTCTGAATGATGCCCACCATACACCCCTCCAACCAGACATGCTTTATCAACTCATTTGCTGGATGCAGAGTTCATCATAGTTCAAGTGAAGGTCTAGCAAATCATAGAGAAAGCAGACTGTATTGCAATCATCTCTGATGGGTGGTCGAATGTGCGTAGGCAAGGAATAATTAATTACATCATCTCCACCTCTCAACCAGTATTCCACAAGAGCATAGACACAAGGGACAACAGACACACTGGTCTCTACATTGCAGATGAGCTGAAGGCAGTCATCAATGACCTTGGACCACAGAAGTATTTGCACTGGTGACAGACAATGCTGCGAACATGAAGCCTGCTTGGTCTAAAGTGGAGGAGTCCTACCTCACATCACACCCATTGGCTGTGCTGCTTATGCATTGAATCTGCTCCTCAAGGACATCATGGCACTGAAAACAATGGTTACACTCTACAAGACAGCCAAGGAAATGGTTAGGTATGTGAAGGGTCATCAAGTTATAGCAGCAATCTACTTCACCAAGCAAAGTGAGTAGAATATGAACACCACATTGAAGCTGCCCAGCAACATCCATTGGGGTGGTGTTGTCATTATGTTTGACAGTCTCCTGGGGGGGAAGGAGTCTCTCCAAGAAATAGCCATATCACAGTCTGCCAATATGGACAGCCCCATCAAGAGGATCCTCCTGGATGATGTATTTTGGGGAGAGAGTGGTAAGCAGCCTGAAACTCCTGAAACCTACAGCAGTAGCCATTGTACGGATTGAGGGAGACAATGCCATATTGTCTGTTGTTCAGACTCTGCTTGCAGATGTAAGAGAAGAAATCCGTACTGCCCTGCCCACTTCACTGTTGCTCCAAGCAGAGGAAACTGCAGTTCTGAAATGCATCAAAAAGCGTGAAGACTTCTGCTTGAAGCCCATACACGCAGCATACATGTTGGACCCCAAGTATGCTGGCAAGAGCATCCTGTCTGGTGCAGAGATCAACAGGGCCTATGGTGTCATCACTACCGTGTCTCGCCACCTTGGCCTGGATGAGGGCAAGGTTCTTGGCAGTCTGGCAAAGTACACTTCCAAGCAAGAGCTTTGGGATGGAGATGCAACATGGCAGTCATGCCAACATATCTCATCAGCCACCCGGTGAAAGGACTTTGTGGATCTGAGGCTCTTTCCCCTGTTGCCTCCATCATCCTCTAAATCCCACCAACATCAGCCGCCTCAGAGCGCAACAGGTCCTTGTTTGGGAACACACACACCAAAGCACGCAACAGGCTGACCAAAATTGGTGGCCATCCGAGCAAATTTGAGGCTTTTTGAGCCTGGCAACGAGCCATCCTCAACAAGTTTGGAAAGTGACAGTGACGATGAGGCCTTAGAGTCTGATGTTCAAGAGGTGGATATTGAGGAGGTCCAGGGAGAAGACATGGAAGCCTGAGACGAAGACAACCAAAGCTTTAGTTTCTAGACTATCATTTTATGTATGTTGAAAACGTTTTTGGAAGATGTGATGGATCATTGGGGATCATTCAATATTCCCTTTCTTTTGTTGTTCCGTGAGGTCATCCCATGTGAAGAGTCAATTCATTTAATTAAAGATCAATTCGTAACAATTTTTTTACATTTTATTTCTATTGGAAGGATTTAATATTTTGCAACTATGTCTACTTATGATAAGGTAAAATGTTTATGTTTCTGTCTCCATATGATATGGTAAATATATTCAATTCAAAAAACATCTACATTTAAATGGCATTAATATTTATTTGCATACATTTCCGTTAATTCCCATATATTCCCGTTAATTCCCACTGAAAGTTTCCACCTCTGAATATTCCCCAAAATGTGCAACCCTAGTAGTAAGCCAAAAATTGCTAAACAACTCAAAATATATTTGAGATTCTTCAAAGTAGCCACCCTTTGCCTTGATGACAGCTTTGCACAATCTTGGCATCTCTCAACTACTAATATATGTGTCACGTCTACTCCCGCTCCTCCCCTATTCTCAACTACCAGCGCCTACGTTAAAATATATCAAAAAATGGATGTAGAAATGGTTGAAAGCAAATTTCCTGCAACTCTACACATTTTGCCATTGGGCAGAGTGAAAATGTTACAGTTTTAAAGCTAATACTCCTGAATGCATAATGTTACTTCTCCAAGATGATCTTATTTACAATTATATTATATTTTTTACAGACGGCCCACCCAAGACTTTTCTCTGCAGAAAAAACTTTGTTACAGTACTATCTATCAGTTAGCTTTCTTTGTCAGATTCCGATTGAAATATATACACTTTAGTAATGCAAACTTGTTTAAGTCTAATTCACATCCGCCATGGTGTGCCTGCTTCTAGCCTTCTACTGTCACCACTGCCCTGCCTCGCACAACAAACCTGAGGCGGCAGGTAGCCTAGTGGTTAGAGAGGTGAGCCAGCGGTTGGAGGATTGCCAGGTCAAATCCCGGGTCAGAGAGGAAAAAGCTGTTGAGAAGTGAACTGGCAACTGGAGGGTTGCTGGTATCAAATCCTAGATGACATTGTCTGCTTTTGTGCCCTTGAACAAAGCACTTAACCCCCCACAACAGGCACCCAGTGTGGCAGACCCCCATACCTCTCCAAAACCTGTATGTGTATCATTTGCAGGGGTTGGGCTAAAGTAATCTTAAGAGAGAGAATGACAGAACTATTTTGCCAAGTTGAGTGGTGTAACGTTCAGACAGGTAGTATTCAGATGGCTTTAATGGTGTGGCTGAAGGCTGCGACGGCTGCTCCTCCTCCCCTTGCCTGTAGCTTAGCCTTAGGCAAACTCCCTGTCCATCAGCTGGGCTGACAGGGAGGGGAATCAAAACCTCCCCATGGGTCTGCTGCAGTGCCATGCTGACATCCCGCCAGAAGGCGTGGCCGTGGAGGGGCAGCAGCCCACTGAGAGTGTGTCCTAAAATAGCACCCTGTTACCGATATGGGCTCTGGTCAAAAGTAGTGCACTATTTTGGGAATAGGGTGCCATTTGGGACGCAGACTGAGATGATATGGTGATGAGGCTTTGATGCTGTGCAACAAAGCCTCTGAGGCCCGTGATGGGAGAGACTGTCATCCATCGCCAATCACTGTCTCAGGTAGAGAGGGGCATCAAAGAGAGGGACTTTATGCAAGTCATTACTATACTGAACAAAAATATAAATGCAACAATATCAAAGATTTTACTGAGTTACAATTCACATGAGGAAATCAGTCAATGTAAATAAATGCATTAGGCCCTAATCTATGGATTTCACACAACAGGGAATATAGTACTGTTGGTCACAGATACCCCTCCAAAAATGGGCCTCACGACCTTGTCACAGTATTTTTGTGCATTCAAATTGCCATCGAGAAAATGCAATTGTCCGTAGCTTATGCTTGCCCATACCATAACCCCACCGCCACCATGGGGCACTCTGTTCACAACGTTGACATCAGCAAACTGCTCGCCCACACAACGCCATACACGTGGTCTGTGGTTGTGAGGATGTACTGCCAAATTCTCTAAAATGACATTGGAAGCAGCTTAAGGTAGAGAAATTAACATTAAACTCTCTGGCACAAGGTGCACCTGTGTAATAAACATGCTGTTTTATCAGATTCTTGATATGCCACACCTGTCAGCTGGATCTTTTATTTCAGCTCATGAAACATGGGACCAACACTTTACATGTTGCATTTATATTTTTGTTCAGTGTACTACTGTGGAATATGGAGACATGTCAGTCAGTGAGTATTTGCTTCTGGTTTAAAGAAGTGTGTCCTTTATGGCTGTGTCCTTCGTCCCAATAATAAATACACTCGTTCACTACTTCCCACAAACCTAAAAGTATTGGATTGGTGAAGGCATGGGCTAGAGTTTCCACCATGTTTCTTATACCAGTCATTTCCTTGAAATGAAAGGAACAAGTGCACACTTGGGAGGAAGGACAGATAATTGGAAACATGTAGCATATGTTCGCGAATGAAAACAACACATTATGTTTGTTGTTGGATCCCTTAGAGTGGTGTTCTAATCTACAGTCATACACCCCAGCTAGCACATAATGTTCTGAGAACCATGTGTTTCTTAGAGCTTGGTGAGAGCGTGGTTGTCCTATAGTGATTTTGCATACAACCTTCCCACAACTTTCTGAGAATGGTGCAGGATAGTTGCTTGTCTTTGGAACATTCTCAGCACATTTATAGAACTTGACAAAAAAACATTTATTTTCTTGGTATTTCTTTACTTTAAACATGTTTTTAGATATTTTAGCAAATATATTGAAAATGAAATACAAAAATATCCAATTTAAATAAGTATTTGCTATGACACTCCAAATTGAGCTCAGGTGCATCCAATTTCCCTTGATATAACTTGATTGGAGTCCACCTGTGCCAATTAAATTGTTTGGACATGATTTAGAAAGAAACATACCTGTCTATATAAGGTCCCACAGTTAACAGTGTATGTCAGAGCAGAAACTATACCAAGGAACTATCCGTAGATCTCAGAGAGAGAATTGTGGTGAGGCATATATCTAGGGAAGGGTATAAAACCATTTCTCGTGTTGACAGTTTCCAAAAGCACAGTGGTCTCCATCACTGGGAAAATGAAAAAATATGGAACTACCCAGACTCTGCCTAGAGCTGGTTGTCTGAACAAACTGAGCAACCTGGCAAGAAGGACCGTGGTCAGGGAGGTGACCAATGACCACTCTGAATGAACTACAGAGTTCCTTGGCTGAGATGGGAGAACCTGTCAGAAGGACAACGGTCTCTACAGCACCATTCTGGGCTTTATGGGAGAGTGGCCAGACGGAAGCCACTCATGAGAAAAAGGCACATGGCAGCACACCTGGGGTTTGAAAAAATGCATGGCAAAGACTCTGAGATCATAAGGCAAAAGACTCTGTGGTCTGATGAGAAAGAAAAGTAACTCTTTGGCCAAATGGCAAAGCACTATGTCTGGAGAAAACCAGGCAGTTTATTACCCATCTAACATCATCCTTACCGTGAAGCATCGTGGTGGCAGCATCATGCTATGTGGATGCTTTTTAGAGGCAGGGACTGGGAGACTGGTAAAGATGGAAGGAACAATTAATGGAGCCAAATACAAGCAAATCCTTGATGAGAACCTGCTTGAGTGCAAACGACCAGTCCCAACAGGTCAATGACCCTTAGCATACAGCCAAAGCAACTCTGGAATGGCTTCAGAACAATAATGTAAAAGTCATTGAGTGGCCCAGCCAAAACAGACTTGAATCCCATTGAAAATCTGTGAAAAGACTTGAAGATTGCTGTTCACCTATCCATTCCCTATCTAACTTAATTGAGCTTGAGAAAATCTGCAAGGAAGAATGGGAGAAAATCCCTAAATCCAGATGTGCAAGATGACTCAAAGCTGTAAACGCCACCAAAGGTGTTTCTACAAAGTATTGACTCAGGGGAGTGAATACTTATGTAAATAAGATTTCTGTATTTCATTTTTAATACATTTGCAAAAATATCTAAAAACATTTTTCACTTCGTCATTATGGGATATTGTGTGTAGATGGGTGACAAAAAGATCTATTTAATCCATTTTGAATTTAGGCTGTAACACAACAAAATGCGGAATAAGTCAAGGGGTATGAATTCTTTCTCAAGGCACTGTAAATACGTCACTCATTGCTTCAAGCCACACCTCAACGCACCCACCAAACGGGAGCAAACAAACCTCAGTCTGTTCAAAAACATACAAGAATGTTTTGGGGAAAGGTGTCGTTCAGTAGAAACCGTTCTGTAACGTAGCAGACATTCAATCGAACTGAACGCACCTCTGATCTTAATGAGTGCTTGTTTCCTTTGAAATGGGGTCTGTTTGAATAGACTAAAATGAACAGCTTTGTATATGTAAAAAAAAAAAAAACATGCTAGCTCCATCCTGGTGGCGCAGTGGACTAATTCCATGGATAGAGAACAGAAGATTCTAAATTTGAATTTCACTGATGCTGATGCCTAAGGACATTTATTTCCATTTGTCCAATCTGTGCTTGGAGTTAAAAAAAAGTTAACCCAAAATAAGCTAAAAGTCTTATTGAAACAAAAACCTCCAAATAACAATTTTTTTAAATGTTTGTTGGTAGTTACAGTCTTGTTCCATCACTGCAACTCCCGTACGGACTCGGGAGAGGCGAAGGTCGAGTGCCATGCATCCTCCGAAACACGACCTGCCAAGCCGCACTGCTTCTTGACACACTGCTCCCTTAGCCAGGAAGCCAGCCACACAAATGTGTCGGAGGAAACACTGTGCAACTGACGACTGTCAGCGTGCATGCGCCCGGCCACAGGAGTCGCTAGAGCGCAATGGGACATGGACATCCTGGCTGGTCAAACCCTCCCCTAATGCTGGGCCAATTGTGCCCCACCTCATGTGTCTCTCGGTCGCTGCTGGCTGCGACACAGCCTGGGAACGAACCAGGGTCTGTAGTGACGCATTTAGCACTGCGATGCAGTGCCTTAGACCGCTGCGCCACTCGGGAGGCCCCCAACCTATCATTTCTATTCTCAGAGTCTTAGTGAAACCTCCCAGGAAAACTTTCAAGGAACCAGAGTGAAACTTTCTCAGAACATCCCTTCAAACTAAAAATAAAAGTTCCCAGAATATTTTAAAAACATATAGTTTTACCGGTCAGGAAACGTATGGTTTCATTCCCACAACCAATGTGAATCCAAAAACATACTTTCCCACAACTTCCAAGGAACCAAATGTGCTAGCTGGGAGTGGTCTTCTCACCTTGGTCAAATACGTCCACATGCGGTTGGTCGGCATCAATGCCCTTCAGGCAGTTGCGGTAGGTCTTGCGCAGGGCGTGAACCTCGCGATGGTGCTGCATCAGCTGGGCGACAAGCTGCTCTTCTGACACGGTCTTCTGGCGCTCTAACCGCTGCACCACTTCCTTGTCCTCGGGCCAAATGAACGTGACGTGGTACACATCTACACAGGTAATAGAGAGAAGATCAGGGTATGTATTCATCAAGTGTCTCAGAGTAAGAGTGCTGATCTAGTATCAGGTGTCTCCTATCCATGTAACCAAATGTACTATGATCTGAAAGGCAAACTGATCCTAGCACTCCTACCCTGAGACACTTTATGAATACAGGCCCCGATGGCCCCATGACAGGGAGGGTGGGATCTATGCTGCTGCTCCAGTTTCAACTGTTCTGCCTGCGGCTACGGAACCCTGACCTGTTCACCGGACGTGCTTGTTGCACCCTCGACAATTACTATGATTATTATTATTTGACCATGCTGGTCATTTACGAACATTTTAACATCTTGACCATGTTCTGTTATAATATCCACCCGGCACAGCCAGAAGAGGACTGGCCACCCCTCATAGCCTGGTTCCTCTCTAGGTTTCTTCCTAGGTTTTTGGCCTTTCTCAGGAGTTTTTCCTAGGGAGTTTTTCCCAGCCACCGTGCTTCTTTCAAATGCATTGCTTGCTGTTTGGGGTTTTAGGCTGGGTTTCTGTACAGCACTTTGAGATTTCAGCTGATGTACGAAGGGCTATATAAATAAATTTGATTTGATCTATTTATCTCTTCTTGTTCATAGACTTCATGTTCTAGATATCTCCCCAGTTTTTTTTTTATTGAGTTTATTTATTAAATATTTTTTAAACTCTATTTTCTTAAAACTGCATTGTTGGTTAAGGGCTTGTAAGTAAGCATTTCACGGTAAGGTCTACCTACACGTGTTGTATTCGGCACATGTAACAAATAAAATGTGATTTGATGAATAGGGCGTTTGGCCACCACGAGCCAGAACAGCTTCAATGCACCTTGGCATAGATTCTTCAAGTGCCTGGTACTCTATTGGAGGGACAAGACACCATTCTTCCAAGAGAAATTCTATAATTTGGTGTTTTGTTGATGGTGGTGGAAAACGTTGTACGAGGTGGCCGCCCCAGAAACTCCCATAAGTGTTCAATTGGGTTGAGATCTGGTGACTGAGACGCCAACAGCATATGGTTTACATCGTTTTCATGCTCATCACCACTCCTGTCCTGCGGATGGGGGCATTGTCATCCTATGGGGGAATAGCCATGGTAGCCAGAATAATGACCTGCCCAGCATTTTTATACATGACCCTAAGCATGATGGGATGTTAATTGCTTAATTAATTTAGGAACCACACCTGTGTGGAAGCACCTGCTTTCAATAAACTTTGTATTCCTCATTTACTCAAGTGTTGCCATTATTTTGGCAGTTACTTGTATATCCTCATTGTATATCAGCCTGTACTCCAGAGTTCTGTGTTTACTGTATTTATGTATATTGACTTTGACAATTCACTAAGTTACATTTTGGGTATCTGTAAATGTACTAGGCGAATAAAGTAATTCTGATAATGTTTACACAGGTACCAATCATTTCGTCACGTTGACAAACAAATTCTGTATGAGTGAAAAATAAAACGTGTTTAAGTATTTGGACAGCTTTGAAAAAAACTGCGAGCTCATTTGCACAATGCATGTAATTCTACTGACAAAGGCAAAATGAGACCTCGGGCACAATGAAAACAGAGATGGCAATTATTTTGATCAAGTACATCCTCACCATAACAAACCAACCTATTGGGAGCTGAGGCTTTCGTTAATTATAGCACGGCTTTGCGATACTCTAAGGACTTGTTCTCCTGGAGACCTATGGTGCGGATTCAAAGAAATCAAATCGTATTTGTCACATGTGCCGAACACAACAAGTGTAAACTTTACAGTGAAATGCTTACTTACAAGGCCAACAATTCAGTTCAAGAAATAGAATTAAGAAAATATTTATTAAATAAACTAAAGTAAAAAATATAATTAAAAGTAACAATAACGAGGCTATACAGGGGATACCAGTACTGAGTCCATGTGCGGGGGTATAGTTTAGTCAAGGTAATTTGTACATGTAGGTAGAGGTAAAGTGACTATGCATAGATAATAAACAGCGAGATGCAGCAGTGTAAAAACAATGTAAATAGTCCGGGTGGCCATTTGATTAATTGTTCAGCAGTCTTATGGCTTGGGGTAGAAGCTGCTAAGGAGCCTTTTGGACCTAGACTTGGCGCTCCGGTACCGCTTGCCGTGCGGTAGCAGAGATAACAGTCTATGACTTGGGTGACTGGAGTCCTTTGAGAATTTTTTGGGCCTTCCTCTGACACCGCCTATTATATAAGTCCTGGATGTCAGGAAACTTGGCCGCAGTGATGTACTGGACCGTATGCACTACCCTCTGTAGTGCCTTATATACCGAGCAGTTGCCATACCAGGTGGTGATGCAACTGGTCAGGAAGCTCTCGATGGTGCAGCTGAATAACTTTTTGAGGATCTGAGGACCCATGCCAAATCTTTTCAGTCTCCTGAGGGGGAAAAAAGTTGTTGTCGTGCCCTCTTCACAACTGTCTTGGTGTGTTTGGACCATGATAGTTTGTTGGTGATGTGGACACCAAGGAACTTGAAGCTCTCAACCTACTCCACTGCAGCCCTGTTGCGGAGAATGGAGGTGTGCTCGGTCCTCCTTTTCTTGTAGTCCACTATCAGCTCATTTGTCTTTCTCACATTGAGGGAGAGGTTTTTGTCCTGGCACCACACTGCCAGGTCTCTGACCTCCTCCCTATAGGCTGTCTCATCGTTGTCATCAGCAAACTTAATGATGGTGTTGGAGTCGTGCTTGGCTACGCAGTTGTGGGTGAACAGGGAGTACAGGAGGACCTAAGCACGCACCCCTGAGGGGCTCCAGTGTTGAGGATGTGTTGTTGCCTACCCTTACCACCTGGGGGTCCAGGATCCAGTTGCAGAGGGAGGTGTTAGTCCCAGGGTCCTTAACTTAGATGCTTTGTGGGCACTATGGTGTTGAACGCTGAGCTGTAGTCAATGAACAGCATTCTCACATAGGTGTTCCTTTTGTCCAGGTGGGAATGGGCAGTGTGGATTGAGATTGTATCATCTGTGGATCTGTTGGTGCGGTATGCAAATTGGAGTGGGTCTAGGGTTTCTGGGATGATGGTGTTGATGTGAGTCATGACCAGCCTTTCAAAGCACATGAAGGCTACCGACTTGAGTGCTATGGGGCGGTAGTCATTTTGGCAGGTTACCTTCGCTTTCTTGGGCACAGGGACTATGGTGGTCTGCTTGAAACATGTAGGAATTACAGACTTGGTCAGGGAGAGGTTGAAAATGTCAGTGAAGACACTTGCCAGTTGGTCCGCGAATGCTCTGAGTACACATCCTGGTAATCCGTCTGGCCCTGTGGCCTTGTGAGTGTTGAGCTGTTTAAAAGTCTTGCTTACATCGGCTATGGAGAGCGTGATCACACAGTCGTCTGGAACAGCTGGTGCTCTCATGCATGCTTTCGTGTTGCTTGCCTCAAAGCGGGCATAAAAGGCATTTAGCTCATCTGGTATGCTCGCGTCACTGGGCAGCTCGCGGTAGTCCGTAATAGTTTGCAAGCCCTGCCACATCCGACGAGCATCAGAGCCGGTGTAGCAGGATTCAATCTTAGTCCTGTATTGACGCTTTGCCACTTAAATGATTTGTCTGTCTGAGGGCATAGCGGGATTTCTTATAGTGTCCCGCTCCTTGAAAGCCAGGTTCAATATGGATGTGGGTTTGTGGTTATGATGTGAATTATAAAAAAGGAATGTCTCTCTGTATCACTTTCACCCCCCTCCCCTTGGTAGAATCGGGCACTCTGGAATACATCTCCAGTGTTCTCCATCTCCACGTCATCTTACCTCCTGTGACAGGGTCTATTCTCTTGCCCTGACTCCGTTCAATCAGCACTGCATCGGGTGCCTCCAGCAACACTGACAGAGAACACACACATAAACAGTTCCTTCAATACACACACACGCTCACTCACACAAATGCACGCACGTACAAACACAACATGGAAATAACCAAACATAAATGGATAACTGAGGTAAACTGAGGCACTAACCAACATGATTTGGGGCAACTCCAGCCTCCTGTAGGGAGAGGGCCTCCTCTCGTGTCTGAGGTATCCCCTCCAACACCCAACCCTGAACACAGAACAAACAACACAAGCACTAAACAACGTGGCTCAAACTGGGGTCAAAAGACTAGAAGATTTCTCATATAGGACATGATGGGGCAGTTTCCTGAAGACAGATTAAGCCTAGTCCCGGACTAAAAAGCAAACTCAGTGGAGAATCTACAAACATTTTTTCCAGGACTAGGCTTAATCTGTGTCCAGGAAACAGCCCCCAGATGTATTATTTATCATATGTAGAATTATATAAATTACAAATAGTTCTTCTGATGGAGTGGTTTTCTTTTCTCCTGAGATGACACAAAAATCCCAAAATGATTCTGGAGATGATCATTGCCTGATCGACAAGGTTAGCTCTGTGGGCCCAAACGACAAGGTTAGCTCTGTGCCCTGTGCCCAGTAATTTAAAGAAATAGAATTACTTACTTAGAAATATAATTACTATGTCATATGGCATATGACCTTACACAGTAATATGATTACAATGCAATGCATTTCTACTCCACTGTCACAGCAATCTTCGTCGTCAGACGATATAGCGAAATCATCGTCGGAGAACGTGGACCAATACGCAGAGGAGTTAGTGCTCATCATCTTAATTTATTAAATGAATGTGAACACGGAGAAAAAACAAGAAAACGAATAAAGACTAGTGACAGTTTTACAGGCAGAATAAACGCAGCGCAAAATACAACTACCCACAACATACCAAACAAACACACACCTACTTATAGGACTCCCAATCAGAGGCAACTAGAAACACCTGCCTCCAATTGAGAGTCCAGCACCCAAAACTACACATAGAAAAACAAACCTAGAACCTATACCAAAACTAACACACCCCACTACACCACACACAAAACCCCATAATACAAAACAAATATACCTCTGCCACGTCCTGACCAAATATAATACAAATAATACCTAAATATTGGTCAGGACGTGACATCCACCCTATTTCTATTCAGTGGCCTATTTGTTATATTCATCACTTCATTTAAACTGTCCCATTCTCTCATTGTGATAAATAGCTGGTTGTTTAAAGAAGTTAGACGCTGTCTCTTTATAATGCAGTTAAACCAAGTCCCTGACAGAGACCTTAAGAGACAATAACTCTATGAATAAATATCTGTACAAACAGGGAGAGGAAAACAATTGCCACTTCAAGTAGTGATTCAATAGGTGGGTTAAAATCCTAAACCTTGAAAATGTGGCTAATTATCCAGTTCCTATCCCCAATTTACCATAAAAATAAAACATAAGAAGAAAGAGGCAACCTGCATATCATTCCTTAGACACAAAAAACCTCTCTCTCTCTAATGGCCTCTGAAATCCCAGGGCTTACAGCTCAATGGAGCTGGAAAATAAAGACGAGAAAAAGAAACCGGTTCTCTCAAGTGCTTGTTAGGCCCAAATTATTATTTCAATGAATAATCTTCAAATAAATATGTAACTATGGAAAACATTTATAGATCTCAGTATTATCAGAGAAGTTATGGGGTGTGTTGCCAAGTTTCCCGGGCCTGTTTGAAATCCGCCTTTGTTTTCCTCTTTGATCTTTAACCACTAATCACCGCTTCATCTAAATTACGCCTTCCTCCCACTTACTTTACCATTAAACCTTTGATTGCCTCTGTGGCAGTGCTGTCCACGAGCTGATAATAGAAGTGGGAGTCCACTTCCATAACCATGAGGAGCATTTTGTAATTGGCTCCTCTGTACTACAATAAAATCACAATGAAAACCAAGACAAACTGGATATACACAGTAGTAGCCTCTTCACTTTAGTAAAATGAAAGTGATGCCATGACTAAGGGTGCATTTGTAAATTCACTCTGGAGTGCCAGAGTGCGCTCATAGTGCGCTCTGTGCATTTGTAAATTCAGAATGTTGTCAGATTGTCCATACATAAATTCCTAGCGTTTCGCTCTCGGAGCGTTCAGAGCACACTGGATGCTCTGGCCGAGGAGTAGGGTTGATCCAAGCATTCTGACCTCACAACGGCAGTCAAGCACCCAAGCTAAAGTTAGCTAGCTTGCTAGCTACTTCCAGACATAAATGAGAGAACACCTCACTCTGACCATTTTACTTGCCCTAGCAGAGCTGGTTAGGCTGTTTTCATGTTATCCAGAGCGTTGGTGACTGTAACTGAGTTGCTGGCAACAATTTAATTACGCCTTTTTGCCGAGGTTTACTGACACCGGCCATATTCAACGTGGTGTTGAGCCTTCATAAAATCATAATTTATTCTGCGAATTTTATGAAGTCACCCTAAAAACGACTGGATAAAGTGGTAACCACTGTACATGGTTGCAAATGAAAGTGTGTAGTTAGTAAGGTATAGAGAAGTAACAGGGCCCATACAAACAGCAGGTCCAATGAGGAACAGTCTCCAGCCAGACCAGGCCAGCTCCTGGTAATACCGTTCTACCTCTCCACCACTCCCTCCCAGGGGAGACTAGGCCAGGGCTGTGGAAAAGCAGGGGGAGTCCCTCCCAGCCAGGCCCCAAAAGCTCAGGCCTGATTGAAATTCTAATGAGCTACGTCAAAACAACACCCCCAACTCCCTCCCCCCTCTCCCCAGCACACTCCTCCTCCCTGCCTCCATCACTGGGGTCCCACACAGTGGCTCCCTCCATTCCGTTTCATCCCTACATCAAAAGGGCTCGGCGTTCAGACAGAACCCCAGGACCACAACATCTGCAGTGGGGAGGAGGGAGGGGGGGATGTATCACAGGATGGACACGCATGAAGCAGATGTCACGGGGCGCTCAACAGCAGGCTGGGGGGACGATGTGGGGGAGTGTAGGGGAGCAGTGCTCAACAAGCCGGAGAGAGACCTTAGCAGTCTGCTGTGCTCTGTGCACAAAATAGTCCATGGCCCTGGCGCGAAGGCTTGCTAACAAGGTCCTTTTGACAGTACAATCAGCCAATTAGTCACCCTGCTGCTAATCAGATAATTATTGTCTGTGTGTTTTTGTTACTAAGAAGTCATGTCCTGCACGGGACATGTCCCCTAGGAGCTATGCTAGTTCCATTGTGCACTGGAGGCTTTGTATATCCATCTATCTACTATAGGATAGCAATGCGGCACCAATTAAAAGATACTTCGTGCAAAAGTAGATACTACAGTTGTCACAATTGTGTGTAGAGAAGGACCAAGGCGCAGTGTGCTCTGAGTTCGTCGCCGGGGACTCGGGACCGGGGGCCGTCGCCGGGGGTTCCGGACCGGGGACCGTCGCGGGAGGCTCGGGACCGGGGACCGTCGCGGGAGGCTCGGGACCGGGGACCGTCGCGGGAGGCTCTGGACCGGGGACCGTCGCCGGAGGCTCTGGACCGGGGACCGTCGCCGGAGGCTCTGGACCGGGGACCGTCGCCGGAGGCTCTGGACCGGGGACCGTCGCCGGAGGCTCTGGACCGGGGACCGTCGCCGGAAGCTCTGGACCGGGAACCGTCGCCGGAAGCTCTGGACCGGGAACCGTCGCCGGAAGCTCTGGACTGTGGAGGCGCACCGGAGGCCTGGTGCGTGGAGCTGGAACAGGTGGTGCCAGACTGCTGACACGCACTTCAGGGCGAGTGCGAGGAGCAGGCACAGGACGTACTGAACTGGGGAGGGGCACTAGAGACCTGATGCGTGGGGCCGGTACAGGTGGCACCGGACTAGTGACACGCACTTCAGGTCGAGTGCGGGGAGGAGGCACAGGATGTACTGGACTGTGGAGGCGCACCGTAGACACAGCGCGTAGAGCCGGTGCAGGATGTACTGGACCGCGAAGGCGCACTGGAGGTCTGGAGCATAGAGCTGGCACAACGCGTCCTGGACAGATGACCACCTTCGCACGGCAAATGCGGGGGGCTGGCACAGGACGCACTGGGCTGTGGAGGCGCACCGGAGACACGGTGCGTAGAACCGGCACACATTGTACCGGAACGGTGACACACACCTCAGGGCGAGTGCGTGGAGGAGACACAGGACGTACCGGACTGGGGAGGCGCACTGGAGGCCAGATGCGTGAAACTGGTGCATATGACACCGGACTGGTGTCACGCTCCTCAGCACGCCCGCTCTGCAGCGCTCTCAACGCCAACACCTCTCTCCGGAATCTTTCGTCGAGTTCCTCACTCGACTCCCTGACTGGCTCTGGTTCACCCCTCGGCTCAGCCGACCACTCCATGTGCCCCCCCCCCAAAAAATGTGGGCTGTCTTTTGGGCTTGCGTCCTGGCCGCGCACCCTGGCGTCATCGTCGTTCCTCCTTCGCTGCTTCCGCCTGTTTCCATGGCAGGCTTTGTCTCCTGACATTATTTCCTCCCAAGTCCAGGATGTCCTCCACTCCTGGCTTTCCTCCCAGGCACGTTGCTTGGTCCGTTGGTGGTGGGACCTTCTGTCATGATTGTGTGTAGAGAAGGACCAAGGCGCAGTGTGCTCTGAGTTCCACATTTTATTTTAGTGAAACTTTACACCCCCCCCCCAAAAAAACAACCAACAAACCGTGACGACAGAGGTGCTACACGCACTGACTCAAAATAAGATCCCACAAACAACAGGTGGGAAAAGGCTGCCTAAATATTATCCCCAATCAGAGACAGCGATATACAGCTGTCTCTGATTGGGAACCATATCAGGCCAACATAGAAATACAAAACTAGAGTACCCACCCTAGTCACACCCTGACCTAACCAAAATAGAGAATAAAAAGGATCTCTAAGGTCAGGGCGCGACAACGTTATTACAATGTTACACCAAATCAAAGCTCAATCTAAAAATGGATCTTGAGTATCTGGCAATGGAAAATATCTAAAGCTCACCACATTTGATGAACCAACATTCAATGTTGAGGAAACGTTATAATTACTGAACTATATGTTACTAAAATAGATAATTTTAAGTACATTGGATCAAAACTTTACTTATTAACTTCCCTGGGCTAGGTGAGACGCTTGCGTCCCACCCTAGTCAACAGCCAGTGGAATCACGTGGCGCGAAATACAAATACCTCAAAAATGCTAAAACTTCAATTTCTCAAACATATGACTATTGAACACCATTTTAAAGACAAGACTCTCGTTAATCTAACCACATTGTCCGATTTCAAAAAGGCTTTACAGCAAAAGCAAAACATTAGATTATGTCAGGAGAGTACCCTGCCAAAAATAATCACACAGCCATTTTCAAAGCAAGCATATATGTCACAAAAACCAAAACCACAGCTAAATGCAGCACTAACCTTTGATGATCTTCATCAGATGACACTCCTATGACATCCCGTGTGGCTCAGTTGGTAGAGCATGGTGTTTGCAACGCCAGGGTTGTGGGTTCGATTCCCACGGGGGACCAGTACGGGGGGAAAAAGTATGAAATGTATGCATTCACTACTGTAAGTCGCTCTGGATAAGAGCGTCTGCTAAATGACTAAAATATAAAATATAAATATATATAAAAAATAAAAATATATATAAATATTATGTTATACAATACATGCATGTTTTGTTCAATCAAGTTCATATTTATATCAAAAAACAGCCTTTTACATTAGCATGTGATGTTCAGAACTAGCATACCCACCGCAAACTTCCGGTGAATTTACTAAATTACTCATGATTAACGTTCACAAAATACATAACAATTATTTTAAGAATTATAGATACAGAACTCCTTTATGCAATCGCGGTGTCAGATTTTAAAATAGCTTTTCGGCGAAAGCACATTTTGCAATATTCTGAGTACATAGCGCGGCCATCACGGCTAGCTAATTTGACACCCACCAAGTTTGGCCCTGACCAAACTCAGATTTACTATAAGAAAAATTGGATTACCTTTGCTGTTCTTCATCAGAATGCACTCCCAGGACTTCTACTTCAACAACAAATGTTGTTTTGGTTCCAAATAATCCATAGTTATATCCAAATAGCTCCGTTTTGTTTGTGCGCTCAAGTCACTATCCGAAGGGTGACGCGTGAGCGCATTTCGTGACCAAAAATGTCTAAATATTCCATTACCGTACTTCGAAGCATGTCAAACGCTGTTTAAAATCAATTTGTATGCTATTTTTCTCGTAAAATAGCGATAATATTCCAACCGGGCGACGTTGTATTCATTCAAAGGCTGAAAGAAAAAAATGGAGAATTCTCATGAACGCGCATCTCCAGTGTCACTGTTCCCAGCCTGACCACTAACGAATACTCCTGCTGTTCTTCGCCCAGAGACAGGAGACACGTCATTCCACTTTCTGGCGCCTTCTGAGAGCCAATGGAAGCCTTAGAAAATGTCACGTTACAGCAGAGATGCTGTATTTTCGATAGAGATGCAACAGAAGGATAAGAAATTGTCAGACAGGGCACTTCCTGTATGGAATCTTCTCAGGTTTTGGCCTGCCATATAAGTTCTGTTATACTCACAGACACCATTCAAACAGTTTTAGAAACTTGAGTGTTTTCTATCAAAATCTACTAATTATATGCATATTTTAGTTTCTGGGCAGGAGTAAAAACCAGATTAAATCGGGTACGTTTTTTATCCGGCCATGAAAATACTGCCCCCTATATCACAACAGGTTAACTGCCGGCCTCAACACATTACGGAAAGAGATTAACTATATAGGAAGTTCTGGGGACAGGTCATTTGGATACTGGACGGCCAATATATTGGCAGATGCAAACAGATTACCATCTTTAGTGGACAACAGTTCTTAAGAGCTTGAACAAAGAAAGCGGTTTGCGATTTTGCTCATACTGGCTAACCGGCGTTTGAGTTGTGTGGTTGCAATACCAACAGTCCTTTATCTCTGGTACATCTTGGCATGCATCATTCAAGACTAAGTTTAAATTGTGTGCAGCACAATGGTCATATAATGCACAATGTCTCAGGAAGCACTGTCTGGGTTGGCAATACTCTATAAAAAAACAGTTGGGCCCGCAACCTGGACCTACAGCACATGGTGAAAACATTTCTACATAAAAAAGTAATTTTAATAAAAAAGTTTATAAATAGCAGCTAAATATGATATATAGTTATAGATAGTACAATCCATAATGGAAGGGGAAAAAATTAGGATGGACTGTATTATTTGCCATTCATAGATTGCTTTTACAACTTTTTGTCCAAGTTGGGAGAGAGCACGAGGACGACTCATGTCATGCAGGTTCATCTAGTCTATACAGGACTGTTGTATATTCTAAAACATCAATTGGTAGCTACACCGTGTATAGCTTTGTGAAATGTTAGGCTTTGGGCGAACTTGGACCTTGCAGGGTTCCAGAGAAACTGCGTTACACCAGTGCTAGAGGTCTAGAGTGACGGAGCTCTTTGACACATCCGTGTGGCTTGTACCTCTTTTCACAGAGTTCAACCTCTTTTAAATCAGCAGGAGTACTGCACTAATTCAGTTGTTATTCCACTTCGTTCATTATTACGCTTCCATCCACTTTTCCCTTCTATGATTTCCCTGTAGATTACAAGTCGAAAGTTTTACAAACAACAGCCTCAAGAGAACAAAGAGTAAAAAAGAGACTGAACCCAAGCGACCTAGATGAGGTATGATTAACGTTCCACAATCGCTTTAATTTGAGAGAAAAAAAAACAGAAAGAGAGAGCACACGAAAAACAGCCGATAACGAGCGGAGCTGCAATTAAGCAGACAGGCCTTGACTTCAGTTGTAATGCAACGTGTCAATCACTCTGTTGCTACTCCATTTTTGTGCACGAGATGAAGGAGTGCCTTTGTGTGACAGAGAGACTCCAATCCGATGCAGATCTGGTAAAGCTGCAACAATACTGCTTTGTTGCCTGCGACAGAGAACTAGCCCTGGTTCCTGACTGAATTCTCAGCCGTTTATGCAGATGTACAGGAAAATAATTAAACAAATGAATAAACACCATCAGACATTTAGCCTAAAGGGATAAACAGCCATTACCAAATTAAAAGAAAAAACGAATCACAAACTACTACACTTAAAAGGCGAAAGTTAAAGGATGCCAAGCGAAAAATAATGTATTCAGCCTAAGCAAAGTTTATAAGAAAAAAAATAGCTGTTTTTTTTCTATTTCCATATTTTTCCACACCACTACAGGGAAAACAGACACTTCAGAGATAAGATACCCATCACAAGAATGGCTGCTGTATGTTTGATAGTGAGCTTATTGACTGTGTGATAGAGACAGTGTCAGGATTAGAGGGCCTAGGTTTGGGGGTATGGCTGACTCTGTTGTGGGTTACCCATGTCACATTAGAGAGGAGAACACAGACTGGTGGAGGCGGGTGACGGGTGTGTGATGAGGGTTTTGCTCAAAGAGTCATCATGTTCTATCACAAGAGGCCCAAATCCCCCTGGGAGGAAGGGGCCGATCCGCTGGGAATGGAGCTGTACACTGGTGTAATTCACATCATTAAGTAAACACATCAAATGAGAAAGGCTAGATAATATACACGTATTTGTTACTATTAGCATTTGCTGATCCATTAAAATTCTGTTTATTTCCAAGTGTGTGTGTGTGTGTGTATGTGTGTTGGCACAGTCCCAAAGCAGCTAGTCCATAGGCATGTCTAACTGTTGTAATTGAAAGTGACGGACCAAGAAGTACGAGGGGTATGGAAGCCTACACATCTCACATTAGAACTCAGCATCGCTCTATTGATCTTTTCCCATGCCTGGTAACTCATACAAGTATTTTTGGAACTGCACAATCTCATGGACTAGCTACATGTAACTACCAAAATAAAGGAAACACCAACATAAACCAACTGGCCAAAAACTTGTTGAATCAATGTTTTTTCACGTCATTTCAACACCAAAAATCACCAGTATGCGATGACATTGAATCAACGTGGAAAGCTAATTGGATTTGCAAAAAGTCATCAACGTAAGGGCATTGCGGGTTTTTTTCCACCTGGACTTTTAACCTAAATCCAATGACGTGAATTTTCTGGGTTGATTTCACATTGAATTCACTTTAGTTGACAACTTCACCAAATGTAAATCCAAACTAGACATTGAACTGACATTTGTGCCCAATGTGAAGTGTCTTAATAGGGCATTGTGCCACCACAAACCGCCAGTACAGCTTCAATGCGCCTTAGCATACATTCTACAAGTATGTGGAACTCTACTGGAGGGATGCAACCTCATTCTTCCATAAGAAATTCCATAATTTGGTGTTTTGTTGAAGGCGGTGGAAAACGCGGTCTCAGGCGCCGCTCCAGAATCTCCCATAAGTGTTCAACTGGGTTGAGGTCTGGTGACTGAGAGACACACACCCTTTAAACCCCTATGCTCCTTTGAGACCACTATTTCAAAGTCAATGAGATCTCTTCTTCTAGCCATGTTAGCCAAAATAATGGGCACCAGGGCATTTTTAAACAGTGAGGGAAAAAAGTATTTGATCCCCTGCTGATTTTGTACGTTTGCCCACTAACAAAGACATTTTAATGGTAGGTTTATTTGAACAGTGAGAGACAGAATAACAACAAAAAAATCCAGAAAAACACATGTCAGAAATGTTATAAATTGATTTGCATTTTAATGAGGGAAGTAAGTAGTTGACCCCCTCTCAATCAGAAAGATTTCAGGCTCCCAGCTCCCAGTAACGAGCTGAGATTAGGAGCACACTCTTAAAGGGAGTGCTCCTAATCTCAGCTTGTTACCTGTATAAAAGACACCTGTCCACAGAAGCAATCAATCAAGATTCCAAACTTTCCACCATGGCCAAGACCAAAGAGCTCTCCAAGGATGTCAGGGACAAGATTGTAGATCTACACAACGCTGGAATGGGCTACAAGACCATCGCCAAGCAGCTTGGTGAGGTGACAACAGTTGGTGCGATTATTCGCAAATGGAGGAAACACAAAAGAACTGTCAATCTCCCTCGGCCTGGGGCTCCATGCAAGATCCCACCTCGTGGAGTTGCAATGATCATGAGAACGGTGAGGAATCAGCCCAGAACTACACGGGAGGATCTTGTCAATGATCTCAAGGCAGCTGGGACCATAGTCACCAAGAAAACAATTGGTAACACACTACGCCGTGAAGGACTGAAATCCTGCAGCGCCCGCAAGGTCCCCCTGCTCAAGAAAGCACATACATGCCTGTCTGAAGTTTACCAATGAACATCTGAATGATTCAGAGGACAACTGGGTGAACGTGTTGTGGTCAGATGAGACCAAAATGGAGCTCTTTGGCATCAACTCAACTCGCCGTGTTTGGAGGAGGAGGAATGCTGCCTATGACCCCAAGAACACCATCCCCACCGTCAAACATAGAGGTGGAAACATTATGCTTTGGGGGTGCTTTTCTGCTAAGGGGACAGGACAACTTCACCGCATCAAAGGGACGATGGACGGGGCCATGTACCATCAAATCTTGGGTGAGAACCTCCTTTCCTCAGCCAGGGCATTGAAAATGGGTCGTGGATGGGTATTCCAGCATGACAATGTCCCAAAACACACGGCCAAGGCAACAAAGGAGTGGCTCAAGAAGAAGCACATTAAGGTCCTGGAGTGGCCTAGCCAGTCTCCAGACCTTAATCCCATAGACAATCTGTGGAGGGAGCTGAAGGTTCGAGTTGCCAAACGTCAGCCTCGAAACCTTAATGACTTGGAGAAGATCTGCAAAAAGGAGTGGGACAAAATCCCTCCTGAGATGTGTGCAAACCTGGTGGCCAACTACAACAAACGTCTGACCTCTGTGATTGCCACCAAGGGTTTTGCCACCAAGTACTAAGTCATGTTTTGCAGAGGGGTCAAATACTTATTTCCCTCATTAAAATGCAAATCATTTTATAACATTTTTGACATGCGTTTTCCTGGATTTTTTTGTTGTTATTGTGTCTCTCACTGTTCAAATAAACCTACCAACAAAATTATAGACTGATAATTTCTTTGTCAGTGGGCAAACGTACAAAATCGCAGGGGATCAAATACTTATTTCCCTTACTGTACATGACCCTAAGCATGATGGGATGTTAATTGCTTAATTAACTCAGGAACTACATCTGTGTGGAAACACCTGCTTTCAATATACTTTGTATCCCTTATTTACTCAAGTGTTTCCATTATTTTGGCAGTTACATGTATATCTCCAATGTCAAACTATGGCCTACCTTTTCTTTCAATAAAGTGCTACAAATGTAATGTGTGTGTGTGTGTATGTGTGTGTGTGTGTTTGCACATGCATGCGTGGGTGCATGCCTTCGTGCGTATGTGCACGCTTACCCGTCGGACACAGTCTATTTTCGACAGCCGTTGCTGAATCAACTTGATCCAAAGGTCAACTGGGATTTCCTAAAAAAAACAAATGCAACAAACAAAACATTTCAATCTCTTGATTGTCATTCCAATACTCACTTCAAAAGGGACCCAAGTTGCCCTCTGAGTGAATCCAGGCCACATCGCAAACAACACAGGAACAACTACTGTATCTCTGATTGGTCTTCCTCAAGAAAGCATAAGAGAAATCTGTCTAATGCTAGATGTGTTGTGGCAACACCAATGGGCCTTTGTGGGGAGTGAATATTGGCTCTGATCTGAGCTAGCAGGGTGTGCTATGAGACACGGCAGGGATGGACTGTGACCAGAAATTGTCCCGGGCACTTCTAATAACACTGCCCCACTATTTTTCCTCAAGGCCCCCACACCGGCACATTTTTTCCCACAGGGCTCCCATTGTGAAGCCAAAATATGACCATTATATGACAAAATGCCCTAAAGTCAGTCAGTTTCTGCCATACAGCATGCAGTGTCTGCACATACTCTTTGAAGTGTCACCTAGAGAGAAGCGCCAGCAGCCAAAAGTGTGAGAATGCTTGCACAGCTTCAAGAGGAGAGTATATCTGAAATCTCCTGCTAGATAGACACGTCTTCAACCCTCTCCCACTTCCATTACCAGATCACGACTTCAGTACTACTCTAGTAAATATATTTATAAAAACAATTAAAAGTAGTTTCACCTCTACGAAAGACATGGAGTTGTATGTATCGAGTGTCTTCGATCCTAATGAATAGTATTATATGGACAAGTATGATCTGATCCTAGATCAGCATTCCTACCCTGAGGTGCTTTATGAATACGGGCCCTGATTCAGAGACACTTATTTCCTTTCATCTTTCTCTCCACCCTGGCTTTTAAATATAATCATCCAAATAGGCCTTTTAAGGTGCAGTTCATTGTCAAGGGAAGGACCTTGAAAGACTGGAGGGGGAAGGATAATTAAAATAATTATACCAAGAGGACATACTTTTGCAGGCCCTGTGAATTCTTCCTCCTCGTTCTCTTATCTAACTTATTTCAGATGTGCTGAGATATTTGCATCCACGTAAGTCGAACAACGTTCTCTTCTACTCTTTTCTCACCTCTTCAAAAGCACAAGAAAGATATCAAAAATACTTGTCATACTTCGATCCCATATTCCATGTGAAGTAAGATCATGGGACAGTGTTATTTCTATCTAATAATTTTCTATTCCACTTTTTTTTTAAAGTAAGGAATGATAATTCAGAAATAAGGTGTCTCTCTAGTTCTTATTGTGTCTCTCTAGTTCTTCACAGACACAATAAAATCACCCAAACTGTACCTGTTGCTTGGCTTTGTATTGTAGTGCCTCCTTTGTTAGGTCAGTGTCTTCCTGCAGAATGTTGCTGTCTGTAATATGGATCACTTGAGTGTGTTCACACAGCTTCCTGGCCTGTGGGGATAAAAATAAATGGCTTCAAAATAACAGGACAAATAGGCTATCAGTTCATAGAGGCTATTTATATAACTTCGCCACCCATGTTGAATTTACCCCCTGTTGAGATAGCTGTGCTACTCTCTAGGAAAAACATAGTGCAAATAGATGTGGTTCGGTGGTTTTATGAATACACGCTGCTACTGTATGATACACTGAGTAGCATAAATATCCGGACAACCAAACCTGGTACAGATGCAGTCTTTTTTGTGTGCACATCACAGCACAGATTTTGACCCAGGCAAGCGCAGCATGATCTGCTGTGATGTGTAAAAATAAAATATGTAAACCTTGGTGAATACTGTATTCAACCCCCTTGACATTTTTCCTATTTTGTAGCCTTACAACCTGGAATTAAAATAGATTTTTTTGTGGGTGTTGTATCATTTGATTGACACAACATGCCTACCACTTTGAAGATGCAAAATAATTTTTTATTGTGAAACAAACAAGAAATAACACAAAAAAACAGCGTGCATAACTATTCACCCCCCCAAAGTCAATACTTTGTAGAGCCACCTTTTGCAGCAATTACAGCTGCAAGTCTCTTGGGGTATGTCTCAAAAAGCTTGGCACATATAGCCACTGGGATTTTTGCCCATTCTTCAAGGCAAAACTGCTCCAGCTCCTTCAAGTTGGAAGGGTTCCCCTAGTGTAGAGCAATCTTTAAGTCATACCACAGATTCTCAAGTGGAAAGAGTTCTGGGCTTTGAATAGGCCATTCCAAGACATTTAAATGTTTCCCCTTAAACCACTCGAGTGTTGCTTTAGTAGTATGCTTAGGGTCATTGTCCTGCTGGAAGGTGAATCTCCGTCCCAGTCTCAAATCTCTTGTAGACAAACCGGTTTCCCTCAAGAATTTCCTAATATTTAGCGCCATCCATCATTCATTCAATTCTGACCGGTTTCCCAGTCCCTTCCGATGAAAAAGTGTTCTCGGGGTGATGAGAGGTGTTGGGTTTGCGCCAGACATAGCGTTCTCCTTGATGGCAAAAAAGCTCAATTTTAGTCTCATCTGACCAGAGTACCTTCTTCCATATGTTTGGTGAGGCTCCCACATGCCTTTTGGCAAACACCAAACGTGTTTGCTTATTTTTTTCTTTAAGCAATAGCTTTTTTTTCTGGCCACTCTTCCATAAAGCCCAGCTCTGTGGAGTGTATGGCTTAAAGTGGTCCTATAGACAGATACTCCAATCTCCTCTGAAGAGCTTTGCAGCTCCTTCAGGGTTATCTTTGGTTTCTTTGTTGCCTCTCTGATTAATGCCCTCCCTGCCTGTTCTGTGAGTTTTGGTGGGTGGCCCTCTCTTGGCAGGTTTGTTGTGGTGCCATATTCTTTCAATTTTTTAATAATGGATTTAATGGTGCTCCATGGGATGTTCAAATTTTCTGATATTTTTTTATAACCCAACCCTGATCTGTACTTCTCCACAACTTTGTCCCTGACCTGTTTGAAGAGCTCCTTGGTCTTCATGGTGCTGCTTGCTTGGTGGTGCCACTTGCTTAGCGGTGTTGCAGACTCTGGGGTCTTTCGGAACAGGTGTATATATACTGAGATCATGTGACACTTAAATAAAGTCCACGTGTGTGCAATCTAACTAATTATGTGACTTCTGAAGGTAATTGGTTGCACCAGATCTTATTTAGGGGCTTCATAGCAAAGGGGGTGAATACTTACACCACCGCTTTTCCATTTTTATTTTTTTTATTTTCTTTGAAACAAGTTCTTTTTTTCATTTCACTTCACCAATTTGGACTATTTTGTTCATGTCCATTACATGAAATCCAAATAAAAATCAATTTAAATTACAGGTTGTAATGCATCAAAATAGGAAAAGGGGAATGAACACTTTTGCAAGGCACTGTAGACTAGCCTTCAATGTTTAAATGCTTGTTGGGACCATGGGAGGTCTACCAGTTGTGACACTGTTTCAGGTATTGGGCCATTTCTGCTAGCCTTTATAAGGGAAGTGGAAGTAAGCCATTTTGGGAAGTCTCTCGAGAAAAAATGGCGGAAGTGGAAACACTGTTTGAGTCGGATGGCGCATTAAAGTTAATGGAAACGTGTGGAAAATTGTAGCATAGATCTTTTTAGCAAAACGGGCTTAAGTTGTTAATGAAGACAAACCTCGGTCTAATAATGCCTCGTTCCTTGTTGGACTACATTTCATTGGATAAGGATGTGTTTTTTGGAGACCCTTTTGTGGTCAAGAAGATGGTGGAGGACACAATGGGAAAGGTTGAGTCTATCAAAGTGACCAGGAGTGGTATGGTGTTGATTTATTGTATGTCATAAGAACACACTGACAGCGCATTGTGTCTCGGGGAATTATCGGAGTATGAATTAGAAAGCTTTGATTTCCTGAACAGGGCACCGGTAAAATGTGTCATCTCCGGCGTCGTGGTGGAAATTGAGGATGAAAATCTAAAGCACAACATACCAGGAGTAGTGGATGCACGTCGAATGAACTGTATGGTGAATGGAAGGAAAGAGGAAAGCCTATCAGTGCTATTGCTATTTGATGAAGAGTCTCTTCCGACACATGTAAAGCTGGGGTATATGAGATATGCGGTGAGAGCATACAGCATGCAAACAGACCGTTGCAGTGTCTTAAATGTAAAACGTTTGGCCATGTGGCAAGTGTGTGCATACAAAAGAATAGAAGAATGGAATTGAATAGAAGAATTTCCTCATTTAGCAGACGCTCTTATCCAGAGCAACTTACAGTAGTGAATGCATACATTTCATGGAATTGTTATTATTATTTTGTACTGGCCCCCCGTGGGAATCGAACCCACAACTCTGGCGTTGCAAACATCATGCTGGCGTTGCAAACACCATGCTCTACCAACTGAGCCACAGGGAAGGCTTAAAAAGAGTTGTGGAAGAGTCAGAGGATACACAGTGCTGCAATTGTGGTGGGAACCACATTCCCAAGTCCCAGGAATGCCCTGTAAGGGTGAAGCCGGGCTGTCCACCAGGTCACCTATGCAGAGGCAATGCAAATAGCGGAAGGAGCTAATGAGAAAGAAATGGTAATGGATGCCCTGCAGCCTGCAGAAAGTGTTGTTCATCAGTTGAGGGATCCTGAAGTACTGATAGTGAAGAAGGTGGTTATTTCTTGCATTTATTGCGCAGGTGATAAATTGTACAAGTCAAACCCCCCCCCCCCACAGTTTTGCTTCCCCATAAACATAACAAATGGTATATGAATTACCCTGCAATATAGTGCTGCTGGTAGCACAGGACAGAGGTTATATGCCAGGTGTGCGCTCATGATCTGAGGAGGGGTGAGGGGGGTAGCTACAGATAGCTTCGAAGCTAGTTACGTTTTGGTAGCGGCGCATCCCCCACGCCGCCTGTTGATCAACAAGATTGAGAAGAGCCAGGGCCTAGCACCAGCAGCACAAGGGTAACATCACAACAAGCACCTGCACCTCAATTACCCCAGCCACTAGCACCTGTTGAATCTAACCAAAACTGAACTAGTGGAACCAGAGTTTATTGTGCACATTCCTGCAAAGTGAAATCACAACCACAGCCAGCAACAGCAAATGGACCCCACTCAGTGTTCTTCAAAGGTACAGCGGGCCTTTGTTAGCAATGCCGACTGTGCTGTTGGCAGTGAAACATGATTAACATTTTTGGAGCATCTACAGCAAAGTGCAAATGTGTTCTCCATCCTGAATAACATATTCAGTGAACACAGACTCTGAACAGAGAGCATGTTACATCAATGAAAAGCTCAGATTGTCCAGCTGGCAATTGAGAGGGACCTGACAAGTACATTTAGCCAGGAAGGAGAATGGAATCAGAAACTTCTCATGAGGTTCAAGGCAACTCTTCTAAATGGTAAGCTACAACCTTTATCTTCATTAGCATACTGGTAATTGTTCGGAATTTCAGATGACTGACGTGCCCAAAGTTACTCAGGCCCAGAAGCTAGGATATGCATATACTTGGTAGCATAGAAAACACTCTGAAGTTTCTAAAACTGTTAAAATAATTGCTTTGGGTACAACAGAACTGATATGGCAGGCGAAAACCCGAGGAGAATCTATCCGGAATTCTTTTTTGCTGAGGTCACAGGCCATTTCAATGCTAGCCTATGGGAAATACAAATAGATAGGACCCAGATTGCAGTTCCTATGGCTTCCACTAGATGTCAACAGTCTTTAGAAAGGGTTACAGGCTTGTTTTTTGAAAAATGAGCAAGTAGTTGTAGTTTTTCCAAGGTCTCTCTCATTAGAAAAGTAGTCTTGTTGGCGTGTTATTTATCTTCCCTATTGAACATACTATTCTCCATCTTAAATATTATTGCTTATTTAGATAGAGTACCTGAGGATTAATTAGAAACATCGTTTGACTTGTTTGGACGAACTTTACTGGTAACTTTTTGGATTAGTTTGTATGCATGTTGAATGAGTGGATTTCTGAGATCATTGGCGCCAAACTAAACCGACTTTTTTGGATATAAAGAAGGACTTTATCGAACAAAAAAATGATTAATTGTGTAGCTGGGACCCTTGGGATTGCAAACAGAGGAAGATCTTCAAAAGGTAAGTGATTTATTTAATCGCTATTTGCGATTTTGTGACGCCTGTGCTGGTTGAAAAAGTATTTTGATGTGGGGCGCTGTCCTCAGATAATCGCATGGTATGCTTTCGCCGTATTGCCTTTTTTGAAATCTGACAACGCGGTTGGATTAACAAGAAGTTAAGCTTTTAAATGATGTATGACACTTGTATTTTCATGAATGTTTAATATTACGATTTTTGTATTTTGAATTTCGCGCTCTGCAATTTCACCGGATGTTGTCGCTAGCGGTTCATGCGCCCAAACAGGTTATGATTTATTCCTTGGTTTTTCCTCATGTAAGCCTACTAGTTGTTGCACAAAAAAGTTACGTAATGTATAGTTTAGACCTTTGCTTTTTACTTCAATGGATATTTTAGTTGGATCTGTGATTCTTAATGTCATTAGGCTACTTGGTTTTGCATGTGTAATTGCTATTGATAGATATACAGCTTGGCGTTATTTGATGGGTATAGGGACAATGACCAATGTAGCCTAATTGGTTGTGCTCTGAGGTGAGCCCTGGCACAGTGCTCCTGTTGTCCTGGCTGTCCACTCCGATGGTGCTGAAATTGGAACATTGTCCTTTCATCATGCTGACTGGCGGTATCCTTCTGTCCATGGTCCTGAATCGATGGTTATGGTGTGTGCTGTTTTAATGACTGGGTCTTTGGCTACCAGTTTTTGAGTGGCTTCTCTTAAACATCGCATGCTTCAACATAACAGTTGTTGTGTATATGGCTGCATTTCAGGTAGGCCAAAATGTTTTTACATTTTGTATGTCGCAGTAGTTTGACCAATACCATGTGTAGCCTACTAAAAGAAGTTGGCAAACGTTCACTCTGTTATCACTAATTTGCATTACACATTAGTTGTGTGATAGGCTACTGAAAAAGTAATGTCAATACTATGAAAACGCCTCCTCCCTGCCCTCAACACTGGAGCTCCCCAGGGGTGTGTGCTCAGTCCCCTCCTGTACTCCCTGTTCACCAACGACTGCATGGCCAGGTACGACTCCAACACCATCATTAAGTTTGCAAACGACACAACAGTGGTAGGCCTGATCACCGACAACGACAAGACAGCCTATAGGGAGGAAGTCAGAGACCTGGCCGGGTAGTGCCAGAATAACAACCTATCCCTCAACGTAACCAAGACTAAGGAGATGATTGTGGTCTACAGGAAATGAGGACCGAGCACGACCCCATTCTCATCGACGGGGCTGTAGTGGAGCAGGTTGAGAGCTTCAAGTTCCTTGGTGTCCACATCAACAACAAACTCAAATGGTCCAAACACACCAAGACAGTCGTGAAGAGGGCACGACAAAGCCTATTGCCCTTCAGGAAACTAAAAAGATTTGGCATGGGTCCTGAGATCCTCAAAAGGTTCTACAGCTGCAACATCGAGAGCATGCTGACTGGTTGCATCACTGCCTGGTACGGCAATTGCTCGGCCTCTGACCGCAAGGCACTACAGAGGGTATTGTGTATGGCCCAGTACATCACTGGGGCTAAGCTGCCTGCCATCCAGGACCTCTACACCAGGCGGTGTCAGAGGAAGGCCCTAAAAAAAGACCCCAGCCACCCCAGTCATAGACTGTTCTCTCTACTACCGCATGGCAAGCGGTACCGGAGTGCCAAGTCTAGGATAAAAAGGCTTCTCAACAGTTTTTACCCCCAAGCCATAAGACTCCTGAACAGGTAATCAAATGGCTACCCAGACTATTTGCATTGTGTGCCCCCCACAACCCATCTTTTTACGCTTCTGCTACTCTCTGTTTATCATATATGCATAGTCACTTTAACCATATCTACATGTACATACTATCTATGTCAGCCTGACTAACCGGTGTCTGTATGTAGCCTCGCTACTTTTATAGCTTCGCTACTGTATATAGCCTGTCTTTTTACTCATTTCTTTCTTTACCTACCGATTGTTCACCTAATACCTTTTTTGCACTATTGGTTAGTAAGCCATACTTAAGTAAGCATTTCACTGTAATGCCTGTTGTATTCGGCGCACGTGACAAATAAACTTTGATTTGATATTTATTTTTAAATGTTTTTATTTAACCTTTATTTAACTAAGCAAGTGAATTAAGAACAAATTCTTATTTGCAATGACGGCCTACCAAGAGGCAGAAGGCCAAATGCGGGGATGGGGGCTGTGATTAAAAATACAAATGTAGGACAAAACACACATCACGACAAGAGAGACACCACAACACTACTTAAAGAGAGACCTAAGACAACCCAGCATGGCAGCAACACATGACAACAACAGTAGCAACACTACATAACAGCAGCACAAACATGGTGCAAACATTGTTAGGCACAGACAACAGCACTAAGGACAAAAAGGTAGAGACAACAATACATCACACAAAGTTGTATGTGTGTTTGTGTGTGTATGTGAAACTCTTCCACACAGAAAATATGACGTAACTGGAGAAGCGGCTTGGTTGCGCTCATTGCGTAGCGTCACAAATTTAACAGCAATATAGCCTATAATTATAATTATTCAAGTTTAAGCTATGAAGCATGCAAGAATATTTCAGCCATGGTGCTCATTCTGTGGAGCCGATCTGTGCGTGGTTAGGCGCAAAGTACCGTAATTTCCGGACTATTAAGCGCACCTGAATATAAGCTGCACCCACTGAATTTAAAAAAATATATTATTTTGAACATAAATAAGCCGCACATGTCTATAAGCCGCAGGTGCCTACCCGTACATTGAAACAAATGAACTTTACACAGGCTTTAACGAAACACGGCTTGTAACAAAAATAAATAGGCTTTAACGAAACACGGCTTGTAACAAAAATAAATAGGCTTTAACGAAGCACGGCTTGTAACAAAAATATATAGGCTTTAACGAAGCACGGCTTGTAACAAAAAATACATTTGCAGTAAACAAATTTGCAGTAAACAGTAGCCTACCAAGAAAGTCATTGGTCACTATCTTCCTCCTCCTGTGCACTGAAACCATCTCCTTCGGTGTCGGAGTTGAATAGCCTCAGAATTGCTTCATCCGATATTGGATCGTTTTCATTGTCGCTCTCGTCACTTTCATCCGGAGGCAAATCCCCCGCTGAGCCCTCTTCAACACGCAGCAGTCCAGCCTTTCGAAACCCGTTGATGATAGTGGATTTTTTGACAATGCTCCACGCTGTCAGGACCCACTGGCAGACTTGACCATAAGTTGCTCTTCGCATGCGGCCCGTTTTAGTGAAGGATTTCTCCCCACTTGTCATCCAAGCCTCCCACTGAACACGGAGCTCCACCTTAAATGCACGATTTACACTGATGTCGAGTGGCTGCAAATACTATGTTGTGCCCCCAGGAATCAGGGTGACAAAATGACTACCGTAATCATAATGATGGGAAGTTTGAGAGCGCTCGATTTAATCTAAACAGTAAACAAAGAAGTTGTTTGACCTTAACCCGTTCGGCAATTTCATTGGTCTAATGAAAACTTCATGCCGCCAAAAAACTGAGCACGTCACAGAATGTAATTTTTTTTTTAGAAAAATTTGAAAGCGGGAAAATCCATATATTAGCCGCGTCATTGTTTAAGCCGCGAGGTTCAAAACCTGGGAAAAAAGTAGCGGCTTATAGTCCGGAAATTACGGTATGTGTAGGCCTATGGTAGCTATGTAAACTCATCAAAAAAAGAAACATCCCTTTTTCAGGATCTTGTCTTTCAAAGATAATTCGTAAAAATCCAAATAACTTCACAGATCGCCATTGTAAAGGGTTTAAACACTGTTTTCCATTCTTGTTTAATGAACCATAACAATTAATGAACATGCACCTGTGGAACGGTCGTTAAGACACTAACAGTTTACAAATGGTAGGCAATTAAGGTCTCAGTTATGAAAACTTAGGACACTAAAGAGGCATTTCTACTGACACTGAAAAACACCAAAAGAAAGATGCCCAGGGTCCCTGCTCATCTGTGTGAACGTGCCTTAGGCATGCTGCAAGGAGGCATGATGACTGCAGATGCGGCCAGGGCAATAAATTGCAATGTCCATACTGAGACACCTAAGACAGCGCTACAGGGAGACAGGACGGACAGCTGATCGTCCTCGCAGTGTCAGACCACGTGTAACAACACCTGCACAGGATCGGTACATCTGAACATCACACCTGCGGCACAGGTAAGGGATGGCAACAACAACTTCCTGAGTTACACCAGGAATGCACAGTCCCTCCATCAGTGCTCAGACTGTCCGCAATAGGCTGAGAGAGGCTGGACTGAGGGCTTGTAGGCCTGTTGTAAGGCAGGTCCTCGCCAGACATCACCGGCAACAACGTCGCCTATGGGCACAAACCCACCGTCGCTGTACCAGACAGGACTGGCAAAAAGTACTCTTCACTGACGAATCGCGGTTTTGTCTCACCAGGGGTGATGGTCTGATTCGCGTTAATCATCGAAGGAATGAGTATTACACCGAGGCCTGTACTCTGGAACGGGATCGATTTGGAGGTGGAGGGTCCGTCATGGTCTGAGGCGGTGTGTCACAGCATCATCGGACTGAGCTTGTTGTCATCATTGCAGGCAATCTCAACGCTGTGCGTTAGAGGGAAGACATCCTCCTCCCTCATGTGGTACCCTTCCTGCAAGCTCATCCTGAAATGACCCTCCAGCATGACAATGCCACCAGCCATACTGCTCATTCTGTGCGTGATTTCCTGCAAGACAGGAATGTCAGTGTTCTGCCATGGCCAGCGACGAGCCTGGATCTCAATCCCATTGAGCACGTCTGGGACCTGTTGGATCGGAGGGTGAGGGCTAGGGCCATTTCCCCCAGAAATGTCCGGGAACTTGCAGGTGCCTTGGTGGAAGAGTGGGGTAACATCACACAGCAAGAACTGGCAAATCTGGTGCAGTCCATGAGGAGATGCACTGCAGTACTTAATGCAGCTGGTGGCCACACCAGATACTGACTGTTACTTTGGATTTTGACCTCCCCCCCTTTGTTCAGGGACACATTATTCCATTTCTGTTAGTCACATGTCTGAGGAACTTGTTCAGTTTATGTCTCAGTTGTTGAATCTTATGTTCATACAAATATTTACACATGTTAAGTTTGCTGAAAATAAATGCAGTTGACAGTGAGAGAATGTTTCTTTTTTTGCTGAGTTTGTCGCAGTGGGCACATATCTTTCTTGTGTTCTATAAAACGATGGTTGTTGATGTGTATGGCTACATTTCAGATACATTTTTGTATATTTGAACAGTAGTAGGACCAATCTACATTGTTTTATTAGGGCTCTAAAGCAATACTACCCCCATGGATTTAAATGCCCCCTTAGGCATGTCATCCTGGATCTGGGCCTGGTCAAACTAACAAGAAATCGAAGAAACTACATAATTGTGAATGCAGCAAAAAGGTTTTTGGATCTCCAGGACTTTACAGCTGAAACAACATTATTTTTTGTTGTTGTTACATTTCCCCAGGTTTCACCCCACACAGTAGGTGGCGGCATTAACCTATAATGTACGTTTGCGGACCACCATAATACCATAGAAGAAGGCTGTCGTTGTTTCGGTTTCGAAAGTGAACACAGTGTTGCGTTTGATTGGTAGAGCTGCACAGCTGTACTGAGACTGAGGTAGGCATGGCACGTAGCTCAGATGGGAGTAAGTCTGAGATGGATGAAGGCAGTAGTATTAGTGAGGAGTCTACCTACACGACTGTACGGGAATAAAATAGGAAAAGGTTCAGAAAAGGGGATGAGGGTTGATTTACCACAGATGGGGACAAAATAGAAGGGGGAAATCTAGATGAGCAAACAGGCAGGAGATGAGGTACAGAAGAACAAAGTTATGATTGTCTTTTCTGAGCCAACCAGCAAAATGTTACAACCGATTACATTGTCAAAAGCCATCAAATCAGATATAGGACATGTAAAAGATGCTAGATGCGTAGGGAAAGGAAAGGTATTGATATTTGCAGTTAATGTAACTCAGAGGGACAAGATATTGAAAATGGAGGCTCTAAATGGAGGTAGGGTGAAATGCCATATCGCTGGCAGAAAGGCGAAAGTGAGAGGGGTGATTGCGGGAGTACTGATGGAGGTGTCAATAGACGAGTTTTAGAGGGAGGTGATCGGGGTGAAAAGTGGTTGAGGCGAGGCGAATGAACAGTAAGAAAAGGGAGGATGGCGTAGAAAGCACTACGGTGCAGCTAGAATTTGAAGGGAATCTGTTGCTGTTTGTAAAACCAGGTAAAAATCCCACTAGGACGGGCAGTTACAGGCTTATCGAGCTGACATCCAATATGTGTAAGTTGATGGAAAAGATGATAGTGAGTAGGATGATGTATTTCTTGGAAGTTAGGGGTTTGATGAGCATTGCACAGAGTGGGTTCAGGAGACGGAGGTCTGCCATGGATGCCCTGGTTATAGTTAGTACAGAGACAGCCAAGACCCTGACAATAAAAGAGGTGATGAGTGTTGTGCATTTTGACATTGAGAAACCTTACAATTCCATGTGGAGGGAAGGGTTGTTGATCAAGTTGAGTGCATTGGTCTGTATAACTGGATCATGGTCTTCCTTTTCGATCGAGTCATACGGGTGAGGGTGGGATACGAATGATCAATCCAGTTTAAAGTGGACAAAGGTACTCCTCAGGAAAGTGTGGTTAGTCTGGTGTTGTTCACCCTGATGATAGATGACATATTTAAGGAGGTGGGATAGGGAGTGGGTATGGCCTTGTATGCTGATGATGGGCTGTATGGAAGAGAAGTGGGAATGTAAAATATGTGATGAGGAAGATGCAAGAAGCTGTGGGAGTGTGCAAGATTGTTGTTTGATGAGAGTATTGAAATTAAATGTAGAAAGGTGCTGAACCTCAAAGGCAGTGGCAGGATATGATTGGGGGTTGGCTAGACAAACACTGTTGTATATGTACCAGGCATTGATCAGGTTTGGATTATGGGTGCTTTGTATATGGATCGGCAGCCAAAACTGTACTATAGTGCTGGAAAGGATACAGTCAAGGGCACTGAGATTATGTGTGGGTGCCTTCAGGACGACACCTGTTGTGGATTGTGGGGAACTACCACTGAGGATAAGGCTTGGCAAACTTGCATTAATGTACTGGGCGAGGTTTAATGGGAGTTAATTAAAAAAAACTCTTAGGGATTGGCATCTCGTCAACGGGACAGTTGTAAATCATGCAGCGCCTTGTGTCACAATCGCAGATTTTAGAGAAACAGCAAATGTCGGTACATATAAGTGTCTTATATCGGCTGAAAGCTTAAATTCTTGTTAATATAACTGCATGGTCCAATTTACAGTAGCTATTACTGCGAAAAATGCCATGCTATTGTTTGAGAGCTCCTAACAACAAAACACTTTTTTCACCGCGATAGGTTTGATAAATTCACCTCTGAAGGTGAAATATGTAATTACATTCTGAAATCTTGCTCTGATTTATCATCCAAAGGGTCCCAGAGATAACATGAAGTGTCGTTTTGTTAGATAAAATCCTTTTTCATATCCTAAAAAGGTCCATAAAGCATGCACGATCGATTTTGCATTTCCACTCGTTCAATTTGCAAAGAAAGGAATCTGTGAAAATCAAACCCTAAACGTTGTTTCAACCAGTCAAATCACATTTGTATGTATTCCTCAGAGATCCTAGAACGTAGCCAGACTTCACTATATCATTAGGGGTGTAGTATATCCTATAGGACACCAAATCTGGTCAGAGAGCGACGCCTTCATGGCATGCCGATGACGTGGGCTGTCTTCACTTGATCGATTCTAACTTTGTCAAATAAGCACCAATCGAGGTCAAACGAAGCTAGCTAGATAGCCAATGAGCTGGGCTTTACGGGAGTATCCGGAAACCCTGTATCTGTTGTAAAATGAGCTGCTAACCTTTTGCGACAGCATGCCTTTTCCTTTTGGACAAAAATTATTAGAATATTCAGAGTTATGAAGTTATGAAAACTGGTTGTTTTGCAAATGTTGAACTTATAATATGGATACTAATACTGGAAAAGCTAAATAAAAGTCCAAGTATACAGATTTGACGATATTCTTGCAGAAAAATGTAATATGAATGCAAATGTCTCCTTCACGATTTGCCCAAATGTACCTGGGTGACTTCACACTAAATGTCATGTAGTTCGCTCATACTTCAAGTTATCCGTGTGAAAATTTGCATATACACTGCTGCCATCTTGTGGACACCATTGGAAATACAACCAGAGTGATGGCTAGAACTGGGACCTTTCTGTTGCATTTCAAAGACGGTGGTAGAAAAATAAAAACGCACGTTTTTTTTCTTTGCATTTTATTCTACCAGATCTATTGTGCTATATTCTCCTACATTCAATTCACATTTCCATAAACTTCAAAGTGTTTCCTTTCAAATGGTACCAAAAATATACATATCCTTGCTTCAGTGCCTGAGCTACAGGCAGTTAGATTTGGGTGTCATTTTAGGTGAAAATTGAAAAGAAATGGGGCTATCCCTAAGAAGGACATTCTGTGGTCTAGGCAACTGGGGAATGCTAGGAGCGAGGAGGGGGTAAGCAGAGGGCTAATGGGTGGACAATCGGGCAGAAGGTTGTAGAATATGGACTGGGGGAGAGAAAGATAGGGCCGGCAATTGCATTGGGTGTGTGGAGAGATATATAAATAAATCGTTTTTAAGGATATATACAGATGGTTCAAAGGATCCAGTCAGTGGAAGGTGGGGGCTGGGGTGTATATCCCAGATTTCAAAGTTGGAGTATGTAAGCGGTTAATTAACTGATTATGTGTCAGTGTACACGGCAGAGTTGATGGCCATGATTATAGGTTTGAGATGGTTGGAGGTGAAACCACTGAGGTGTGATCTGCTCTGATTGGGCTGCAGTCCCTCACTAACTTTAAACATCAGCTATCTGAGCAGCTAACCGATCGCTGCAGCTGTACATAGCCCATCTGTAAATAGCTCATCCAATCTACCTACCTCATCCCCATATTGTTTTTATTTACTTTTCTACTCTTTTGCACACCAGTATTTTTACTTGCACATCATCATCTGCACATGTATCACTCCAGTGTTAATTTGCTAAATTGTAATTACTTGCTACTATGGCCTATTTATTGCCTTACCTCCTCACGCCATTTGCACACACTGTATATAGACTTTATTTTTGTTCTATTATTATTGACTGTACGCTTGTTTATTCCATGTGTAACTCTGTGTTGTTGTTTGTGTCGCACTGATTTGCTTTATCTTGGGCAGGTCGCAGTTGTAAATGAGAACTTGTTCTCAACTAGCCTACCTGGTTAAATAAAGGTGAGAAAAAAAAGAGTGAAGTCGGCAGGTTGGATAGGGGAGACTTGTTTGTGGAGATGATGGTGCTGTTAATGGGATTGGAGAGGATGGGAGTGGTGGTAAGCTTTTGTTGGGTTCCCACCCATGTGGGTGTGGAGGGTAATGAGAAGGCTGATGTGGTGGCTAAGAGTGCTGTGAGGAGAGAGGGGGTAGATATTCAGGTCATACTGGGCCACAGGGAAGTCAAGTCCTTGATCCAGGCAAAAGAGCTCGATCTTTGGCAAAGGGAGTGGGATGCTCGTAGTAAGGGGAGGCAATTTTATTGCATGCATCGATCAGTAAAAGAAGTGGGGAGTATGGGATGTTGGACACGAAGTTGTGTGGAGTAGACTACGGTTTGGGCACACAGGTTTGAATGCCAAGTTGTGGATGATAGGGAGACGTGAAACATGTCTGTGTGATGAGTGTTCCAGAACGCCGCAGCCCGTCTGGTGTTCAACCTTCCCAAGTTCTCTCACGTCACCCCGCTCCTCCGCTCTCTCCACTGGCTTCCAGTTGAAGCTCGCATCCGCTACAAGTCCATGGTGCTTGCCTACGGAGCTGTGAGGGGAACGGCACCTCCGTACCTTCAGGCTCTGATCAGGCCCTACACCCAAACAAGGGCACTGCGTTCATCCACCTCTGGCCTGCTCGCCTCCCTACCTCTGAGGAAGCACAGTTCCCGCTCAGCCCAGTCAAAACTGTTCGCTGCTCTGGCACCCCAATGGTGGAACAAGCTCCCTCACGACGCCAGGACAGCGGAGTCAATCACCACCTTCCGGAGACACCTGAAACCCCACCTCTTTAAGGAATACCTGGGATAGGATAAAGTAATCCTTCTAACCCCCCCCCCCCCCCCCAAAAGATTTAGATGCACTATTGTAAAGTGGTTGTTCCACTGGATATCATAAGGTGAATGCACCAATTTGTAAGTCGCTCTGGATAAGAGCGTCTGCTAAATGACTTAAATGTAAATGTAAATGTTTAGTGGAGGAAATGGTGGAGCATGTGTTGATATTTTGTTTACTGTATGACGTACACAACCACATTCAAAAGTTTGGGGTCACTTAGAAATGTCCTTGTTTTTGAAAGAAAAGCTATTTTTTTGTCCATTAAAATAACATCAAATTGATCAGAAATACAGTGTAGACATTGTTAATGTTGTAAATGACTATTGTAGCTGGAAACGGCAGATTTTTTTTATGGAATATCTACATTAGGTGTACAGAGGCCCATTATCAGCAACCATCACTCCTGTGTTCCAATGGCACGTTGTGTTAGCTAATCCAAGTTTATAATTTTAAAAGGCTAATTGATCATTAAAAAAAAACCTTTGCAATTATGTTAGCACAGCTGAAAACTGTTGTTCTGATTAAAGAAGCAATAAACTGGGCTTCTTTAGACTAGTTGAGTATCTGGAGCATCAGCATTTGTGGGTTTGATTACAGGCACAAAATGGCCAGAAACAAAAAAACGTACTTCTGAAACTCATCAGTCTATTCTTGTTCTGAGAAATGAAGTCTATTCCATGCGAGAAATTGCCAAGAAACTGAAGATCTTGTACAACGCTGTGCACTACTCCCTTCACAGAACAGCACAAACTGGCTCTAACCAGAATAGAAAGAGTGGGAGGCCAAGGTACACAACTGAGCAAGAGGACAAGTACATTAGAGTGTCTAGTTTGAGAAATAGACGCCTCACAATTCCTCAACTGGCAGCTTCATTAAATAGTACCGCAAAATATGACATTTACATTAGAATTTAGACCCTTTACTCAGTACTTTGTTGAAGCACCTTTGACAGCGATTACAGTCTTCTTGGGTATGACGCTACAAGCTTGGCACACCTGTATTTGGGGAGTTTCTCCCCTTCTTCTCTGCAGATCCTCTCAAGCGTTGGCTTCCATCTGGCCACTCTACCATAAAGGTCTGATTGGTGGAGTGCTGCAGAGATGGTTGTCCTTCTGGAAGGTTCTCCGATCTCCACAGAGAAACTCTGAAGCTCTGTCAGAGTGATCATCGGGTTCTTGGTCACCTCCCTGACTAAGGCCTTTCTCCCCCGATTGTTCAGTTTGGCCAGGCAGCCATCTCTAGGAAGAGTCTTGGTGGTTCCAAACTTCTTCCATTTGAGAATGATGGAGGCCACTGTGTCCTTGGGGATCTTCAATGCTGCAGAAATGTTTTGGTACCCTTCCCCAGGTCTGTGCCTTGGCACAATCCTGTCTCGGAGCTCTACGGATAATTCCTTCAACCTTATGGCTTGGTTTTTGCTCTGGCATGCACTGTCAACTGTGGGACCTTATATAGACAGGTGTGTGCCTTTCCAAATCATGTCCAATCAATTGCATTTACCACAGGTGGACTCCAATGAAGTTGTAGAAACATCTCAAGGATGATGATCAATGGAAACAAGATGCACCTGAGTTCAATTTCGAGTCTCATAGCAAAGGGTCTGAATGCTTATGCAAATAAGGTATCCGTTTTTAATTTGTAATACATTTGCAAATATTTATAAAAAACTGTTTTCGCTTTGTCATTATTGGGTACTGTGTGTAGATTGATGAGGGGAAAAATCATTTAATCAATTTTAGAATAAGGCTGTAATGTAACACAATGTGGAAAAAGGGAAGGGGTCTGTCTCAATACTTACCGAATGCACTGTATATATATAAGGGTAAAGGACATTTATTTTATTTATTTGTCCATCCCTAGGTGTTAAAATCACAAGCCATATCTTGGGACTCATATCTGTAAAGAACTACTTATTTTCTAATTGTACTTTCTAATTTTTCTTTAAAAAAAACATTCGCAAGCTTGAATTTTGTCAATGGTCAAATGTATTCATGTTTTTTTGTCATGTCATTCTTCTCTTTAGAAGTGAAATGCCAGCCTGTTCTTTGCTCTTTGTTTTTAGTACTGAAACAAAGTTGTCATGAAAAAAGATATCCCTGATCAAATATTAGCAGTTTACCATTGTTCATCAGTGTTACATTCCAAATAAAAGCTTTTTTGTATTTTGGTGTACTTCTGTCATTCATTTGGTAGGCCTGTGTTGGGAACTTTATAGCTTAGCATTTTGGAGCTTCCCTTTCCTCCGGTGTAAACTAAGGGATGGCGTAGTACAGCTACTGTCTTATGTTACAAATACAAAAAATATTTTATCCCAAACCAAGTCCATCCATTTTCATGACATCTCAATTCTTCCTAATACTGCAGGCTTTAAAATCAGTTTTGAGAACAAACATCTACTCACAACAGTTCTTTTCCCTGATGCAGGTGGACCTAACAACATCACTCTGGGTACTGCAAAAATAAAACAAACGTATTACGACCACAATTTAGTTTCAGGAAACAATATTCAATGAAAAGACATGATATTGACATGTGGGATGTCCAGGCGCCTCATAGGCAGCGTTTACACAGGTATCCCAATTCTGATATTATTTTCCCACTAATTGGAATTTTGACCAATTGGATCAGCTCTGAAAAAGATCTGATGTGATTGGTCAAAATATCAGAATTGGGCAGCCAATGTAAACACAGCCAGTGGCTCAAACTTCTCATATAGTGTCACCTAGTGGTAGAATAACAACACTACACAAAATCAGTTGTATGCACATCACAGGTGTATTCATTACAGAAACCGTTTACCGTTTACGAACCAAACGGAAGAAAAAGGAACCAAACGGGTTGGGTCCAACATGAATTTGTTACCATCATGAAATACCTACTGTATGTGGACGAGAGAGCACTTACCCTCAACACTGCCCCTTTTGAGTAGAACGATTAGATACTGGATGGGATCCTCTGGCTTATCAACCATAAGATTCGTCACCAATGTCTAAAAAAACAAAATCACTTTTTACCATTAGAGCATGTTTAATTTGTATTTTTCTTCAAATGTAAACAAGCAATGAAAGGGATGAAAGTAGTAGTAGTAGTCTTCATCACCAGCTCTGATGAAAATAAGATGACAGATCAGTCAGGAGGAAGGGAGTAGAAGCAAAAGGAGAGCAGAAGTAGCCTGGGTTCTGACTAGAGGGAGTACAGCTACAACTGAAAGTTACTTTTTCATAGCAGGTTAGGAGAATTTACACAGCAGGTTAGGATAATTAATGTGGCAGGTTAAGAGACTAGGGTTAAGGTTAGGAAAAGGTTAGGGTTAGCTGAAATGCTTACCTAACCTGCTACAAAGAGTCACTTCCGGTTGTAGCTGTACTCCCTCGTCAAACCGGTAGTCAGGTTACAGATCTGTTTTGGCATGACAGGGCGTTGACATGATAACACAAACAGATCTGAGACCAGACTCCTGAGGTGGTGGGTAACTAGTGGGAATCTTTTGCAATGTTATTGTCAAATGAAATAGTAAATAGGTTTACCTGGACTAAATCAAATATTTCATGCTTCTCTGCATAAATAGCCATTTCAGGTGGAATTCTTAGGGGTTTTGCGGTTTCATCCATTGCAATAAGGTGATTTGCAGTCTGTTTGATGGGGAAAAGGTGGGATATTGTGTAACAAGTAACATAAAATAAATAGGAAACAACTGCCATGTAATTGCACAATGAAATGTTTTAACGTCTGGATGTCAAATAGTTATTCCATTGAATGTTTTATTTATTTTATTTCACCTTTATTTAACCAGGTAGGCAAGTTGAGAACAAGTTCTCATTTACAACTACGACCTGGCCAAGATAAAGCAAAGCAGTTCGACACATATAACAACACAGTTACACATGGAGTAAAACAAACATACAGTCAATAATACAGTAGAAAAATAAGTCTATATACAATGTGACCGCTGTATTTTGGCTTCGTTGCTAATTTATCCCTGTTTTTCCAGGGACCCCCTGAAAGCCCTCTGAGGCCCCGTTGGTCCTACTTCTAGGCCCTCTGGCTGAGAGATTGATCAAGCTAGTCGAAGTAAACAAGCTACGTGTTTTTTGCTCTTTGCTAACCAAAATGCTAGCTAACTAGCAAATTCTGACTATCAGTAAACATGGCGTTTCACTTGGGTTTTTGACAAAACTCATTAACTTGAACAATTATTGTACAATATCTAATGAAATGTGGCTAAGTAGATAGCTTAGTTTGGAACTGGCTTTTGGAAAACTAAATTATTTTCTTACCAGCTTATAACATGAATCCAAGTCGCTTGCCAAGACGCATTCACACGTTGCTAAGGAAAACGTAATTGGTGTCATGTTGCCCAGCAACGTCAGAACGCTCGTTGATTGTTGGTTAGACTCGTCAAGACAATCGAGACCACAGTGCTTCGTTGTCAATCATGTACTACAGTGTCTATCATTAAGCAAAATTCTGCGCTAATTCCAACTTTTTATCCAGGGAAAAAATATTGATACTGCTAGACTGACTCAGCACATAGACCAGCAGGTACATTGTATTTATTAGGACCTTTCCAGAGTTGTCTCGAAAACCCATAACTTACATTGGTACAAGGCTGTCTGTCTAGAGACTTTGTCCAGAGCAGCAGAGTATAGGTATTGTACTGCAGCTCCATATTGTAAACCTATCCATCTCAAATGGCATTTTCCTGTTGACAAGTGTGCACAACTGGCAAGGGTCACAATGCGTGAGGCAAGGGAGAGGTTGAAGGCCATTAAACACACACACAACCTCTTCAAACTGCAGCAGTTCATTTTCATAGCAGCCCTAGAGGTCACGAGAGCATGCTCATGATAGGACAGAACAAGTGGCATCAGTCATGCAGGTGAGACCATCTCTCAACAGTTATTCTCACAGGTCTTTTTTTTAAAATAAAATAATGAACCCATCCCTTATCGTTCAAGGGTACATGGAGCACCACTGTAGTAATGCCACAGATCTACACATTTTCACCCTCTTCTTGAAAATTGTGGGAGGAGTAGAGGGCTGTTCTGAGGCTCCTGAAGAGCAACAACCAAAGCCCTGGGTGTCATCCTAGACACTTACAGGTTGCTTCTCAGCTACATCATCTGCAAACTGCAGGCCCATGTACATCAAGGACCGAGTTTGACAATAGATATGGTAAATGTTGCAGAATATCAGTTGCATTTTAAACTGGAGTTGTGAGGTTGGACTATTTTGACTGTTTTCTAACCCAGGTCCTTTCTTTGTCTGTTGTTACCCACACGATGAAGTGAATCGACTAAGCTGTGACGAGGTCAGGAACTACTACGGTGGTGTGGTAAGCCTTATCCCACTAGCACTGGAGCTACTGCAAAGGATGGCCAGTTCCTACACCTATTGCGGCCAGGACAACACGTCTGCTGGGAATCCTAATGTGGATGTGCTTGAGTCCTCAGGACAGCTGGTGTGGGAGACGTGTCTTTCAGCCTGACTGGGCACGCTACTGGTGCTCCTAACACTAGGAAGACCCAGGTTAAGAAAACAGGCGCGTGGCATGCAATCAAGCCAGCCTGGAGACCTCTGGGCCTTACCACCAGGATTAGGCCTTTGACCATTCTCTATTTTACATAAATCAGCATTGCAATAAAGTTTGTTTCTCTTGGTTTGACTTGTGATCAACTATTACTCAGAACTTGGCAACCATATTACACAATGTTTCATACAACAGACTGATACTGGACAAATAGTTTTCAACACCATTTCCGTTTTGAGACAAAAGTGATTTCTATCAAAACAATGCAGTGGCTTTTCTAAACCCCACTGACACTAGAATAAGACGGTAAATAACTATCATCTCGGCGCCCATACCCAAATCTTGTTAAATTACCATGTAACAATGTTTGTGTGCTCTCGCAAACTGAAAAAAAAACAAGAGACAATACAAAATATTTCTATTGATTTATATTGTTCAGGTAATTTTTTTCCATTTTTGTTTTCAGAACATTTGTAATCAGAACTGTCTTAACATACCGTCAGATTCACTGTACCATAGTTTCCTCATTCCGATGGTGTTTAATATTGATTTACATGCTTGATAACAAAAGATGTGTGGGAAAAAAGGAACACTTGAATTGACACCAGGATCTTGGACAGAGACCACACTTGGAGGATAACAGCTGGAGATGGGTAATACTGACTTTAATGGATATGTGACTTAACTGACTAGCTTGCAAGCCCTGATCCTGAGTAGGGGATGGAACAATAATGATTGTCACCCTAGATGACGATTGACTATATGGCAACAGAAACTCACAATATGTCCATGTTTAGAACTACAATATGACCCGATTCACTTTAAAGGCATTGGGTGAGGAAGGACCTCTATGAAGAGGGACATATACCTGGCATAGCTTCAATGCCAAGACATCAAGAGCGCCATCAGAGTCCCACTGCAGTAGTTCTGGCAGTTGTGTGCAGCCATCAAGGCACTGAATATCCAAAAGAACAGTCCTCTCAGGCCTCTAGCCTAGACAAAATAATGCAGTGATCCAAGTCAACTTGATCAATAAACCCCCTAAAAGCAGATGGATGCCACGTGGCACATTTAACTTAAGAGAATGTATGAGAATTAACTAGCTCTGGTCCAGGGTGTTACTGCACGTTCCTCCACTACTGCAGGAACACTCACTAACGACCTGAGCTAGAGATTTAGCTTGAACCTAGACAAGATGCATTATTGCTGTAAAACTTCATTGTATGGTGGGATCATGCCCATTGAATCAACAAGACAAAATAAAATACTGTTACTTGATACTCTTTAAGCTTCTCTTTAGCTGGTTACAAATTATAACTGATTATTGCAATAACTTTAGTACCTATTTGTAGAGCTATATGTGTTAAAACAAGAGGCACTCAGTGTTTTGGGGAGGGAAATGTGATGGAACTCAGGAAGTGTTCTGAAAAGCTGAGGCTGTGAGGCCTTTGACCAAGCAGCAAAAAAACAAGATGAATCCATTTGAGAAAAGTATTGCACTTGTGAGTAGGACCCTCCAAACCCTACAGAAAGTTCAGGTCATTTTAGATTGGGGTGTGCCAAAACCATAAATAAATAGCTTATTACAACATCTAACAAAAGATTCTTGCTCGTTTTCCTGATGCTGTTATTAGTTTTACATCACACAGACCAACGTAGCCTCAATATGTAGATTTACACACCCAATAGACCAATTCTGTGTGACAGGACTTGCCATAAGGAATCCATGTTAAGTTCACTGTTGAATACTTTTTGTTCACTCTTGCTCCCCCTAATGGATACATATAGCAGTGGCCCTTCGACAGAATACATTAAAAAGCAAATTATGAGGCCAAATTTGCTCATTTTCCCTTGCTTAGGGAAATGCATTTTTATATAATAGAGCTTTGTATGAACCTGTATTTGCCCGTCCACTGGGGAAACAGCGAAAAGAACACTGCATTTAGAGATATTTCCTTACATCTGTTACAGTGGCAGCTCATCAGCAGCTGTTGCCGCACCCCTCCCTCTCTCTCTCTCTCTCTCTCTCTCTCGTCGTCGTCAGATGTGCTCCTGCTGCGTTTCATTGTAGTCCATGATCCGCAGGTCCTTCCTCCTCTGGCGGGCGGCAGCGGCAGCGCTGGCCCTAGGCCTTGCCCCCTGCCCGTGGTGGGCCCTAAGCTGCTGGCTGTCTGACGGGGGTGGCTCCTGGGCCAAAGCAGACTGAGCAGAGCCCTGTGATGGAGGAGCAGCAACAGGAGAATGGGGGGGGGTGCCTGTGGCGGGAAGAGGAAATGGGCTGGTCTGGACGTTCTCTGTCGACTCGCTGCTCTCCTCACTGGCAACCAGGCCGTGAGAGAGACTACTGAGCTTGGTGTCCTCATCCCCGTCACACTGGCTATCGCTTTTGTTGCGGAACAGCTCTCGAGCATGCATTCCCAGGAAGCTCTTGGCACTGGGGTAGGTACCCACAGTGAAGGGGGTGCCAGCGGGGGAGAGGGAAAGCGGAAAGGCGGCCAGGGTCATCTCTGACAGGAGAGGGGGCTGTTTCAGACTGCCGTTGAGGGTCACCGAGGTAGTGGACTGAGCTCCATCCCCGGGTGGTAAAGTGCTTCCGTTGCCAGGCGGCCACGCTTGGGTGCGTCGGTCAGAGCTGCCCTGAGCAGTTGGCACAGTTCTGCTACTGCTGCCATTTGGCCTAGCAAACACACAGACACACACACACACTATTGTTCATCTTTTTACATTGGTTTTCAGCTTCACTACATCAAACTAAACATTCTGTTCAAGAGCTGTATCTCTCTGGGATTAGTCCATAGTACCTACTTTTAATTTATGTACAGGCTAACCTCCTCTCCCTTATCCTGTGACAAAATGACAATTTTGCTTGACGTTTAAAAACAGCCATTTACGGTTTTCTGTTAAAACAAGATTATTTTGACGTCAACTCACAATGCAGAATTATGGTCCTATTACTTATGTATAACCGCTAGGGCCAGGCAATTAAGTTATATATACCGCAGTCATATAACCCTTGAAAGCACCTCGGCTTACAGCACTTAATGGGCATTTTACTTGTCAGTAAAGGAATGCAGCTTCTGAAATGGGGACTGACATCCATCACATAATCTTAAACTGCCTGATGCAGGCCATGCTCTCCTAAAAAAGAAAGACATTTAGTAGAAAGAAAACATCTTCCGCTAGGAATCAACTCCTAAGATTCAGTATTTTTGGCACGGAAGAGACTGATTAGTTGGCGTACTTCTGAGAACAAACACTTGCATCTTTCATAGCAAGCTACCGAGGGACGGAGAGATGGGGGATGGGCACCGTATAGGCAGGTCGGCCACCAGGCAGACAGTCAGAACCGTGCACTAGGCCTATCTATCGGCAATCAAAAGCTTTATCTCGCAATGGAATGTATATTTCGCATTTCTTGGCTTGCAATGTCTCGCAACTTCAGTAAAGCAGGGCCTATCATTAATAAATAGGCTAGGTTATTCTGCAGGCAACAGATCGAAGACAGAACGCACACTCGCATTATTAGCGAAGAGAAAGAGCAGGCAAGCCAGCTGCACAGTGATTTCAATTTTGTGGGGATCCCAATTTAGTTTAAACTTTCACACCCCTAATCCTGACTGAGTTGGTTTCAATAGTACAGTATTTCTAGACTGTCGCGATGATATGGCTCAAATTAATACAAATTGCACTGCACTGGGTATAGCCTACCTAAAAGACCATCATCTCCTGCTAGTAGCACTTGGCATGGTTATATCATTTAACATTGTCCCAGAGAGAAGACATTCATTGTACAAAAAAACACCAGCAGGATTTTGTCAATATTGCGTAATTATACTTTGAATGCCCTTGGCTGTTATATCCATTCTGTGGGAGCTGGAGCCATCCCTCACACTGTGGGAAAGGGATCAAAGGAGGTGCTGGGTCTCACCTGGAAGTGCCAGGAGGAGTGCTGGAGGGCACGATGGTGTCAGACTCCGAGAGACTCTGGTTGGTGGTCAGCATCTCGGCGTCCAGCTGGCTGTAGAGTTGCAGCATCTCCGTCTGCAGCACTTGGGTGACCCGTCGCATGGCCAGGTACCTGCTCTCTGACGCCTGCAGCTGGCCCCTGGGGTTACACATAGACAGACACACCTTTAAAATGTAAAAGTACACGATACAGTCCATCCATTGTGGAATAATAAGAGTTGAGTTGGGTACTGGGAGCCAAGCACGTAGCCGATGTCAGTTGAATCCAGCCTCCCCACCACTTCCTACCTGTTCTCCCCTTCCAAATCTGTCCACCATTCTAAATTCAATCTCTTTGAAAAATAATAAAATATGTAAGGGAATCAGAGCTCGCAATAGCCTAAAAAAAGTGGAATTTGGCCCTTACTTGGTCTGGCCTTTGACTTCCTCCAGGAACAACTTCTGCTCCAGAATGAGGTGCTCCTTCTTGGCCAGCTGGGCCTCCAGGTCTCCGATGCGCTGCTGGGCTGCCTCCAGCCCCTGGGTCTGCTGCAGCATGCTCTGACGCAGACACTCCTGCTCCTTGCCCATGGATGACTGCAGCATCTGCAGCCCCTGCAGATAGAACCAGGAAATGGTTTAGTCTATGGCAGTGTTTCCCTATCCTGGTCCTGGGAATGCAAAAGGAGTGCACATTTGTGACTAGTTTCAGGAAACTAGGCATATGTTGCGCGTCACTAGTTCACACAAGAGCCATTTGAACATAAAACTTTTTTTTTTTTTTTTATCAAAATGCATTTTTGGGCAGAAATGCCTTCTGGAACATGTGAACTTTCATGAGCCTTAATAACAAACTTGTATGACATCTGTAAATACGAATAAAATTGTTAAATTACAAGCCTAGTTTAGTCACGGAAAAAGTCAGCAACCTTCCAGCAGGCATGTGACTCCTCAAAAAGAGTTGGGTGGGGCTAAAGAGGGTGTGAATGACGCTGAATGGGTGTAGACAAAGAAGAGCGCTCCATTAGCTGTTCCAAAACATTTAAGGGCCATTTTCTCAAAAGTGGGGTTACAGGTTTATCAACTTTCAAAGCAGAATTACTTTCATTGTTCCTCAACTGTAGTGTATGATACCATTTTCTAGCTCTGAGTCTACTTTTTTTAAATGTATTTTTTACTTTATTAGTAGATTTTCAGACATAACAAAAACAGTACAACCCTAACCCCTCATTCATCCCCTCCACTCCCACCCCCAAACCACCCACCCACCAAGGCATCTATAAAAGTAAGTTAAGAAAAACAGAAACAAACAATAATAGAAACAAAAACAAAATGGGGAAAACAAAGTTAAATGCAAATTATTATCAGCACAAATGGCCACTAGAACAGACATGACTGCTTACCAAACTATGCAAGTTACACTAAGTAAAAGACAGGCTCTCCATGTATTGTATTAATGGGGAACAGGTTAAGTCAAACTTTTGTCGGGACCCATGCACAGCGTACCTAACCTTCTTCAGAGGCAGAGATGACATCACCTCCTTACCCCACTGCATAAAGGAGGGCGGCTTTGCAGACTTCCAGTGAAAGAGGACAAGGCGGCGAGATAGCATTCTGGTCTAGGGGAAGTACCCCAAAAATGGCAGTGATCGGGTTGGGGCTAACAGTTATATTACACATATGTGAGAATGGGGCCCTATTTTTGAGGCAGAGGCCACTCAAAGATTGGCATGACCAAAACATGTGTCCCACAGTCACTGGACTCGTGGCATCTCAAACACTTGGTCAACATTTGGGTATATTTTTGCCAATCAGTCTTTTGAGTAATGGAGACGGTGCAAACCCTTAAAATGAATAAGCCACGCCTTATGCAAAAGGATGATGTGTGGATACGCTCAATACTTTGTAGCCACATATCACCAGGTAGCTCGCCACCAAGGTCTTGCTCCCATGCAGATTTTGTATTTGCAAAGGAAGGCGGATTAAATGTTCTGTATTATGTTGTATCATCTGGAGATTGTGCCTTTCAGATAAGGGTTAAGATCTAAGCACCTCTCGACTGGACACTTAGTAGGTCCGAATAGAAATAAAAAGAACATGTTTTTTTTTTGTTGGCAAAGCTGCGAGTTGGCAGGCATCTAAAAAAAGTGGGTATCGGGTGGTCAACCCTCAAGAGTATCAAATGAGACTGTTTTCAACAAATAGGTCACAAAAAAAAAGACCGTTCCTATGCCAGAACTGGAATGCCGTGTCAATCTGTGATGTTCATGGAGGAGAGAAGCCGCTTGCTTGTTTAAAGCTAAAGTGACTGAAGGAATTAGGACCAGATTTTAAGGGAGTTCTTAACAATGGGGTTCAAAACATGGGTGCCAAGGTTCATGGGCACTGGGGAGCACAGGAACGAGACCGGAGAAGTTGGAAGGCTTGACTAACTCCATGATGGCCCAAGTTGGGTCATCATTGTTTTCAAATGTAGAAACCCAATAAACATATTTAGATATATTTGCTGACCAGTAGTAGTGTTAAAAAAAAAAAAGAAAAAAAAAAGTGGTAAGGCCCGGGGGCTTAGGTCTCTCTAGATATACCTCTCTCATTCGTGGATTTGACTTATTCCAAATGAAGTTGGAAATGTAGCTGTCCAGTTGTTTGAACATCGACTTTGGCAGAAAAATGGGAATCATTTGGAATAAGTACAAAAACCTAGGTAGTACAGTCATCTTAACAGAATTAATGCGACCTGTTAATGAAATGGGAAGAGACGACCACCTTATGAAATCCTGGTTAGTGCGCTCCAGGACTGTTTGAAGTTGTTTAAACAGAGCGTGTGACTTTTATCCCCAAATAAGTAAAGACCTGATGCTCCACCTTAAATGGGAAATTGGCATACCCAATTCCTTCTGCTAACTGATTAATGGGAGGAGCACACTTTTTGTTAGGTTTAACTTATAACCAGAGAATATCCCAAAACGTGTCCAAGAGATAGGGTATAGACTCCACAGGGTTAGAGATGTACAGTGGCAAGAAAAAGTGTGAATGTAAAATTTGATCTGATCATCTAGGTCACAACAATAGACAAACACAGTCTGCTTAAACTAATAAACAATTATACGTTTTCATCTTTATTTAACACATCGTGTAAACATTCACAGTGCAGGGTGGAAAAAGTATTTCAACCCTTTGATTTAATAACTGGTTGACCCTCCTTTGGCAGCAATAACCTCAACCAAATGTTTTCTGTAGTTGTGGATCAGACCTGCACAACGGTCAGGAGGAATTTTGGACCATTCCTCTTTACAAAACTGTTTCAGTTCAGCAATATTCTTGGGATGTCTGGTGTGAACTGCTCTCTAGCCACAGCATCTCAAATCAGGTTGAGGTCAGGACTGACTAGGCCACTCCAGAAGGTGTATTTCCTTCTGTTGAAGCCATTCTGTTGTTAATTTACTTCTGTTTTGGGGCGTTGTCCTGTTGCGTTGTCCTGCAAAATGTCTTGATAAACTTGTGAATTAGTTTTTCCGTCAATGATAGCAAGCTGTCCAGGCCCTGAGGCAGCAAAGCAGCCCCAAACCATGATGCTCTCTCCACCATACTTCACATTTGGGATGAGGTTTTGATGTTGGTGTGCTGTGCTTTTATTTCTCCACACAGTGTTGTGTTCCTTCCAAACTCAACTGTATTTTAATCTGTCCACAGAATATTTTGCCAGTAGCGCTGTGGAACATCCAGGTGCACTTTTGCAAACTTCAGACGTACAGCAATGGTTTTTTAGGACAGCAGTGGCTTCTTCCGTGGGGTCCTCCCATGAACACCATTCTTGTTTAGTGTTTTACGTGTCGTAGACTCGTCAACAGAGATGCTGACACACTAGAATTCTTCTTAACCTCATTGAGCATTCTGCACTGTGCTCTTGCAGTCATCTTTGCAGGGTGGCCACTCCTAGGGAGAGAAGCAACAGTGCTGAACTTTCTCCATTTATAGACAATTTGTCTTACCGTGGACTGATGAACATCAAGGCTTATAGAGATACTTTCGTAATCCTTTCCAGCTTTATGCAAGTCAACAATTCTTAATCTTCTGAGATCTTTTGTTTGAGGCATGGTTCACATTAGGCAATGCTTCTTGTGAAAAGCACACTCAAATTTTGTGAGTGTTTTTTTAAATGGGGCAGGGCAGCTCTAACCAACATCTCCAATCTCGTCTCATTGATTGGACTCCAGGTTAGCTGACTCCAATTAGCTTTTGGAAAAGTCATTAGCCCAGGGGTTCACATACTTTCTCCAACCTACACTGAATGTTTAAATGATGTATTCAATATAGACAAGAAAAATACAATAAGTTATGTGTTATTAGTTTAAGCACACTGTTTGTCTATTGTTGTTACTTAGATGATCAGAACAAATTTGTGCAGAAATCCAGGTAATTCCAAAGGGTTCACATACTTTTTCTTGCCACTGTATAAAAGACTGTCTGCATATAAGGACACCTTGTGAGTTATGTTGCCCCTTAATCCTCTCCTCCGGCCGCAGGACGACAGCAAGAGGCTCATTAGCCATATCAAATAGGAAAGGTGACAAACAGCAACCATGCCTGGCCCCCCCTGTGGAGAGGGAAGTAGCTGGAGGTAACATTGTTGGTGCGAACAGAAGCCACTGGGGACGAGTACAAAATCTTAATCCAGGAAAGGAATGACGGGCCAAACCCAAATCTCTCGAGTACTGTAAATAGATATTCCCACTCAACCCAATCGAAAGCCTTTTCAGCATCAAGAGAAATGACAACCTTTAGCTGTAGAGTTGTGTGGGAAGAAAAGATGAATTAACCGGCACATATTATAGAAAGATTGCCTCCCTGAGATAAATCTGGTTTGGTCAAAGTGAATTATATTAGGCATCACTGCCTCTAAATGGCACGAGAGGACCTTAGTGAGAATTTTATAAAATCGCAGCACAAAAGGCTTAAGGCGGTATGAGCCACAGTCTAGGGGATTCTTGTCGTTTTTAAGCAAAACCGAAATAGGTCACCTGGGTAAGTGTCTGGGGAAGTTTCTGACTAGAAAGGATTTCATTGTACAATGAGCTGAGGATAGGGGATAATTAAGAGGAGAATGCTTTATAAAATTCAATAGGGAAGCCATCAGGCCCAGGGGCTTCACCGCTCTGCATGGACTGGATTGCCAGAGTAGCTTCATCATCACTTATTGAGGCACTCATGTTGGTTTACTTCATCTGAATTGAGACAGGGGATGTCCAGATCGTCTAGAAATGCATGCATACAAGATGTGTCAGGAAGAGCCTCTGACGAGGGAAGGGCAGAAAATAATTGCTTAAATTGATTGTTGATTTCTTTGGGATTGGTAGAAGTTATATCAGCTGCAACAGATTTCAGGTATGGTGCTGCTAGCAGTGGATTGTCGAAGCTGGTGAGAACTTGCCAGCTTTCTCTCCGTGTTCATAGAATTTTTGCCTCGACTTAACATGTGTAAATATTTGTATGAACATAAGATTCAACAGACATAAACTGAACAAGTACCACAGACATGTGACTAACAGAAATTGAATAATGTGTCCCTGAACAAAGGGTGGTTCAAAATCAAAAGTAACAGTCAGTATCTGGTGTGGCCACCAGCTGCATTAGGTATTGCAGTGCTTCTCCTCCTCATGGACTGCACCAGATTTGCCAGTTCTTGCTGTGAGATGTTACCCTACTCTCCCCCCAAGGCATCTACAAGTTCCCGGACATTTCTGGGGGGAATGGCCCTAGCCCCCACCCTCCGATCCAACAGGTTCCAGACGTGCTCAATAGGACTGAGCTCCGGGCTCCTCGCTGGCCGTGGCAGAACACTGACATTCCTGTCTTGCAGGTAATCACACACAGAACGAGCAGTATGGCTGTTGGCATTGTCATGCTGGAGGGTCATGTCAGGATCAGCCTGCAGGAAGGGTACCACATGAGGGAGGAGGAAGTCTTCCCTGTAACGCACAGCGTTGAGATTGCAATGACACACTCAGTCCGATGATGCTGTGACATACCTCCCCAGACCATGACGGACCCTCTACCTCCAAATCGATCCCGTTCCAGAGTACAGGCCTTGGTGTAACGCTCTGTCCTTCGACGAAAAACGCAAATCGGACCATCACCCCAAAACCGCGACTCGTCAGTGAAGAGCACTTTTTGCCAGTCCTGTCTGGTCCAGCGACGGTGGGTTTGTGCCCATAGGCGACATTGTTGCCGGTGATGTTTGGTGAGGACCTGCCTTACAACAGCCCTCAGTCCAGCCTCTCTCAGCCTATTGCGGACAGTCTGAGCACTGATGGAGGGATTGTGTGTTCCTGGTGTAACTCGGGCAGTTGTTGTTGCCATCCTGTACCCGTCCTGCAGGTATGATGTTCGAATGTACCGATCCTGTGCAGGTGTTGTTACACGTGGTCTGCCACTGCGAGGACGATCAGCTGTCCGTTCTGTCTCAGACGTGTCACAGTATGGACATTGCTATTTATTGCCCTGGCCGCACCTGCAGTCCTCATGCCTCCTTGCAGCATGCCTAAGGCACGTTCACACAGATGAGCAGGGACCCTGGGCATCTTTGTGTTTTTCCAGAGTCCGTATAAAGGCCTCTTTAGTGTCCTAAGTTTTCATAACTGTGACCTTAATTGCCTACCGTCTTTAAGCTGTTACTATCTTAACGACCGTTCCACAGGTGCATGTTCATTAATTGTTTATGGCTCATTGAACAAGCATGGGAAACGGTGTTTAAACCCTTTACAATGAAGATCTGAAGTTTGGGATTTTATGAATTATCTTTGAAAGACATGGTTGTTTCTTTTTTTGGCTGAGTTTATATTGTCCTTGTGAGAACATGTCACCCTACACATACCATCATTGTTCATAACATTAAGTTACTGGATGAATAATTGTAATTTTTTGGCAGCAGGGTGGAGGCACGTTTCTAATCAAGATATTCATTCGCTAGTTGGTCTTTGGATTGTGTGCAGGTTCACATTATGAGCCCACAATGTCTAGTTAGTATTATGTCGCCTGTCCTCCTGTGGACGTACAGTGACGGAAAAAAGTATTTCATCCCCTGCTGATTTTGTACATTTGCCCAATGACAAAGAAATGATCAGTCTATAATGTTAATGGTAGGTTTATTTGAACAGTGAGACAGAATAACAAAATAATACAGAAAAACACATGTCAAAAATCTTATAAATTGATTTGCATTTTAATGAGGGAAATAAGTATTTGACCCCCTCTCAATCAGAAAGATTTCTGGCTCCCAGGTGTCTTTTATACAGGTAACGAGTTGAGATTAGGAGCACACTCTTAAAGGGAGTGCTCCTAACCACAGCTTGTTACCTGTATAAAAGACACCTGTCCACAGAAGCAATCAATCAATCAGATTCCAAACTCTCCACCATGGCCAAGACCAAAGAGCTCTCCAAGGATGTCAGGGACAAGATTGTAGACCTACACAAGGCTGGAATGGGCTACAAGACCATCGCCAAGCAGCTTGGTGAGAAGGTGACAACAGTTGGTGCGATTATTCGCAAATGGAAGAAACACAAAAGAACTGTCAATCTCCCTCGGCCTGGGGCTCCATGCAAGATCTCACCTCGTGGAGTTGCACTGATCATGAGAACGGTGAGGAATCAGCCCAGAACTACACAGGAGGATCTTGTCAATGATCTCAAGGCAGCTGGGACCATAGTCACCAAGAAAACAATTGGTAACACACTACGCTGTGAAGGACTGAAATCCCGCAAGGTCCCCCTGCTCAAGAAAGCACATATACATGCCCGTCTGAAGTTTGCCAATGAACATCTGAATGATTCAGAGGACAACTGGGTGAAAGTGTTGTGTTCAGATGAGACCAAAATGGAGCTCTTTGGCATCAACTCAACTCGCCGTGTTTGGAGGAGGAGGAATGCTCCCAAGAACACCATCCCCACCGTCAAACATGGAGGTGGAAACATTATCCTTTGATTGGTGTTTTTCTGCGAAGGGGACAGGACAACTTCACCGCATCAAAGGGATGATGGACGGGGCCATGTACCGTCAAATCTTGGGTGAGAACCTCCTTCCCTCAGCCAGGGCATTGAAAATGGGTCGTTGATGGGTATTCCAGCATGACATTGACCCAAAACACACGGCCAAGGCAACAAAGCAGTGGCTCAAGAAGAAGCACATAAGGTCCTGGAGTGGCCTAGCCAGTCTCCAGACCGTAATCCCATAGACAATCTGTGGAGGGAGCTGAAGGTTCGAGTTGCCAAACGTCAGCCTCGTAACCTTAATGACTTGGAGAAGATCTGCAAAGCTGGGTTAAGAATGCCAAACTTGGTGTCCAGAAAGCGGTGTAGGAGCCCCCTCACCTCGTTGAAGGCTGACTTCTTCATGACTGCCGCCGTGTAGTCCGAGTAAATGCGAATATTCCCGGCCGTCGTGGGTGATGGGAGCTGCCTCGCGCTGCCTTATGGAAGACATCCTTCTCCTGAAGGTAGTGGAATTGAACTACTATGGGTCTGGGCGGCTCCCCATTCTTCGGTGCGGACTGTAGGCTTCTGTGCGCAGTGTCAAGGGTGGGGGCGTAATCGAGGCCTAAATTTCCTGTAGCAGTTTAGCTATGGACAGGGTAGGCCGCATTCAGTCTATGGTCTCGAGTCCCTCTCTTATGCCGAAAACGCGACCGTTCCCCCGGCGCTGTCTGTTCTCGAGGTCCTCAACCTTGGAAGTGAGTTTGACGACATCTGATGATAGCCGGGTGACTCGGTCTTCCAGTTTCACCGCTTTGTCGGGAGTAAATATTTGCGCAATCTTCCAGGCTATTCAGACGGGTGTAATGTCTCGCCAAGTCTTCGCTAACGGTGTCGATCTTTATGTTGACCTCGGTGGCGAGAATAGCTATTTGTGCGGATAGGTCAGTGGATAATGACACCACCTTAGCCAGCACAGTCTTTTCAGATTTAATGATAGCCGCCATTACCATGGCTAGGTCGGGGGGGGGGGGGGGGATCAGAGTCCGTGTCAGGTGAGCCCGAGGCATCTGCAGAGGCCTGCTCGTTTGTGGCCTGCGGCCGTTGTCTTTATCTTTTACGATTATAAAGGCCAAAATGTTCCGGGAAAAAAATACATTAGTAAATTGGGTTCGATTCCAAATTAAATGTTACAAAATGAACACGGTGGGGAAGGTGTTGGTCAAGTATTAATAGTAAATTATTCGGAGCACCGAGAAAACGTGTCTTTACATGTTGCTGCTCACCAGTGCCGCGCTGCTCACCAGTGCCCGCCCGAGTCTCTACTTTTATCCAATGTCAAAATATATATATTTAAATTTTTGCTACGTAAGACCGAATCGAGCCGGTCGGTCAAATGTTACTTTTTGACCTAAACACAAACACACTATTAAATTAATCAACTCATCAAGTCTTTCATTATTTGAATCAGTTGTGTTAGTGCTAGGACAAAAAATGAAATGTGCACCCCTTTGGGTCCCCAGGACCAGGACTGGGAAACACTGGTCTATGGTATAAGAGCTGACTTGGCCAACAGAGAAAAGTCAAGAAATGATTATAAAGAGGGATACAGTGATATGATCTTTGATATGAAGAGTTTGAGTCCATAAACTGATGGGTTCTGAGTTCTAAACTTGAAAATATTAAGTATCCTTATTCACGTCACTGAGGGAGGGAGGGGAATGTAGAACGTTTACATTTTGTCAGAATATGTTATTGTTAGACATCAGGGATCCTATGGGGAGGAGTGAGGAATTTGGACAGAGGTCAGGTCAGATTAAGAGAGTAAGAACTGTTATCACTAAAGTTCTGTCTAGCAACAGATGTATTAGCTGTTCAGAGGTGTAAGGAGGAGGCTCAGCATAGGAGGAAGGATTAAAAACTACTGCTTGTGAGAATGTTTTAGTCTGTTAAGCTGTCTGACCCTTTGGGTGAATAAACTTGGTTTGAGCTTTAATAGTTGTCCGTCAGGTTCTAAATAACGGTAAAAACTAACAATGTTTAACAACTTATGTAGATCTTAAACGTTTGGGTAGGAATAAGCAATTTGGCAAAAAATTATTCCACATCACCTTTCTGAGGGTAAGTGGGAGTTACTACCATAGTATGCCTTATCCAATAGTTTCAGATTAACAGACCTGATTCAACTAATCAAAGGCTTGATGAGTTGAATATTAGTGCTACGGCAAACACCCCTTTGGGAAACATGGCGCTTTGGGTTGTTCGTGGACCTGTCTACTTGGTATTGAATATGGTGGGGGGAAGGGGGGGGTAATCCAGCCTCTACCTTACTGCTCTCCGGTCCCAGGCGTTGCACCTCCTGTATTGCCAGCTTGTTGGTCTCTCCCAGCAACAGCAGCTGTTTGTTCAACAAGTACATCTGCTGCTGGAGGTTCTCACTGTTGGTGAGCTGAACAGGGAAAGAGGAAGAGAAAAGCAAAGATTTTTTGGGAGCACAATACTTTTTTGTTTTGTTTGTTCAAATACACTGACCAACAGAATGTTTTTTATTTTGCTCGACTAGCCTATAACTACCTTTCTTCTAGCTTTAAAATGCTATTCTCTCTGAGGAATAAGATAGAGAAATGAAATGTGTAGTTGACTATGCTTAATAATGGCAATAGTTATGTGTTAGTAAGCTCACCTTGAGGGACAGTTGGGTGAGCTGGTGTCCAGTGTTGTATGCCTCATTATTGGCTTTCTGAAGCTCAGCCTCCAGCTCTCCCATGTTGCTTTGGCATTCTTGTAACTCACTCTGTGGACAAAAATCAGAAGTCAGCACCTAGGGACATTTATAAAATGTTGCGTACACACAAAATATGCCCAAAAACAAGCATGCGCCAGTTCACGCAAAAGTTGACATTCATAAAAACTGAAATTGACGTGAAAATGTGATTATCATCACGCAAAGTTTAGTTTCTAAACAGTTGAAGTGTTGCATTGCAAGAAGGCCAAATTAGCCTTGTGCAAATGGGGAATATACAGTGCATTCGGAAAGTATTCAGACCCCTTGACTTTTTCCACATTATAAGGCTGTAACATAACAAAAGTTACAGCCTTATTAATCTACATACAATGCCCCATAATGACAAAGCAAAAACAGGTTTTTAGACATTTGTGCAAATGTTTATAAAATAAAATCCTGAAATATCACATTTACATAAGTATTCAGACCCTTTACTCAGTACTTTGTTGAAGCACCTTTGGCAGTGATTACAGCCTCGCGTCTTCTTGGGTATGACGCTACAAGCTTGGCACACCTGTATTTGGGGAGTTTCTCCCATTCTTCTTCGCAGATCCTCTCAAGCTCAGTCAGGTTGTATTGGGAGCGTTGTTGGACAGCTACTTTCAGGTCTCTCCAGAGATCGTTTGATCCGGTTCAAGCCCAGGCTCTTGCTGGGCCACTCAAGGACATAGAGACATGTCCCGAAGCTACTCCTGCATTGTCTTGGCTGTGTGCTTAGGGTCATTGCACTGTTGGAAGGTGAACTGTCGCCCCAGTCTAAGGTCCTGAGCACTGTTGAACAGGTTTTCATCAAGGATCGCTCTGTACTTTGCTCTGTTCATCTTCCCCTCAAATCCTGACTAGTCTCCCAGTTCCTGCCGCTGAAAAACATCCCCACAGCATGATACTGCCACCACCATGCATCACCGTATGTATGGTGCTAGGTTTCCTTCAGATGTGGCACTTGGCATTCAGGCCAAAGAGTTCAATCTTGATTTCCTTGATTGGCGGAGTGCTGCAGAGATGGTTGTCCTTCTGGAAGGTGCTCGCATCTCTACAGAGGAACTCTGGAGCTCCGTCATAGTGACCATCGGGTTCTTGGTCACCTTCATGACCAAGGCCCTTCTCCCCCGATTGCTCAGTTTGCCAGGGCGGTCAGCTCTAGGAAGAGTCTTGGTGGTACCAAACTTCTTCCATTTTAAGAATGATGGTGGCCACTGTGTTCTTGGGGACCTTCAATGCTGCAGAAATGTTTTGGTACCCTTCCCCAGATCTGTGCCTCGACACAATCCTGTCTCGGAGCTCTACGGACAATTCCTTCAACCTCCTGGCTTGGTTTTGCTCTGATATGCACCGTCAACGGTGGGACATAATATAGACAGGTGTGTGCCTTTCCAAATCATGTCCAATCAATTGAATTTACCACAGGTGGACTCCAAGTTCTTTTTTTATTTTAATAAATTTGCAAACATTTCTAAAAACCTGTTTTCCCTTTGTCATTATGGGTTAGTGTGTGTAGATGAATGCAGCAAACAATTTTATACATTTTAGAATAAGGCTGTAACGTAACAAAATGTAGAGTAACGGGTTTGAATACTTTCCGAACGCACTGCATGATGCCGCTCAAGCTCAATTCAAACAAAAAGTAGTTTTTTTAAACACCTGTGAACACACTGGAATTAGAATGCACTGAAGTGACAGAAAAGAGCATCAACAGCGTGAAATTAGAAAGCAAGTCTATTTATCGCGTCTACGCAAAGCAATGCTACTAAAATGAACGAATACAACGCCCGAATATAGACTGTGCATTGTTACGTCTGGAATTGACATGTTTAACTTCCAGTGCCAATAACACATATCTGAAAGCAATAACGTTATACCTACCCTGTGCTGAATTTGATCACAGGCATACAGTGCCTTCAGAAAAAAAACACACCCCTTGACTCATTCCACATTTTGTTGTTAGAGCCTGAATTCAAATGATCAAATTGATCTCTCACCCATCTAAGCACAATACCCCAGAATGTGAAAGTGAAAAGTGGTTTCTATAAATTTTTGCAAATGTATTGAAGATGAAATACAGAAATCTAATTTACCTAAAGTATTCACACCCCGGACTCAATACTTTGTATAAGCACCTTTGGCAGCGATTACAGCTGTGAGTCTCTGGGTAAGTCGAAGCGCTTTCCACACCTGGATTGTGCAAAATTTACCCATTACCGTAAATTCCAGACTATAAGCCGCAACTTTTTCCCAGGCTTTGAACCTCGCGGCTTAAACAATGACGCGGCTAATATATGGATTTTTCCCGCTTTCAATTTTTTGCCCCCAAAAAAAACACATTCTGTGACGTGCTCAGTTTTTTGGCGGCATGAAGCTTTCATTAGACCAATGAAATTGCCGAACGGGTTAAGGTCAAACAATATTTTTTGTTCACTGTTTAGATTAAATCGAGCGCTCTCAAACTTCCCATCATTCTGATTACGGTAGTCAGTTGTCACCCTCATCATGGCAAAGACACGGAGAAATGCATATGATGCAGCTTTCAAGTTGAAGGCGATTGATCTGGCTGTTGGAAAAGGAAATCGAGCTGCTGCACGGGAGCTTGGTATTAATGAGTCGATGATAAGACGTTGGAAACAGCAGCGTGAGGAACTGACTCAGTGCAAAAAGACAACTAAAGCTTACTGTTCATTTTTTATTACAAGCCGTGTTTCGTTAAAGCCTGTGTAAAGTTCATTTGCTTCAATGTGCCGGTAGGCACCTGCGGCTTATAGACATGTGCTGCTTATTTATGTTCAAAATAGTTTTTTTTAAATTCAGTGGGTTCAGGTGCGCTTAATAGTCCGGAAATTACGGTATTATTTTCAAAATTCTTCAAGCCCTGTCAAATTGGTTGTTGATCATTGCTCAACACAAACACTTAGGTCTTGCCAAATATTTTCAAATAGATTTAAGTCAAAAGTGCAACTTGCCACTCAGGCCTTGTGTTTTAGGTTATTGTCCTGCTGAAAGTTGAACTCATCTCAGTGTCTGTAGAAAGCAGACTAAACCAGGTTATCATCTAGAATTTTGTCTGTGCTTAGTTTCTTTCTATCCTGAAAAATTCCCCAGTCCTTAAAGATTTTAAGCATACACATAACATGGTGCAGCCACCACTATGCTTGACAATACATAAAATGGTACTCGGTAATGTGTTGTATTAGCCCCAAGCAACACTTTGCTTTAAGGGGAAAAAGTTAACTTCTTTGCCACATTTTTGGTAGTATTACTTTAGTGCCTTGTTTCAAACATTATGCATATTTTTTGTACAGGTTTCTTTTATTTTTTTTTTAACCCCTTTTTCACAATTATGATTTTGTCTCATCGCTGCAACTCCCTAACGAGCTCGGGAGAGGTCAAGGTCGAGTCATGCGTCCTCCAAGCCGTACTGCTTAACCCAAAAGCCAGCTGCACCAATGTGTCGGAGGAAACACCGTTCAACTGGTGCCCGGCCCGCCACAAGGAGTCGCTAGAGCGCAGTGAGCTCAGTAAAGCCCCCCTGGCCAAACCCTCCCCTAATATGGACGACACTGGGACAATTGCGCGCCGCCCTATGGGACTCCCGGTCACCCCAGGCTGTAGTGACGCCGCACAACTGCGTTGCATGGCCTTACACCACTGCGCCACTCTGGAAGCCAGGATTCCTTTTCACTGTCAATTAAGGTTAGTATTGTGGAGTAACTACAATGTTGAACAATCATAAGTTCTCTCCTATTACAGCCATTAAAAACTCTAATTTTTTTAAAGTCACCATTGGCCTCATGGTGAATCCCTGAGCAGTTCTTCCTCTCTGGCAACAGAGTTTGGAAGGACAAATCAAATGTTATTTGTTACATACATCGAATACAACAGGTGTAGACCTTACAGTGAAATGCTTACTTACAAGCCCTTAACCAACAATGCTTAAGTTAAAAAATAAAACGGAAGCAGTAAAATATTCAAGCGAGGCTCTATACAGGGGGTACCGGTACAGAGTCAATGTGCAGGGGCACCAGTTAGTCGAGGTAATTGAGGTAATATGTAGGTAGAGTTGAAGTGATTATGCATAGACTATAAACAGAGAGTAGCAGCAGCGTAAAAGAGGGGTCTGGGTAGTCCTTTGATTAGCTGTTCAGGAGTCTTATGGCTTGGGGGTAGAAGCTTTTAAGAAGCCTTTTGGACCTCGACTTGGCGCTCCAGTACCGCTTGCCGTGCGGTAGCAGAGAGAACAGTCTATGACTAGGGTGGCTTGAGTGACAATTTTTAGGGCCTTCCTCTGACACTGCATGATAAAGAGGTCCTGGATGACAGGAAGCTTGGCCCCAGGCCTACCACTGTTGTGTCATCGGCAAACTGATGGTGTTGGAGTCGTGCCTGGCCGTGCAGTCATGAGTGAACAGGGAGTACAGGAGGGGACTGAGCACGCACCCCTGAGGGGCCCCTGTGTTGAGGATCAGCGTGGCGGATGTTTGTTCCCTACCCTTGCCACCTGGGGGGCAGCCCGTCAGGAAGTCCAGGATCCAGTTGCAGAGGGAGGTGTTTAGACTCAGGGTCCTTCGCTTAGTGATGAGCTTTGAGGGCACTATGGTGTTGAACGCTGAGCTGTAGTCAATGAATAGCATTCTCACATAGGTGTTACTTTTGTCCAGGTGGGAAAGGGAAGTGTTAAGTGCAATAGAGATTGTATCTGTGGATCTGTTGGGGCGGTATGCAAATTAAAATGGGTCTAGGGTTTCTGGGATAATGGTGTTGATGTGAGCCATGACCAGCCTTTCAAAGCTCTTCATGGCTACAGACGTGAGTGCTACGGGTCGGTAATCATTTAGGCAGGTTACCTTAGTGTTCTTGGGCACAGGGACTATGGTGGTCTGCTTGAAACATGTTGGTATTACAGACTCAGACAGGGCGAGGTTGAAAATGTCAGTGAAGACACTTGCCAGTTGGTCAGCACATTCTCGGAGTACACGTCCTAGTAATCTGTCTAGCCCTGCGGCCTTGTGAATGTTGACCTGTTTAAAGGTCTAACTCACATCGGCTGCGGAGAGCGTGATCACATTCGTCCAGAACAGCTGGTGCTCTCATGCATGTTTCCGCGTTACTTGCCTCGAAGCAAATATAGAAGTAATTTAGCTAGTCTGGTAGGTTCGTGTCAATGGGCAGCTCATAAATGTGCTTCCCTTTGTAGTCTGTAATAGTTTACAAGCCCTGCCACATCCGATGAGCGTCAGAGCCGGTGTAATACGATTCGATCTTAGTCCTGTATTTACGCTTTGCCTGTTTGATGGTTTGTCTGAGGGCATAGCGGGATTTCTTATAAGCTTCCGGGTTAGGAGTCCCGCTCCTCGAAAGCGGCAGCTCTACCCTTTAGCTCAGTGCAGATGTTGCCTGTAATCCATGGCTTCGGGTTGGTGTATGTTAGGTTAACTGTATATTTTTAGTGACTGGGTGTATTGATACGCCATCCAAAGTGTAATCAATAACTTCACCGTGCTCAAAGGGCTGTTCAATGACTGGTAAATGGGTAAAAATAAAGATATGAAAATGGGTTCCCTAATTTAGGAGGCATTAGAAAACCTTCCCGGTCTTTGTGTTTGAAATTCCCTGCTCGAATGAGGGACCTTACAGATAATTATATGTGGGATACAGAGATGAGGTAGTCATTCAAAAATCATGTTAAACAGTTATTGCACACAACGAGTCCATGCAACTTATTCTGTGACTTGTTAAGCAAATGTTATTATGAACTTGCCATAACAAAAAGGGCTTATCGACGCAAGACATTTCAGCCTTTCATTTTTAATTGATTAGTGAACATTTAAAAAAAAACATAATTCCACTTTTACATCATGGGCTATTATTGTGTGTAGGCCAGTGACCAAAAAACCCTAATTTTATCCATTGTATTAATGCCTACATTTTAAAATGTAACAAAAAATTGTTTATTTAACCTTTATTCAACTAGATAAAGTCTTTGCATTTTAAAATAATTAGAAATAAGAATCTATTATTTATTTATTTTATTTCCATGATCATTGCAGAATAAATTCCTCACTCGCAAAATAGCCTATAGGCCTACAACAAGTTAGGATAGGCTACCATTCGTCCCATCTCTCATTTAATTAAGCCTATTAGAAAGGCTATTATAATTTCTAGTTGTAGAGTGAGGTTTTACATACAGCAGAATTTAACAGGTGAACACACAGTTGATATTTTGCATTCAAGTGTGTAGGCTACCATTAGGTCTACTGTAGTTTGTTTTACAAGTAGACAATGTTTCAGAATTCGCAAGCAGTGCAGCATATTTAGGTTTGGGAAAAAGTAAATGCAAAACATTATTGAATTCAAACGATCTGTTCACTGGTCCACAACAATTTGCAATTGTTTTTGTCTTTCATTAACGGTCAAAACGGCAAATGTCACTGCAAAAGAAAACATTCTGCCAACACCTGCCATGGCCATTTCCTTTAGATACTGTTGTGGCCCAATTCCAATACCTCCATAGAAGGCATAGACAGCAACTAAGGAAGTTATTGTCACCATAAAAGGTGAATGATGTACGTTTTTCAGGCAGAGTTATAATGCTCGTTCACGCTGCCACAGTTTCACGAAAGGTCTGATTTAAATCGGGAAACATGCCTATGTATGGCATGCACCAAGTTAATAAATCTCAATACTTTTGTGCGTGCAGTCTTTTCAGAAATGGTACACGTAGATATTTAGTGTAAAATGTATGCGTCGGTTATACATGAGGCTCCTGGACATCAGTAAAAAAAAAATATATACAGACCCCCTCCTGAAAAGATGCAAGTCCTGGTTATAAGGCGGTTGATTCATAAAAATAAGATCGGTTAAATGAATTACATTCACTCCTGTGTTAAAGTGGTACTGTGTACTATATGTGGTTATTAATCTGTGTTCACCTGCAGCTTCTGAGCCTTGGATAGGTACAGGTCATGGCCCTGCTGTAGCTGTTGGAATTGACTGTGGAGGCAAGCCGTCACAGTGTCTCCATCCTCCTTCAGGCGCCTGTAGCGCTGCTGCTCCTCCACCAGACTGGCCTGCAGAGACTGGATCTCTATGTCCTGCAGCTTCAGCTGGGCCTTCTACAACCAAATAAAATCACAACACACCTTACAGTAAAACAAAAATTCAAGTGATACAAAAACAAGCAGGCCATACATTTTTCTTATAAAAATATGTCAACCACCGCTCCCACATCAACCGAAAGAACCTCATACTCATGTTCATTAGGCACCAATATGAACCGCTCGTTTTCTTTTTTCCCATTGCAAAACATTTTGCTACAGGGTGCACTAATGAATACGACCCTGGTAGACAACATGCATGCTTTAATTTCCAAAAATAAGTTATGTTCTATTCGGGATTCAATGGCTTCTGACTGGGCAGGGAGTGCAAGGTTTTTAGTTAACCATTGAGTTGTTTTGCTCTTCCATGGCGGTGGCGTTGATGATGCGGCGGAGCAGACGGCGGTTGCGGATGGCGTGCTGCTCTCTCTTGTAGCGCTCGTACAGGAGCTGGTTCTGGAGCAGGAGCACCTGACTGCGCAGCGTGTGCAGCTCGTCCAACGGTGTGGTGCCTGTCGAGAGGACACGGGAGCAAAATGTTGGACTATTTAATATTACGTTTATATTATTACTTTTTCAAACTCATTTTTTCAAGACCATGTTATTCATCTCAACAGAAAACTAGATATTAGTACTGTGGTATCTAAAACTGTTCAAATTATACTGAACAAAAATATAAACGCAACATGTAAAGTGTTGGTCCCATTTTTCAAGAGCTTAAATAAAAAGTCTCAGATTTTCCATATGCACAAAAAGCTTATTTCTTTCAACTTTTGTGCAGATTTTGTGCTGGGGACAATAAAAAGCAACAAATGTGCAATTTTGTCAAACACCACAATGCCACAGATGTCTCAAGTTGAGGGAGCGTGCAATTGACATGTTGACTGCAGGAATGTCCAACAGAGCTGTTGCCAGATAATTAAATGCTAATTTCTCTACCATAAGCAGCTTCCAATGTCATTTTTGAGAATTTGGCAGTACGTGCAACAGGCCTCACAACCGCAGACCAAGTGTAATCACTCCAGACCAGGTACTCCACATCCGGCTTCTTCACCTGCGGGATCGTCTGAGACCAGCCACCCGGACTGCTGATGAAACTGAGGAGTATTTCTATCTGTAATAAAGCCCTTTTTGTGGGGAAAAACACATTTTGATTGGCTGGGCCTGGCTCCCTAGTGGGTGGGCCTGGCTCCCAAGTGGGAGACCTCCCAGGCCCACCCATGGCTGTGCCACTGCCCAGTCAAATCCTAATTTATTTATTTCAATTGACTGATTTCCTTATATGAACTGTAACTCAGTAAAATAGTTAAAATTGTTGAATGTTGTGTTTATATTTTTGTTCAGTATAGATCAAAACGAAATGGTACTGCATATTGCATAGATTTTAAGCATTAAGCATGCACTGCATGCATAGATTATCTCAAAAGACCTTTAACATTTGACTCCATAGCAAAGGGTAAGAAACAATGAGATACAGTGGCTCTCAGATTCTGATCACATAGTAAGCCAAATTCCATTGGATTGAATAGGTCAATCTAATTAATATTAGACTGGAGAGTTTAGAGGACAGAAACACAAGGACAGGTTGATCCACAGACACTCATGGCAGTTCCCCTAGGTACAGATCTATGATCAGCTCCCCCTCCCCCAATCCTAGCCTTAGTGGGTGAATAGCAAAACTGACCCAAGATCAGCGTTTAGGGTCAACTTCACCCTACTCCATATTTTACAGCTGATATGTAGCTTTTCAAAGAAGATACAGGTAGGAACCTGCTAGAAAAAAACCTGCATAAACCGACAAATAGAGAGATGGATGCGGTAGAATGGAGAGCGCAGACAGGAAAAAAAGGATAGTCTCATCCTCTCCCCCATCATAGCGTAGTGGCAATACCTTTCGCTTTCATACTCTGTTGTTTACCTCCAAAGTGTGTCCAGTCTACTGACTTGTTTGGTATGGGCAATCTATAACAAGAACACACACAGTACAGAGGAGTGTGAGGAAAGATCACAATGAAGGGTCAATAACAGACACCGACAGACATAGTACGGCACACCAAACAGCCAGGTCATGAGCACTTCATAACGATGCACAGATAGACCCACTACCAGTGAATCATGAAATCACACATGAGAGAGCAATAACATGGATGGAGTACTAGTCTATGGAAGGAATTGGCTTGCCCGGCCAGACTTCCATAAAGGGGTCGTCGTCCATACAGACAGAGTAGCGAAACACACTCAGCCAGCCATGACCTCTCACCTCTTGAGCACTTTTTCATAGGCCTCGTTGCCGTGCTGAATGAGGCGATCCAGGACCTCCAGCGGGGACATTGCCGCCATCTCGTCCCCTTCCTCCTCCCCCTTGCTTGCGTTCCTCTCCCCCTCGTCGCCAGCGACCCTCTGCGTCAGTGCCACCGAAGTCTTCCTCCCCACAAACAGAGAGGCAGCCCTGGGCAGGGCCAGCTCAAACAGAGGCTCGTAGACGGGGTTAACAGGGTCCCTGAAGATACTGGGGGAGGAGAACAGGCCATACTTTGCCAGACCAGAGCCCCCCTCCTCCTCAGCCCTGTAGGGGCTCTGAGAAGTGCTAAATCCGGTCAGCAGGTTGTCGATGGGGGTGAAGCACGGCCGGAAGGACCAGGGGAGCTGCTGATCTCCTCCCCCCGCCGAGCACTCGCTCTTGTCGGGTGTGGAGACCAGGCGCTGGGCCTCCCTGTTTAGGCTCTGGTTGGAGGTGGTGAGGAGCAGCTCCTTCTCCTGAGGCCCAGTCAGTGTCTCTGTAGTGCTGTAGAAAGAGCGGTCTGCCTTGTGCTTCTGCTCAGTCAACTTCAGGAGCTCCTCTGTGATGGCATCTGACCAGGGAGAAGAGCGTATGGAACAAATCAATGCTTTTCACACCGACTGAACACAAGTGGTTTTCATGGGAAGATATTCATACCGTAGTAGGTTTGGGGGGATTTAATGAGCCCTGGTGTGAAGTTTCCCTTTGGTACAGATCAAGGATTGGCTTCCCCTCCTGCAATCCTAACCTTAACCACTAGTGAGGAAAATGGAAAAACTGACCAAAGACCACTGGTATAGGGGCAACTTCACCCTACACCACTTAATGAATTGGGAAAAACCATTCACCCTCGTCATGTTCATTCTCCATCCTTTGAATGTCCAGATCCTGCTCTTTGATAAAGTCCGACAGCTCGGTCAACGACATGGTCTTCACACTCTCACCAGCAGCACCTGACAAAGAGCATAGAGAGTGCTTAGTTCCAGACCTGGGTTCAAATAGTATTTGTTTTCCTTCAAATATTTCAGCTGCGCTAGATTGAGCTTGCCTCAATGGAACTAATGGAATAGTAGCAAAAGTGCAAACCCTGCCCATCTGGATACTCTAGACAGGCTCAATCAAACAAAAAGTATTCCAAAGACAAGCAATACCATTTCAACCCAGGTCCCGTCAACGCCACCTCTATTCTATAATGGTCTCGGGTGATGCCTTTATTTACAGCAAAGGTCAAGTAAAACCCAACAATTGGGGAGGAAACGAGTCATTTTAGGCAATAAATAGTAGTGATATGGGGGGGGGGGAATCTATAGTCACATATCGCAATATTATCTTTTAACAATATTATATTGATATTTGACTCCAACTTAATATATAATAACACATGTTTTGCTGCTGTAGGTAGCATTTGCTAGTGCTAGTCGGCTGTACCTGCGCCAAAACTCCAGTATTCTAAATCCTATAGCTTATTCTACATCGTTTTAAATAGTGAGCCAACATGTTTTCAACACTTATTTCAGAGTGATCAAAACTCATTTTCTCATGCTCATCTCTTTGCAGAAGAGATATTGTGAGCCATATATTTGGAAGAAATAAATACAAGTCTAGTATCGAATCGCAATACCCATCGTATCGGAACCTAAGTATTGTGATAATATCGTGTCATGAGGGCCCTAGCAATTGCCAGCAATAATAAAATAGGCTAGAAATCTGGTCTAGTGAACGATCGCTTATAAGAAGAGGACATTGTTCTTAACTCCTTACACTTGTGGGAATTGGCCTATATGGACAGGGCTACATTGAAATATTTCTTACAGAAGAAATATGTAAAGTACAGTGGGGCAAAAAAGTATTTAGTCAGCCACCAATTGTGCAATTTCTCCCACTTAAAAAGATGAGGCCTGTAATTGTCATCATAGGTACACGTCAACTATGACAGACAAAATGAGAAAAAAAAAAATCCTGAAAATCACATTGTAGGATTTTTTATGAATTTATTTGCAAATTATGGTGGAAAATAAGTATTTGGTCACCTACAAACAAGCAAGATTTCTGGCTCTCACAGACCTGTAACTTCTTTAAGAGGCTCCTCTGTCCTCCACTCGTTACCTGTATTAATGGCACCTGTTTGAACTTGTTATCAGTATAAAAGACACCTGTCCACAACCTCAAACAGTCACACTCCAAACTCCACAATGGCCAAGACCAAAGAGCTGTCAAAGGACACCAGAAACAAAATTGTAGACCTGCACCAGGCTGGGAAGACTGAATCTGCAATAGGTAAGCAGCTTGGTTTGAAGAAATCAACTGTGGGAGCAATTATTAGGAAATGGAAGACATACAAGACCACTGATAATCTCCCTCGATCTGGGGCTCCACGCAAGATCTCACCCCGTGGGGTCAAAATGATCACAAGAACGGTGAGCAAAAATCCCAGAACCACACGGGGGGACCTAGTGAATGACGTGCAGAGAGCTGGGACCAAAGTAACAAAGCCTACCATCAGTAACACACTACGCCGCCAGGGACTCAAATCCTGCAGTGCCAGACGTGTCCCCCTGCTTAAGCCAGTACATGTCCAGGCCCATCTGAAGTTTGCTAGAGAGCATTTGGATGATCCAGAAGAGGATTGGGAGAATGTCATATGGTCAGATGAAACCAAAATATAACTTTTTGGTAAAAACTCAACTCATCGTGTTTGGAGGACAAAGAATGCTGAGTTGCATCCAAAGAACACCATACCTACTGTGAAGCATGGGGGTGGAAACATCATGCTTTGGGGATGTTTTTCTGCAAAGGGACCAGGACGACTGATCCGTGTAAAGGAAAGAATGAATGGGGCCATGTAGCGTGAGATTTTGAGTGAAAACCTCCTTCCATCAGCAAGGGCATTGAAGATGAAACATGGCTGGGTCTTTCAGCATGACAATGATCCCAAACACACCGCCCGGGCAACGAAGGAGTGGCTTCGTAAGAAGCATTTCAAGGTCCTGGAGTGGCCTAGCCAGTCTCCAGATCTCAACCCCATAGAAAATCTTTGGAGGGAGTTGAAAGTCCGTGTTGCCCAGCGACAGCCCCAAAACATCACTGCTCTAGAGGAGATCTTCATGGAGGAATGGGCCAAAATACCAGCAGCAGTGTGTGAAAACCTTGTGAAGACTTACAGAAAACATTTGACCTGTTTCATTGCCAACAAAGGGTATATAACAAAGTATTGAGATAAACTTTTGTTATTGACCAAATACTTATTTTCCACCATAATTTGCAAATAAATTCATTAAAAATCCTACAATGTGATTTTCTGGATTTTTTTCCCTCATTTTGTCTGTCATAGTTGAAGTGTACCTATGATGAAAATTACAGGCCTCTCATCTTTTTAAGTGGGAGAACTTGCACAATTGGTGGCTGACTAAATACTTTTTTGCCCCACTGTATATGCATAACAATTGTAGCAATTAAAAAAAGGAACAGTTTGGAGATTATGGTAAAATTATTAGACTAAAGGTAAAGACAACAGTTCACTTTAAAAGACTGAATCCAAACATTAAACTGTTGATTTTATGTGCATTTTACATTCCGTACTTTGCCACATTTGTTGATAATGAAACCTGAAAATATTCTGGATACATTTGGTAAAAAAAATATATACAAAAATAAGTGAAAAAAAATATTAATATTTAACAAGGCAAGTCAGTTAAGAACAAATTCCTATTCCTGGAAAATGTGGGATAGGTTCAACATTAGACAAATAAACGACAAGGGTTTGAGTGAGAGGACTAACTGGTGTGTTGAAATACCTCTCTAAAGTGTGCACAGTTCCTATGTCATTTTAATGCACTTTTATGACTCAAAGAAGTTAACTATAAAGGTGTTTTTTTTGGAGCTCAACCTAGCTGTGCCATTGAGGAACTAGAGCAAGCACACTTGTATTTGTAACACAGCCCTGCATCCCCCACCTTTACACAATAACCGTTGTTTACGCAATCCAAAAACGGTCCATAATAAATCGCAACCTGGGCCAGGTGGGCATAATTTGAAAACAGGTTAAATTGCCAACATAACTACCTAAATTATACAATTACAGTGTTAGGCTTTCACAAGGCAATTCAGGGAAGCAGATCCTAATTTTGGTGAGCATAGAATAGTCATGAGTGCATTCAGATGCGTGGTCCGTTGCAAATTTCCTTCACAATACAACATAGGCTCTTTCTGTTCAGGACATTGCAGGTTATAATGCCATGTCATCAAACAGTGATCATAAACATTGACACTGCATATTACAATGAGTTTTATGATATGAAAATGTGAAGTGCACATTTGGACTCACAGGTGTTTGGCTTCTTTGTATGACATCAAAGCGGTATTTATTGTAATCCTCAGCATCTCATCTTTCAAAATACGTAATTTACAGCCTTCACCTCAAACAACAAAAAATGAGCAAAAGTAGCCTAATTAGCAGGAGGGGTTGCTCAAGTTCATAACGACTGTCAGTCAAAACCCATAAAGAGCTGTGAAGCGGAGATCCGAAGCTCTGACATCACGTATAGCATGTTACTGTACAGCCACTGCGTTCCAATTTTGGTCGGTTATCAGTGTCAAACCTGCCATTTTCAACCCGAATACGGGTATGAGTGTTAAGGGCTAACATTGGCTCTATTAAAAAAACACTGAATAGTGACAGCGAAACCTGCTCCTCTTCAGAGATGAGCAAAGCTGCTGACCTTTACTGATGACCTCAGGGTTGCCTCTCTCTGCCTCTCCACTTGGTTTCTGCTTCAGCTGTCGGAACAGATATAAATTCAGCTGATGAAAAGTCTTACGGGTGGACCAGTAGCTTCAAACACACAACCAGCGCACAAACAGCACTGGGTACAACCATAACCTAAATACAGTCAACACTGGCTGGAGCAAACAAACTCCCTTAGGCTGGGCTCTACTCTGCGGGTGGAGTGATTGCTTCTATTGCGTCACTTTTAGAGGGAGTTCAGTTTAGTTCAGTTTGCCACTTCTGCTGAAGATGGCATTTCCAGCTCTGCTTGTGTTCAGTGTACACTCTGGCTCTGCAGATACTTTCCTTTCGTTGCTATGAACTGTACTAGCCAATTAAATAATTGAAGAACATCTTCAGTAATTAACTACTAGGAGTAGTGCTTAGGGGTTCTGGTACAAAGATTATGGTAGTAAGAATAGCGTGCTACAGTACATACCTGGTTGGTTGTGTTGGGGGGTGAACAAACATGCTCAAACTCATTGGAGAGATTCGGGGCAGGACTGAGACATTTCCCACCTGCGATGAAACAAGAACACACAATTCTGAGTGAAAAGTCCTTATGACAGTCCATCAAAACACTCTTCGTAGCACCGGAAAGTAAACTAACTGTAACTGTTCTTTGTTCTCCCGTCTTAACTTTCACTAGATCGTCATATGTTTTCCCCAGCTGGTATTTGACCAGCAAAATCTAAGGTAAAATATTTTTTTTTTTACAAAAATGACCTGATGTGCTGGCTGTTTGGCTGGGGGCATGGGAGGCACTTTGGGATAGCTCTGGAACATTGGCAGGGGAGATACCCCTCGAGGTGGGAGGTGTGGTCATTCCACAATCCGAGGACGGACTCCACATCGACACTTTATTCCCAGCGGGGTCGACTTCACAGTGTTGGTTCTGGAAACATGGGCACAGGGACAAGAGGGCCATTTGTGTCTCAAGAGAATTTACATGTATCACAATCAATGGGAATACAGAATAGAATACAATTGTGTAGAATAACTTAATTTTTCAGTGGGAGCGTCAGTGTTTTATGTTATATACTTGGTACACTGAACAAAAATATAAAACAACATGTAAAGTTTTGGTCCCATGTTTCATGAGCTGAAAAATAAATACCAGAATTGTTCCATATGCACAAAAAGCTTACTTCTCTTAAATTTTGTGGAGAAATTTGTTTACATCTCTGTTAGTGAGCATTTCTCATTTGTCAAGATAATCCATCCACCTGACAGGTGTGGCATATCAAGAAGCTGATTAACAGAATAACCATTAAACAGGTTTACCTTGTGCTGGGGGCAATAAAAGGCCACTCTAAAATGTGTGGTTTTGTCACACAACGGCACAGACGTCTCAAGTTGAGGGAACTTGCAATTGGCATGCTGACTGCAGGAATGTCCACCAGAAATTAAATGTTAATTTCTCTACCATACGCCGCCTCCAAAGTCATTTCAGAGAATTTGGAAGTACATCCAAAATGGCCTCACAACCGCAGACCCAGAGTGCCCTATGGTGGCAGTTATGGTATGGGCAGGCATAAGCTACGGACAACGAACACAATTGCATTATATCAATAGCAATTTGAATGCACAAAAATACCGTGACGAGATCCTGAGAACCATCGTGAGGCCCATTTCTTTTTTTACGGTATCTGTGAACAACAGATGCATATCCATAATCCCAGTCAGGTGAAATCCATAGATTAGGGCCTAATGAATTTATTTCAATTGACTGATTTCCTAATATGAACTGTAAATCTTTGAAATTGTTGCATGCTGCGTTTATATTTTTGTTAAGTTTAAGTAAAAACATAAACAAAGATTTCAATGTAATCTCACTAATGGGGTGTTTTCGCTTGGAGAACAATGACCCACCTGATGGAAAGAGGTGTGGGGACTGCAGAGGGAGGACTGGGTCCCTGGTAGGTGGGGTAAGGAAAGGGAGAGAGGTGGTCGGCCAACCGATAGGGGGGTAGAGGCAGAGCTACCTGTGTGGGGAGGAGAAAAAGAAAAACGCACCTGGAACATTACTATACACACACAACCTGTAAATACAGGCACGCTGATGAACAGCTCAAAACCTCTTTCGACCCCCTGAATTAACAGACACTGTGTGGTAGAAAAATACAAAAAAGGCAGGTTGTAAGCAAATTAAATATTTAACCACTGCTGTAATTCACAGGTAGAAAAACAGTGGCTTAAGCGTGGCTTACAACTAAGTAACCAAGTGGTATTTGGCCAAACTGCTGTTCTAGCCTGTAACTGCATTACTCCATTACAAACGACGGAGTAGCCTGGTCCCAGGTAGGTTTGTGCCGTCAAGTCAACTCAATGATTGCCAAGGAGTTGCCTTCCCTGTAGCTCAGTTGGTAGAGCATGATGTTTGCAACGCATGGTGTTTGCAACGCCAGGGTTGTGGGTTCGATTCCCACGGGGGGCCATGTATGAAATGTATGCATTCACTACTGCAAGTCGCTCTGGATAAGAGCGTCTGCTAAATGACTAAAATGTAAATGTAAATGTAGTTGACATGATGACACAAACAGACCTGGGACCAGGCTAAGGACAGAGCTGTGCTACATTAGTCATATTTTATTAGGATTGAGTTGTATCAAAGTGAATGTGTCAGAGCGCTGACCGAAGCTGCTGTGGAAGTCGGTGTAGGGGCTGGCATTGTAGTCGAGACCGGACCGCAGGTGGGGGTGATGGTGGACGGAGACGTGGTCTGGCATGCTGGAGTAACCCTCCTCACAGGACGCCTCCTTGGGGTCCAGGGACACTTTTGCACATTCAATCACAATGTCGTGGATCTCAAACCTCTTCCACCTGGCCAAGGGGTTTGACAGGACCCCTTATTATTAGTGTAAACTTGGCTGTTGTCGAGCAAGACCTTACAAGTCGAAAGAGTCTTTGGTTGCGTCAAATGGTACCCTATATAGTGCACTACTTTTGACCAGGGCCCTGATCAAAAATAGTGCACTATATAGGGAATAGGGTGCCATTTGGGAATCCTACTTTCTGAGTGCTTACCTGGAGGGGTCCAGCTCATAGTCGTTGGTTCCAGTGACCAATTCGGGATGTATCCGCACGTGCCCCAACATCGGCTAAGAAAAGAGCAAATTGGTGAGACGGATGACCATGAGACATCTCTTCACACAACATACATTTATGTAGTGTGCATAGATTCTAGGATGGGGTGAGTATGGCGTGTCCTGTTGTACTAACCTTCACTACTTCCTCAAAGGTGTCTACGTTCTCCTTCATACTGTAGTGGGAGCGCAGGTAGGAGACAAAGTTGCAGGGGTACATGCCGTAGAGCCGGTGGAAGAGGGAGTACACACTGGCATGGAGGTGGATCAGATACACCCCGTGCACATGCCCTATGGCCCACAGGGTGGGGTGTGGGGCGAGAACAGCGGTTAGGCAACATTTCACAATTCCAAGGAAATTACCAAATGAGATCCCAAGGAAATAGATCCTGTCCTATAGCTAGATGAGCATGGATGCTCTAGTAGTTTAACTACTCAATAGTTTGGCTGTGACTACAATTCACCACACATTTAATGATGGGAAAATCTAATATCAGATAGTACACAGAGAGCTACTGTCCCCTCATTCCAGTTCCTCCTTCCCATGGGACAGGTTATGGGTTTGATCTTAGGGTGTTCCTCCAACATCTCCTCGACAACATCCAGCCATTTCGCTTATCTCATCTATCCCAATACTAACACACCTGATTCAATTGGTCAACTAATCATCAAAGCCATGAATAGCTGAATCTAGTGATGGAATAGATCAAATAGGTGAAACGGTTGGCAGTCCCAGAGGTGTGATTTGCTGTGTCAAATTGCTGTGGTCTGATGGGCTACGCCCTTTCTAGTAATTGTATTTCTATGTGGGCAATACTGATCTACGTTAAACCACCTGGGTTTTTCAGGCTCCAGGACGCCAGTCGGCCAAAGATGTCAAAGAAGTCGTATATGTGCTGCTTCCCTGCCTGGGGTATCACGGGTAGCAGTGTGATCAACACTAGGACTCCAGTTATCAGCACCACCACGTCAGAGTCAGTCTAGATTGGGAAAAAAAAAGAGAGCGCAAACTCAATGGCTGTGTTCCACATTGCATCCTATTCCCTATATCAGTGGAGGCTGCTGTGTGGAAGACGGCTCATAATAAATGGCTGGAACGGCGCGAATGGAATGGTATCAAACACATGGAAACCATGTGTTTGATGTATTTGATACCATTCCACTTATTCTGCTCCAGCCATTACCACGAGCCCGTCCTCCCCAATTAAGGTGCCACCAACCTCCCGTGCCCTATATAGTGCACTACTTTAGACCAAGGCGCTGACTGATGTACCTTAAGGCATTTGAGTAAGGAGGTGAGCAGAGGGAAGCGGGTTATCTTGTGCATCCAGGGGGGCTGCTTGCGGATAACGTGCCCCATTAGGGTAAGGGTGGGCAGCCGACAGGCCGGCTTGGCCATGCACTCGTTCAGCTTGTCCAGGAGGTGCTGCGGGACAACACAGACAAGTTAACATATCCAGTGCAAAGGTGTATTCACAAGGAACTGGACGAAACAGAGGGACTAACCTAAAAGTATATTCCCCGCTGGAAAACATTTTGCTACGGTGAGCCCTCAATGGCTGCTCATGGAATTCAACAAGTCAACAATGGATTCTGTGCGATATTGTCAATTAATAAATAATTATGTTTAAGATGTGTGGTAAAACAGCCATGATCCAATTGTTCAGAGCACAATGTTATGTTTTGAGATCTCTGTGGTAAACCACACTTTATCCACAGAGGCCGGATTGATAGCCTGGTCGCATTTCTGTTTGTGCTGTCCTGCCAACTCGTGCCAATGATAATAGGAGTTGGCAGGACAGCACACCGATCTGGGACTAGGCAACTCAATTGGTGCTCCGGGTGAAAATTACCCTAAGTACAGATCAGGGATCAACTTCCCCTACCCCCTATTCTAACCATTAGCGGAGAAAATACTAAACTGACCCAAGATCAGAGCCTTGGGGCAACTTTACCCTACAGTGCTCACCTTGTCATGAGGCTCCCTGACAGAGCAAAGGATGAGTATAGCCTGTGGAGAGCTGGTCTCAAGGTAGTAATCCACAAGGCCATTGAGCAGCACAGATCCTCGCTCTGTTATTCAGAAGGGAAGAATCAACTAATCAATGTATGTAACATGTTGATGACTAGAGACAACCAGAGCCATGTATTTTATTGATAGATATAATAGCCATGTATTTATTGATCTCAATAAATATAGCTCTGGAGACAACGTCAAGGACATAGAGAGGAGGAGATCCTGCCAATACATTAGATGTTGGTTTATTTGTTAATAATATGCCATTTAGCAGACCCTTTTATCCAAAGTGACAATCATGCGTGCATGCTTTTTAAGTATGGGTGGTCCCGGGAATCGAACCCACTATCCTGGCAATGCAAGCACCATGCTGTACCAATTGAGGTACAGAGGACCAAGCCCTTGATCATGACTCTCAGTTCCATTACATTACACAAGAGTAATTAGACAAATGCGTCTTCTGTATGGGGAGCTTTGTTAAGAGCCCCAATGCTTGGTCTGAATATTAACACGCATTGCTTGCTGCACGGTTTTAGAAGCATAAGGACCTCCTTATCTTTCATGTCTGTGAGAAATAAGGTTAAATTGATACACACCTTTATAGGGTAAGTGTTCTCACACGGCCATCTCTCCATGTTACAGCGCTTGTTTACGGAAAACAGACGGAAGACAGAGGCGTGTTAGCATAACTCGGGAAGTGTAACATAATTGCAGATTCGTCGGATGGAGGCACCCATAGCTGTATGGATCTCTGCAAAACTGCTACAGTAAGTATCTTTTTTTATTTGAAGGATTGTCTCGCTGATGAAAGATAAGGACCATATGTTTCCAAAGCGATGATTATTGACGTTTCTATTATTGTCAGGATAGTAGCTCATATGAGGCAGTCGTGGGCAAAGCTAACTGCTGAAAACTGTAGGGAGTAGGCTAGTTCGGCTTCGATTACTAAAAAGCAAATCAGTTTAAAAAAATATATATTACATTTTTACATTAAATGCATTATGCGGGTTGAATAAAACAATTAATAAAAGTCCCATGATGGCAGTGACTGCCCATTACTGCTTATCACTTATTAACCATAATTTATGATGATTTTATTATTTCATTCCAAGTCATCATCTCATCACAATAGAGCTGCTGCCTATGCTGTCTGACAAAAATCACTATTTTAGTAGTTATTCAAAGTAAATAAGGCATACTTTTGACTGCTGAATACCAACTATCAATCATTAAAATCATGTATTTTCTTTAGACAAAACCAGTAGATAGCACCGACGTCATCCACGCATTCCTATGGAAAACTCCAGATGGCGCATGAAACCAGAAGTTGCTGAATTTGTGCACCATATTGCTGAATTGGGCTGAATGGCACCCCTCCCCCATCCCCCCAAAAAACAAAGGACCATGGTGAAAGTGGCCGTAACTATCAAAGGATCATGGTCGATGTAGTCATTTTCATCCTGCCTGAGCAAGTCAATCTTTATGTCTATGGCATGAGGGAGCAAGTGACCTCGTAGCCTGCCGGCCTGTGATTGGTCTGTGTCAGCACATGGTCCTGTGTGATGTCAAATGTAATCAGAACAGATCACTATTTAATGAAATATCTGGATTTGTAGCAAAAATATATATAATTCAGTGGGTATCGAACTTCATAATAAACTAATTTGAGCCCAAAATGGACATTAATTATTATTTTAATTTCCATATGCTTTTTAAAACCTCTACAGGACCCCCCTCCCCCCCAGAAAGCTTAAATTCTTGTTAATCCAACTGCCCTGTCCAATTTACAGTAGCTATTAGAATGAAAGAATACCATGCTATTGTTTGATGAGAGTGTACAGTTATGAACTTGAAAATGTATAAATAAACCAATTAGGCACATTTGGGCAGACTTGATACAACATTTTGAACGGGGCCATTTTCAACGGGACTTTAAATGCAATGGTTCATTGGATCAGTCAAACTATTGTGAGAGAAATGACAAGATTGTTATAATACTGTTATTGCATCAAATGGTTGTTTAATGCAACAGAATAAGGAGTTGTTAGAACACTCATCTGTGTGTGTTCTACTGAGGATGGGCCTCTGGGAGATTTAACACTGACAGTAGACTGACGATGTCTTTGGGTGATAAACCTAAAAGAGACTGCATTCCATAGTATGAGTTAATGTTTCTGTTCTATAAAAAGGTACCAGGGAGAGATGGCTCGGGGCCAGAACACTGGTTTCTACACAATGAGAACAGTTTTTACGCATCTTTCATACAAATCTTAACCTTGTGACCCATTCCACACATCTGTTGTTTGTCAGGTAGACTGAAGGGGGTGTATCTTGGCTATAAAATACCTTTGTACCTTTGTCTCGGGGCTCTCAATTAATCACCTAAGAGTGATTCGTCGACCAGCCATCATTATCGTAAAGCATTCAATCGATTAACTTTATACGTGTGTTGTATTGACCTGCTCCCTTATTAATAAGTGAATAAACATTTAGTTGAAGTATGACTCTCACGTGTGTGATAAGTTTGTCTCTCCTCATTTGATAGTAAAGAAATTAACCACCACACTTTGTACATACAGTGCTGCCATCTATTGTCCAAAATCTAAATTGTGCCTAAAATGGAATAATACATTGTGGCCTTTCTCTTGCATTTCAAAGATGGGGGGGAACGCATGTTTTTACTTTGTATTATCTTTTACCAGATCTAATGTGTTACATTCTCCTACATTAATTTCATATTTCCACAAACTTCAAAGTGTTTCCTTTCAAATGGTATCAAGAATATGCATATCCTTGCTTCAGGTCCTGAGCTACAGGCAGTTAGATTTGGGTATGTCATTTTAGGCAAAACTGAGGGCCTTGTTTTTTTTTTAGGTAGCGATACCTTGCGAAGCAACTGCTCTCTGTCCTTCACTCTATTGTGCATTCTTCTGTCTCTTCTCGTAGCATGCGTAAAAGAAACACACAGACCGGACAAATAGGTTCACAATGGATTATGGTCATTGGAGCTAATTACCACGTTTTTCTGCGATAAACTATGTAGAATATTGGCCTGTTGGAAACTACAACTCCCTATTACATCACACAGTTTGGGCTTGATCTGATTTATCTCTAGAGAAACTATGCAACGTGCGCATTGAGGGCACAGAAAAACAAATGAAATGGAATTCAAATAATTGAACCAATGTTAGTCAATTACTTGTATTATTGATTTTGTATTGTAGATATGTTATGGTAGAGTGGTGTGCAATAATGTGTTGTGTTTTGTATTGTTTTATTGTATGTAATTGTGATTGGGCCCCAAGAAGAGTAGGCAGCAGCCAATAGGGATTCAGAAGAAATACAAATAAGTTGTTTACATTTTTTTTTTTAAATACCCAAAACGTAATTGCTCTGCAGTAAAGGCAGCATAATGTCACCAAGAGTTTGAGACCTGCAGAGAACCATGCAAACACTGACCTATTCTCTCCCTATTAGCGTGTAGTAATCTCAGCCTGTTGTGGTTGAGTGGCCAGTAGGGAGAGGCGGGGATAATGCTGAATTTTGAGTACTGACCTGTGCTGAGGTGGTCATTGAGGACACTTTTGATCTGATCCAGTTCATGCAGATCGGACGACTCCAGGAGCGGGAGGAGGTCGCTCACATTCGGCTGCTCCTTTGCCATGGTGCTGCTGGGATGCCTATGGAACTGTCCCCCCTCTCAAGGTGAAGCCGGCCAGCAACCTGCTGTGCTGTTGTAATGGGGTGGCCACTGCAGGCACGTTTGACACCAAAGAAAATGTGGTCAAGCTAAAAATTGAATAATTCATACAGCTGTGCAGTTAGATACACATCAATACTATTAATAGGAACTTACATCATATTACCATTTACTAGTTACTATCAATTTGTATTATGACAAGGCTGACTTTTTATTTAATGTTCAACTACAACATAAAGGATGATCAGTGGTGCCTGCCTGGTGGAATTGAGCGCGTGTGTTCAGTTAGCTATCTTTGAATCCTAGTTAGCTAGCTAGTTGAAGTAGTGGGGGAGAGATGAGTAGCCGGCAAACTAATTGCGTCAACATATTTCTAAGTTATTACCATTGCAACATATTAAAGAAATCTTGCAATGAATCGTGAAGAAGTAGCTAATGAAGACAGCTGACGTTAATGCACAAACTTGATTGAACGCTGCCCCAAAATGTTGGCTAACTATACCTAGGCTAGCTAGCCATCTAGCTAGTTGGCTAGCTAACGTCAACTGTTACCAGTAGCTAGTACCGTACTGACAAACTCGATTAGTTCATCAACTATTTTGCGGGGACTTATTTATTTTTTGATTCAAATATGTACCAGAAAAGTTGCAATTTTACACTAAAATATTTGTCACGGCAAAAGTAAACACTTTAATAAATGCATGGAATACATTTTATTACCTTCTACACTTGTTGTTCTCCACAGGGCGCAGCCATGTTGAGCAACCGAAAAGCCCCCCCTCCTCTCCTGAAATCTACGCAGCACTCTGGAAAAATTATTCACAGCTGTCAACTACAATCCGAGTCCGACTAAATTCTGACCTTCAAATCTGGCACGAAAGTTATAATACATACCATTCCTTTTTTTTATTGGAACAATAACACTTTAATTTAATATAATTGTGCTCCGTTGACTATGGCGTTGTTGCAGGAGGACTGCCTTGTTGGTTGAGAGGCAAGTCGGATTTCTCGTGACTCACATAGCTAGCCTGTCTGCGCAAGCGTTCTACGCACAAGGGCAAAGTGCTGTAGACGTATCCATTCCAGGCAGTAGGCCTACCAACAGATTCCAATTCATATGAGGTACCACTACAAACAGTAACTGTAAATGGTGCTACAGTATATCACTGTTCAATTGGCATTGCTCAGAAGTCGCACTTACATTTTGTTGCCTGCAATGGTGAATTTGTGGAGGTAAGTAAAAAACGAATGATTGGATTTGCCTAGGCCTGCATACAGGACTGTTAACCTGCTGATGTAAAGCCTTGGCATATTTTGGGGAGCTGACAAGTCTTCTGGTCTCAGGCAAGGTTACACAACACGCAGAGGTGTAGTCCATCGAACCAAAGCACCGGTTGAGCTCACAACGCTTGGGATTTTTTTTTATATGGACCTAAATCATGACTCGAGAGAGCATAATTCATTTAAAAAAATGTTTTATCCCCCGGACTAGAGAGGCGAAGGTTGAGGACCATGCGTACTTCCGAAACACGATCCTACTAAGCCGCACTGCATAACAAGAAAACTGCTGAATGCTGATGCACTACCAAATTTCGAAATTGCACCTTGTATTTAAATAGTATATTCCAGGCCCACTATTCAAACTTCTAACCAACCTAATGCAATGTAAAATCTTAGCGCTGGCTAAGATTTAGGTTTGGGGGTGTGTAGGGTTTTTTTTACAACCAGAATTATGCGCGCAAAAAGGCTGCGGTAATGGAGCGTCAACTAGTCCCAAAAAGCTCCTTAATCTTCCCCCACAATTAATCAAATGGCCACCAGGACACTTTGATTTTTACACTGCTACTACTCGCTATTTATCTATGCATAGTCACTTTACCCCTACCTACATGTACAAATGACCTTGACTAATCTGTACCCCCACACATTGCCCTGGTACCCCCTGTATATAGCCTCATTATTTTGTGTAATTCTTACAACAACAAAAAAATACTTACGTTTTTAGTAAATCTTTTCTTAACTGCTTTGTTGATTAAGGGCTTGTAAATAAGTATTTCACAGTAAGGTCTACACCTGTTTTATTCTGCGCATGTGACAAATACAATTGGATTTTGATTAATTAACAATTGTAGGTGTGTCGAGGCTTAATCTCTCACTTGCCAGTCAGAACGTGCTCCATGGCTAAATATGTGGTTGCTTCAAGTTGTGTATTTATTGTATTTTATGTATTGTATATTCATCAACTCTAATGGTGTTTGTCAATTATAGCTTAGTTTGTCAATTAGACTACAGAAACAAAGTAACTAAATGTAGACATGTCCCATATTTGCTAAGAATGTTTAACATGTTTGCAGTCCACAATGTTCTGAGTAATAGCATGGCTTCACTATGGAAATATATTGTTAAACATATGATTCGCAATGATATATGCCTATTGTAAAATGCATTATGTCTGAGCCATGGACATGCCAAACGTTGTCAATAAGAAAGATTAAATTAAAGATATATCGGCAATGAATAAAACAAAGCAACTTTCTTTAAATAAGCTATGTCTAAGTACAGTTACAGGCACCATAATTGCTCCCCGTGGGCATATAATATTAGGCCCATGACAATGTACACTATGGAGGGTTTTACAGACATCCAAACTTTTCACAGGAGTTGGAAAAATATCCAGTATAAAAAGAAAGAGGTACTATGTACTGCTCCCAAATAAAGAAATATATATATATATATACACACACACACACACACACACACACACACACACACACACACACACAGTGCCTTCAGAAAGTATTCACACCCCTTTACCTTTTCAACATTTTGTTATATAGTGGGATTTAATTTATTTTTTTGTCAATGACCAATACAAAATACTATAATGTCAAAGTGGAAGAAGAATTCTAACATTTGTAAAATAAAAAAAATAAAAAATAAAAAACACTCTTGATTAGATAAGTATTCAAGCCCCTGAGTCAATACATGTTAGAATCACCTTTGGCATCAGTTACAGCTGTGAGTCTTTCTGGGTAAGTCTCTTAAGAGCATTGTAATATTTGCACATTCATCTTTAAAAAAAATCTTCAAGCTTTGTCAAGTTTGTTGTTGATCATTGTTAGACAAACATGTTAATATCTTTCCGCTTGTATTTTTTAAGTGACTGGGTGTATTGGTCACATGTATCTGACCAATACGATTGGATTTGATTTCTTTGCGAGGCATTGGAAAACCTGGCCTTTATGGTTGAATCTGTGTTTGAAATTCATTGCGTGACTGAGAGACCTTATAGATAATTGTATGTGTGAGGTACAGAGATGAGGTAGTCATTCAAAAATCATGTTAAACTATTATTGCACACAGAGTGAGTCCATTAAACATAATATATGACTTGCTAGGCACATTTTTACTCCTGACCTTATTTAGACTTTCCATAACAAAGGGGTTGAATACTAATTGACTCAAGACACTTCAGCTTTTCATTTTTTATTAATTAGTAAACATTTTGAGAAACATAATTTCATTTGCCAGTGACAAAATAACAAAAATCGAAATGTAATCCATTTAAAATTCAGGCTGTAACACAACATAATGTGGAAAAAGAGGTGTGAATACTTTGAAGGCCTACCATTGCTGTTGATATGGCAAGTAGTAACTTTGTCACGTGAAAGGGAAACCAACAGGCAAATATAGTGGATTCAGAACAATTTGACAGTTAGGTCCAACAGAGAAAAGTGGAAGATGCATATTTTTTTTGACTGAATAAAAAAATAAAAGCAATAAGCAGTCTTTTTAAATAACTTAATTTTCCTAAACAGGCTTCCTACAGTCACTGACACCTTTCATGCAATGGCATCGCACATAATCAGTCCAAACATTTTACAGAAGTGGGACAAAAATTGTCAGAGAAATAAAAAAAAAGGGTTTATGTCTGTTCACTATTTTGCTGTTTGTGATATTTTAATAAAATATTGATGTACATGCATTGAAACGTGTTTCTTTCTCATGGCTTTCTTTTGCAAAAACTATGAATTAATGGACTTGTTTTCAAATAATTGTCAACATATAACATCACAAAAGTGTAGGACGTTCACTGTATTACAGGGAACAATAGGTCTATTTTACTCCAGAGAAATAGCTCATCATTCTCTTGTTGGCACAGATGCTAGCCTAGCTTCTAACTAATGTTAGCTAGCTATCAAGCTAGCTTTTCTTAGCAGCTTGTACACAGCCCACAGCCCTTACGGCTAGATCCACGGATTGTCCCGGGAGTGTGACTGTTTGAATCCCTGCTGTTTGTTGCCGTTTCCATCTGCCTTTTCTGGAACTGCGATGAGTAACTCCGTAGCCTACGTTGCTACCATGACAAAGACAAAAGCCGGTTGGAGTACCGTTGAGGACATTGGGGTGTCTCTATCATAGGTGAAGGATATTTTAAACAAACAAAATGAGTTCTACAAGCAGTTGTTATAATAACAAAATAGCTTAAAATATTGTGTCCAAATACTTGTGGAGTCAACTAATAAAAGAATGGACAATCTGACCAGAGAGGTCCAGGACCTGAAGAACAGTTTGCAGTTTTCCCAGGGTTAGCTAGATGAGTTTAAACAGCAATCTGTAAGTCATTGAGCGAGGACATCAGTTCTGTATGTGAATGCATGATAACAATGAGAGAGAACTAAGATTCTCCTGAAACAACATTGTTGTGGACAGAATTGCAGAATCTCCTCCAGACCTGGACTGAGTCTGGGGACAAAGTGAGGGAAATTATCACTTAGAAACAGAGTATGGACCACAAGAAGAGTGAGGTGGAGTGCGCCGACAGGACTGGAAAACCCAACACTGGCCCAGGTGACAGGCCCAGGCCGATAGTGGTCAAGTTCCTGAGGATCAAGGACAAGGTAGCTGTTCTGGAAAGAGCCAAGAACTTGTGCGGAATGTCTAGGACTATCCTGGAGCTGTGCGCCAGAAGAGGAAGAAGAGGAAAGAACTTACCCCAGCCATGAAAGCTGTCAGAGCGCGTGGGGACATTACTTGCATCCACTATGACAGGCTCATTGTCTGTCCATCCTCCCTCCCAAAAGCCTGAAAGGGATGACCGAGCCAAGCCTGTGGGTTCATAGCTTCAACCCTGCAACACACACACACACCAACTGATTGATGGACTTCTGAATAATGTTTTTATTTTCTCTTGATTTGTTTGTTCTTTTCCATATTATGTCTATCTCTGATAATGTAGCCTTAGAAATAAGGTTCATAAAATCAATAACTTGCTAACATAACATTCATATATTATCCATTTTTGAGACTCACTTAGATCATTCCTTTGACACAGCAGTAGCAATACAAGTATATAACATCTACAGAAGACACAGGAATGCCTATGGGAGAGGTGTTAATGTATACAGTGCATTCGGAAAGTATTCAGACCCTTTGACTTTTTCCACATTTTGTTACATTACAGCCTTATTCTAAAATGTATTAAATTGTCCCAAAGCCACTCCTGTGTCGTCTTGGCTGTGTGCTTAGGTTCGTTGTCCTGTTGGAAGGTAAATCTTCGGCATTCATACTTCTTGCGCTTTGCCAAGCAGCGCAGAGCTGTTGTGAAGGAAGTTGTCTAGGAAGTGAGTTTGTGTTTAGACAGGATCTCCTGCCCTCACCGTCAACCAATCATGTCAATGCGGAGCTATACGTAGCCCTCCGCATTGTTACAACATTTTAGAGGCATACGGCGATGCGGTAAGGAGTTCAATTTAAACTCTGCGTGCCTCCAGAGGTTCCGCAATTGCGTCACACCATCCATACAGCACCTCCGACCATATTTTCATATCAAGCATAAATTGGCTCTTAGACCATGTTTACACAGGTGTTTGACAACCGCACAACTGCCTTGTGGATGCAACAGCTTGCAACCAATGTCAAGCTTGCAAACAAGGATAAAAAACTAACAGAAAAGGCATATGAATTGGTTCGGGAAAGTGCTGGCACAACCCAACACACAAGTGACACAGAATGATCAGTACAGTGTTGATGGCACTCACTCTCCCAGCCAGTTTGTGAGGTGTATGGGAGACAGACAAGCAAGCAACTAAAAATAGAATATTGGGGTCTGTGTATCTCTGTGAAGAAAGAGACCCACCCCTTTGTTCATAAGCTGTAGGTCTATGCCTAAATATCCAACTATTTTGTTTTTTCAAGTTTGACTCCACTTATCCAATGATGATATAGTCCTAAAATACAGCAGAAGATATTGCAGCTTATCAGCATCACATTACACAAGCTTTCACTGAGGGCTAACATACATAGACTAAAATATTGATATGCTGTGTAGAATGCCATTATCCAATTCCTTTACCTTTTGAATCATATCCATCCAGTGTCTGCGTAGTCTGGGTGCCGATCGGTTTCTGCTCCCTTGCGAACTCCTTATTGAATTGTCATACCATGTTTGGCTTGACAATGACAATTGAGTTGGCAAAAGCACAAACCAATCTGGGACCAGGCTACCGGAGTAATACTGTACACTTGAATGGCTACACTTACTCAACCATGAACAACCAATAAAAATGGAGTGCGTTTTTGACTCGCCGTATTGTTCTCCTGAAGGGCCACCATATTTTGGTTAAACGTTATTACGGTAGCTCATGAACGTGAGCATGTTAGAGCGATAGCTAGCTAATAAACCCGAGTCGTATATAAATAAAAACGTATCGTTCTTCCAACACAACATTGGCACCGAGGATGGCTCCGGGCCCATTTCTGCCTCACCAAGGTGATCCTGGAAACGTGCTATCCTCCTACTGTACCAACACTAACACTACCTCTTAGAGAAGGGGCGCTGCATATTTCAGCACTTTGGGAAGACAAGCAGCTCTCAACTCACTTTTTTTTATTTTGTAAAGACAACCACATCAGGGAGCAGATTTGAAAGCACAGGCATGTAATTATTTTGGAGCAATACAAGATGAACTAATAAGAAAGCAGCTGATTGAACATCCAACCTCCAGGTACAGTGCTAATTTACTCACACATGCTCTACAAATTGAGTCAGCCACTGAACGTGCTGCTGAAACACAAGCTTGCTAGTCTTAGGGAGCAGTCAGGATTGTCCACACTCTAGAATCAAACTTCCACTTTTGGGTTCACAATCTGTTTTGACAAATTTTCATAATTACAAATAGGGTTGCACATTTTGGGGAATATTCAGAGGTGGAAACTTTCCGTGGGAATTAACATAAATATATGCAAATTAATATTAAATGTTTTTTGCATTGGATATATTTACCATATCATATGAAGACAGAAACATAAACCTTTTACCTTATCATAAGTAGACATAGTTGCAAATGATTACATCCTTCAAATAGAAATATAAAAAATGATTGTTACAAATTGATCTTTAATTAAATGAGATGACTCTTCACATGGGATGATTTCACTGAACAACAAAAGGGAATATTGAATGATCCCCAATGATCAATCGCATCTCCCAAAAACATTTAACATACATCTGTAAAATGATTGTCTATAAATTAAAGCTTTGGTTGTCTTCCTCTCAGGCTTCCATGTCTTTTCCCTGGACCTCCTCAATGTACACCTCTTGAACAGCAGACTCTAAGGCCTCATCGTCACTGTCACTTTCCAACTTGTTGAGGATGGCTTGTTGTCAGGCTCAAAAAGCCTCATTTGCCTGGATGGCCACCAATTTTTCAACCCTTGTATTGGTCAGCCTGTTGCGTGCGTGTTCCCAAACAAGGACCAGTTGCGCTCTGAGGTGGCCGATGTTGGTGGGATTTAGAGGATGATGGAGGCAACAGGGGAAAGAGCCTCAGATCCACAAAGTCCTTTCCACCAGGTGGCTGATGAGATATTTTGGCACGACTGCCATGTTGCATCTCCATCCCAAAGCCCTTACTTGGAAGTAGTGATGCACCAATATGACATTTTTGGCTGACACCGATATCCGATATTTTCCTTACCAAAAAAAACTATACCAATATTTAAAATTTTTGCGGCCTTTTAAGCATTCTAGTACAGTTAAATAGTTAACACACATGGACGCTGCGGTCTAAGGCACTGCATCTCAGTCAAGAGGCGTCACTACAATCCCTGGTTCGAATCCAGGTTGTATCACATCCGTCTGTGATTGGGAGTCCCATAGGGCAACACACAATTGGCCCAGCGTCGTCCGGGCCATCATTGTACATTAGAATTTGTTCTTAACTGATTTGCCTAGTTAAATAAAGGTTACACACACACACACCAAAAAGTTATTTTGTTTGCATTTACATATGTCCCCATTACCAGGAAAACAATCAAAACCTATTTCTTTCACCTACTTGCTGTGCTGTTTGGTTGTTCAGTCGTTTCACTCTCAACCAGGATTTCTATGGAATGCCGTTTGGGTCTGCGTGTCAAAAAAGCTACGTCAAATAAGCTTTTTGACCAATCAGGACCAGAATATGACTGAACGTCACATAATTTATGCATTCAAAAATGTTTTACGTAGTTATTACACATTGATTACACTATCACTTGTATTTCATATGTCACAACGATTCATCGATACCTATGCTATGATGCTGGTAAAGTTGTCTCGCGCACCTACAGTGCTGGTCATTAAAAAAAGCTAGCTAGCTCATGGATGCAAACAATGCTCTTCCACAAAAACATAGCAAATCGACATCTGTTTCAGTAGCTATAGTTTGCTAGCTAACTATATAGCTAGGTGTCATCATCTAAAATAACTAATTTATAAGACAGTTCTTATTTGATTAATGGTGGACCCATCTATGTGAAGCTAGCCACAAGAAGTATTAGCCACAATATTAGTTGGTAGTGTGTACTGGTACTCAACCAGTCAGTGAAAGCCAACATCACCCACGACAGAGAATGGTTGATTGTCAAGGGCAATGAATTCCATTATCTTGGCTATAATGGATTTCGCCTTTGAGTTGTCTCGCTGAAATTGTCTTACTCTTTCAAATGACTGCTCGACTTATTGATTGCTCGATCCACAGCAGACATTGTGGGCTACGTTAGGAATGCTTTGTGGCACGTGTAGCACCAAATTTTACATGGCGTCATGTACCTACAGTTCAAGTAGGAAATTTACATACACTTAGGTTGGAGTCATTAAAACATGTTTTTCAACCACTCCACAAATTTCTTGTTAACAAACTATAGTTTTGGCAAGTCGGTGAGGACATCTACTTTGTGCATGACACAAGTCATTTTTTATTTCACTTATAATTCCTGTGGGTCAGAAGTTTACATACACTAAGTTGACTGTGCCTTTAAACAGCTTGGAAAATTCCAGAAAATTATGTCATGGCTTAAGAAGCTTCTGATACGCTAACTGACATAATTTGAGTCAATTGGAGGTGTACCTGTGGATGTATTTCAAGGCCTACCTTCCAACTCAGTGCCTCTTTGCTTGACATCATGGGAAAATCAAAAGAAATCAGCCAAGACCTCAGGAAAAGAATTTGTAGACCTCCACAAGTCTGGTTCATCCTTGGGAGCAATTCCAAACTCCTGAAGGTACCACGTTCATCTGTACAAACAATAGTACGTATGTATAATAACCATGGGACCACGCAGCCGTCATACCGCTCAGGAAGGAGACGCGTTCTGTCTCCTAGAGATGAACGTACTTTGGTGTGAAAAGTGCAAATAAATCCCAGAACAACAGCAATGGACCTTGTGAAGCTGCTGGAGGAAACAGGTACAAAAGTATCTATATCCACAGTAAAAACGAGTCCTATATCGACATAACCTGAAAGGCCGCTCAGCAAGGAAGAAGCCACTGCTCCAAAACCGCCATAAAAAAGCCAGACTATGGTTTGCAACTGCACATGAGGACAAAGATGGTACTTTTTGGAGAATTTTCCTCTGGTCTGATGAAACAAAAATAGAACTGTTTGGCCATAATGATTATAGTTATGTTTGTAGGAAAAAGGGGGATGCTTGCAAGCCGAAGAACACCATCCATACCGTGAAGCACGGGGGTGGCAGCATCATGTTGTGGGGGTGCTTTGCTGCAGGAGGTACTGGTGCACTTCAGAAAATAGATGGCATCATGAGGAACGAAAATGATGTGGATATATTGAAGCAACATCTCAAGACATCAGTCAGGAAGTTAAAGCTTGGTCACAAATGGGTCTTCCAAATGGACAATGACCCCCAAGCATATTTCCAAAGTTGTGGCAAAATGGCTTTAAGAACAACAAAGGCAAGGTATTGGAGTGGCCATCACAAAGCCCTGACCTCCATCCTATAGAAAATTTGTGGGCAGAACTGAAAAAGCGTGTGGGAGCAAGAAGGCCTACAAACCTGACTCTTGTTACGCCAGCTCTGACAGGAGGAATGAGACACAATTCACCCAACTTATTGTGGGAAGCGTGTGGAAGGCTACCCGAAACGTTTGACCCAAGTTAAGCAATTTAAAGGCAATGCTACCAAATACTAATTGAGTGTATGTAAACTTGTGACCCATAGGGAATGTGATGAAAGTGATGAAATAAATCACTCTTTACTATTATTCTGACATTTCACATTCTTAAAATAAAGTGGTGATCCTAACTGACCTAACACAGGGAATTTTTACAAAGTAAATGTCAGGAATTGTGAAAAACTGAGTTTAAATGTATTTGGCTAAGGTGTATGTAAACTTCCGACTTCAACTGTACGTTATATAGGCATGCACGGTAGCTTTGACATTGGTTTTTAACATCGCCGTTAAACTAGACATCGGGTCGATACCGACGTTGGCATTTTTAGCTAATGTCGGCCGATTCCGGTATGTTCACCGATATATCGTGCATCCCTACTTGGAAGTGTGGTTTTCCAGACTACTGTTACGAACCGGCTCAGAGTTCGCAACAAAAGGGAGACAACGTGGAGACAAGGAGTATCAAAAATATATATTTATTAGATTCCATAACTAGCACAACCAAAAACAAGGTGTCTGCATGGAGAGAGTCTCCCCAATGACTGTGGAAGAGGTCTATTTATCCTGGGACACACCCGAGCCCAGGTGTTTCCCATCAAGCTGACGACCCTTCCAACTCCGCCCACTGGCATCCTAATAAGGAACAAGAGCAAAGAGAAAATACAGCAGACAGAGCGGGAGGGTCGTCACACACCCCCCCATAAAACCGGGGACCAACAAGGGCCCAGGAACAACGTACCAGCCTCTGCGTCCCAAATTGACACCGGCCTCTGCGTCCCAAATTGACACAGGCCTCTGCGTCCCAAATTGACACAGGCCTCTGCGTCCCAAATTGACACAGGCCTCTGCGTCCCAAATTTACGAGAGGTTACATGTTCACCTTCCACTTGCCCCAGCCAACCTCCTTCTCCCCAGACCTCAGCAACCTTTGCGCACAGGAAGCAACATTTAAGAGGAAAGGAGAACACAAGACCAGGAGGGAACAGACAGGAAAGTTAAAACATGACAAAACCAAAACCAACCAATGGTCAGTCACATAACACTCAGGAACAGGGCACACAAGAGACCGTATCAGCTACAAACGCAAACAACATCTCTCAACGGTTCATAGGCACTTCTCAACGGTTCAGTCATTTCCCAACGATTCATAGTCACTCCAACCATTCATAGTCACTCCAACCATTCATAGTCACTCCAACCATTCATAGTCACTCCAACCATTCATAGTCACTCCAACCATTCATAGTCACTCCAACCATTCATAGTCACTCCAACCATTCATAGTCACTCCAACCATTCATAGTCACTCCAACCATTCATAGTCACTCCAACCATTCATAGTCACTCCAACCATTCATAGTCACTCCAACCATTCATAGTCACTCCAACCATTCATAGTCACTCCAACCATTCATAGTCACTCCAACCATTCATAGTCACTCCAACCATTCATAGTCACTCCAACGATTCAGCTGAGCACACCAGACCACAACAAGAGAAAATACAATCACACCGGGCACCACAGAAAAGAGATGAGATATGGAGCTTCCCCAAAACCTACAATAACTCAACCCTAGTCTTCATGCAGATTTGCGGTGGGTAATTATGCACTGTAGCCCGCTGGCAAAGTAGTAACCCCCCAGCACGCTGGTAGATTCCACCAAGCCACGGATGTGCCCCCGAGACAACTGCTCAGTCCACAGACACCACACAAAAACAACAAACATTAACAATGCCCAACATATTCCAAAATGAAACACGTCGCTGAGCCTATCAGGGGAAAAAGGCTATAGCTCCAGGTAGTAAGTTTCACTACCCTATCCAAATCTCCCACCGAGGTACACAGCTGATTGTACTCACCTCCTCAGACCAATGTCCCAACAGCGAGTAGAACAAGCGTTTTCAGGCTAGGCAGGACCTGGAAACTAACCAATGTACTCTCTCCAACGCAGCACACAAACAAAACAACCAAAGGCAACCAGTACTGAGCACCAAACTCAAACTAACAAACAAAGCACCTCAATTTAACATACCTCCACGTTTTCTCCCAAACACAAGTTCAAGATCCCGGATGAGCTCCCACTTGTTACGAACCGGCTCAGAGTTCGCAACAAAAGGGAGACAACGTGGAGACAAGGAGTATCAAAAATATATATTTATTAGATACCATAACTAGCACAACCAAAAACAAGGTGTCTGCATGGAGAGAGTCTCCCCAATGACTGTGGAAGAGGTCTATTTATCCTGGGACACACCCGAGCCCAGGTGTTTCCCATCAAGCTGACGACCCTTCCAACTCCGCCCACTGGCATCCTAATAAGGAACAAGAGCAAAGAGAGAAAATACAGCAGACAGAGCGGGAGGGTGTCACACTACCAAGATCATTCCCCTCCAGGAGACTGTCAAACATGATGACAACACCACGCCAACGGGTGTTGCTGGGCAGCTTCAATGCTTATTCTTCTCACTTGGTGAGGTAGATTGCTGCTATAACTTGATGATCATTCACATACCTAACCATTTCCTTGGCTCTCTTGTAGAGTGTAACCATTGTTTTCAGTGTCATGATGTCCTTGAGGAGCAGATTCAATGCATGAGCAGCACAGTCAATGGGTGTGATGTGAGGTAGGACTCCTCCACTTTAGACCAAGCAGCCTTCATGTTCACAGCATTGTCTGTCACCAGTGCAAATTCTTCTGTGGTCCAAGGTCATTGATGACTGCCTTCAGCTCATCTGCAATGTAGAGACCGGTGTGTCTGTTGTCCCTTGTGTCTGTGCGCTTGTAGAATACTGGTTGAGGGGTGGAGATGATGTAGTTGATTATTCCTTGCCCACAAACATTCAACCACCCATCAGAGATGATTGCAATACAGTCTGCTTTCTCTATGATTTGCTTGACCTTGACTTGAACTATGTTGAACTCTGCATCCAGCAAATTAGTAGATAAAGCATGTCTGGTTGGAGGGGTGTCTGCTGGGCGAGGAACATTCAGAAATCTCTTCCAATACACATTGCCTGTGAGCATCAGAGGTGAACCAGTTGCATACACAGCTTGAGCAAGACATTCATCAGCATTTAGGTCACGTGTGGCTCAGTTGGTAGAGCATGGTGTTTGCAATGCCAGGGTTGTGGGTTCGATTCCCATGGGGGACCAGTACGGAGAAGAAATGTATGCATTCACTTCTGTAAGCCGCTCTGGATAAGAGCGTCTGCTAAATGACTAAAATGTAAATGTTCTCTGATTATGTGAGTCCAGGAGGACCATGAGCTGTTGCTATCGATAAGGTGTCTGATTCATCATTTTCACCTCGAATAGAAGTAGAGGTTGCTCGTTGTGAGCGCTGACGGAACTTTATGCACTTGGCCAGATGATTCTGCATCTTTGTTGCATTCTTCAAATATGATTTGGCACAGTATTTGCAAATGTACACAGCTTTTCTTTCTACATTAGCTGCAGTGAAATGTCTCCACACATCAGACAGTGCCTGCATTTTCCTGTAAAGATTAGAAAAAAAATGAATAAAAAAATAAATAAATACAATTCCATGTACAGATAAATAGTTAGATTAAACTCCTTCGTTGTGACATTAGTGCTAGTACGAAGTTGGACCCAGGCGCAGAGAAACACAGCAGGCCAGAATATTTCCTTAAGGTCTTCATCGCAAAGCAAGGGCACATGAGAACACTGAACAAAACCTGAGCAACTGGCCCAGTCCACAGAGGAACCTAAATAGTCATCCAGCAGGTGATCCCAATAAGCCCAATCAGTCACCTGGATACTAGAGGAAACCCAAGGGTGCTCTCCAGTGGCAACCACTGGTAGTACACTCAAGGAAGAAACCCTGACCTGTGACATTCGTAAGATAAATGTTTTAAAATGAAACATGCATGGAAACAAGCAAGCTAAAACCCACATGGTAGCAAAAACTAACTAGCAGAAATTGTTAAGTTAGAAATGATTTAAACACACTTTGCTGTAGGCTACTATTTACTAGTTGACAACAAATCATGTGTCATATAAAATATATTCACCCCACTCAGTATTGTAATCAAAACTTACCAGAAAGCATGTAGACCTTGGCTCAGACAGTGTAGTAGTGTGGGCTCAATAGCATCTCATTAGTGTGCAAGATCTTGAGAATCAGCTGTACATGTGATGGAAGAATGCACTGGTCATGCAGAGGGTTGCAATTCCATTGAATTGGGGATAGTTTAACCAATATATGCCACAAGACCTAGAATTACCTTATGTGTATCCCACAAAAAAAGGTTCACTGTTATAAGCAAAATTCCAGGGATTAACTTCCAGAAATTTACTGGAAAGTTTCCGACTGTTTGCAACCCTAATTTCCAAAAATTGTTTTGGGGCACTGAGCACATTTTAGGTCTTGTGAGTGGAAACTTGAGAATTGTGTGCAACTTCTGGCGTGTGTTTACAGTGAACACTGTACCATTACAGTTTTTGACAGCCAATAGGCTATTGTGGCTATTTGAGCACAATGTAGGCCTACCAACAAAACCAGTGGAGCAAATCCCATAACATTTTCACATGGAAATAGCTTTTGATTTATATGATAGCCTACAGTAGCCTATATATGGTGTTCAATGCAGGCCTACGTTGCATGAGACTTTAAAAAAATATATTTACATCATGAAGGGCTTGACATTAATAATGGTTTTACTTGGTATGTAACACCATGGGCCAAATAGGTGACTGTAAATTACATTGTGTTGTATGATGCAAGAAACCACTTTACAAAATAAAATGTATTATTATTACCCTACAGCGAATTAGACAATTTAGGCTACCCCTCTGCCTATTGGCTTATTTGCATTCTCAAGCCTGTCTCAAAACACAACACTGCCCTTTAATTAATTAAATTAAGACATAAGCTTTTTGACTTTGTATTTTACCCCCCTTTTCTCCCTAAGTTTGATCTTGTTGTCATTGCTGCAACTCCAACAGTCTCGGGAGAGGCAAAGGTGAAGTCCTGTCCCCCGAAACATGACCCGCCTAACCTCGCTCCTTAACAGCCGCCAGCTTAACCCGGAAGCCAGCCGCACCAATGTGTCGGAGGAAACGCCGTTCAACTGGCAACCGACCTATACTTATCTAACTGGGCTAATAACTCATTAACGAGCAAAGAATATCAACAAATGTGCACACGTGCAGCTCTGCGCTCTGAACTGATCTGAAAAAGGCATTCACTAGCAGGTGACTGAAAGACCGCTTGTGGGCTACTCGGCAACATAATTCTACTCAGTTGCGCTCTGGCTCTGCCTACAACACAATCACAGACTCAATCTTGCAAAGTTTGCTTTGTTACAAAGGTTGAAAAGGATTATATAATGTTGATTTGATCACAGAAAAAAACGATCTATATAGAGCAAACAAATGGGGCGAACTCAGTGCTGCGCGGCAGCCCTGGAGGAAGTGTGCGGCCAGGCACTCAAGCAATTTAGAGGGAGCATTGCATGCTGACCAGACCGGATACGACACGTGCGCGAGCGTTGCAAAATAAATTTAGAAATCCATGTTATTCAATTATTGCACCCACACTGCTCGCGCTCGCCAACGAGCGTCTGCGTTGCCAAGGGCTAAAATAGAACTCCTTTCTATTTCTGCCTCTCCCATCTCCTCATTGGTTTATAGAAGCAGGTACCCATGTGCCATCTCTTCATTAGTTATACCCACGTGGGTTATTGAAAGACGAACTCTGTTGCCAGTTGTCGTGGTAATACTATGAAGGTGTAGATGCCAATCACCACGTAACTTCAAAGATGAAAAAGCCTGGAAGGAGGAGTGATGACTAGAAACGATTAGGTTGACCCTTTTATGTGTTGGTTAATTGTCGGAGTAGAGGACCTTGTGCATTTCAGGTAAAATAACAACTCAATGTTTATATCCCAGGACAAATTAGCTAGAAACAGCAAGCTAGCTAAATAGGACAAATTAGCTAGAAAGTGCAAGCTAACTAGCTAAATTGCCATACATGTTTAATGCTTTTCGACCTGTCCCCAAATGAATGTCATTGGTTCAGAGTTTGTTTTGATATTTTAACCTGCGCGTCGTGATCGCGTTTGTTGTAGGGGGACAAAATAAATGTATGCACGATAGCGCACGCGCGCAGCGGGTTAGGGTTCCGTGTTAGTTAGAAATTAGGTCACTCTACTAAACTTCCCTGATAAAACATTGTGGGGCTGTCTGCTGCTTTTTTGTTGTCACAGCCTAACTAATGCAAGTGTACAATGTGGTCAAATGAAAGTACTTTTCAATGCATGAGATATAACAGGTGTGCTGTGAGAGCGTGAGAACAGGGTCAAACGCATGTCTCACGGCCAATGCGTGACAGTTGGCAGCTCTGTGTGTGTGATACAGACTCGACTGCCTCAATACTTCTTAGATATCATCCTGACCAACCTACCCTCTAAATACACTTCTGCTGTCTTCAACCAGGATCTCAGCGATCAATGCATCATTGCCTGCATGCGTACTGTGTCCACAGTCAAACGACTACCCCTCATCACTGTCAAACACTCCCTAAAACACTTCAGCGAGCAGGCCTTTCTAATCGACCTGGCCCGGGTATCCTGGAAGGATATTGACCTCATCCAGTCAGTAGAGGATGCCTGGTTGCTCTTCAAAAGTGCTTGCTTCTCCAACTTAAATAAGCATGCCCCTTTTCAAAAAATTTAGAACTAAGAACAGATATAGCCCTTGGTTCAGATTTTTCTATTGTGTTATTGACTGTACGATTGTTTATCCCATGTGTAACTCGGTGTTATTTTTGTCGCACTGTTTTGCTTTATCTCGGCCAGGTCGCAGTTGTAAATGAGAACTTGTTCTCAATTAGCCTACCTGGTTAAATAAAGGTGAAATATTTTTTTTTTTTTAAACATTTGGTTGCTGTCTCTCCTGTGGTGTTTGTGGAAGCTGCATCATCCACATCAGATCTTAAGCTGTAGATACATGTGATGATACATATAGTGTGTTATTCATTCAGTTATTCCAGAGGTCTCCTGAATCAATGTAAATCTGTTGCCTACGTTGTACTAGTGATTGCACTAAGTTGTGTAGTTATGTAATTTATGTACAAAGTCTCCAGATCAACTTATGAAATGTGCCCTTGAATGTCCGTCAACATTTGGTAATGTAAGCGAGGTTTGGTTAAACCTCGTATTAAAGGACCTTTTTTTTTGGAGGTAGACTGCATCGTATGACTGCATCTCCTCCAGCCATAGCAGCTGCTGGATTTGAGTACGGAAGACTTGGCTTCTACATCAACGAAGTGCAAAAAAAAATACTTATTTTAGTATCTAGCCAGGTAAATATTTGCGATACGTGTAGCCTAACAAAGCTAGATAGCTAACATTAGCTTAAATGTATAATGTTAGCATTGTTGCTAACTTTATCTTGCCAGTTTCTTTTTTCTCTTAGTAATATATTGCGATGTCACATATTATGCCAAAGGTTAACTTAGTTGCTTATCTTGGAGCAAACATATGTCCTTCGTTATCTTGCTTGTGTTCAACTGAGAACGAAGTCGTCCACAAAGCTTTATCCACAACCTACACTTCTCTCTGTAAGATTTTGGTTTTGAAAGGGTAAAAAAAGACTCTAACCTCTCCAGATACCAACTGTTTGCCCCAGGTACACCGTTTTTACCAGTTTCTGTTCACTTGTAGCAGAAAAGGGAAAAGTACCTCTGCCTGTAGCCCATAGACGCAATTAGGATTTTTTGCAAAGTGTCAGGTTTGAGTGTTGGTTACGGTTGCTCAGCTCTGATTGGACAACCTCCTGTTCGGGGGAGGGGCTTAGGGTAAATTGTGGATCTCCCATCACGCTACAAGGGCTCCAGATTGCCCAGTTAAAGGGCCAGACATGCAGACGCTGTCAAAAGTTGAACCATTTTGCAAAGTGGTGCTGCTCCACACCCGCTGACGCATCAGTGCAACCACGTGCCTACGACAGCCACAACACACAGGCGGCGATCCATACAAGTGGAGCCCCACTCAGTGAACTTTACTATGGGCCCTCTCTAGATGAAAGAGAGCTGCGTGCCCGCTCTCCTTGACATTGGTGCCAAGGTGTCTTTGCTAAATGCAGTAACATACAACCAGTTCTTCCAGCACTTCCCTCTGGAGCCTCCGTCCACCACGCTCTGTAGCTACAGCCAGAGGTAAGATAGACGTTGTCGGTCTCCTTCACCTCCCAGTACAATATGGTTCCAAGGCCTTTCATGTCATGTCAAACGCCAGGGCGCAAACATCATGGGTCTGGACTTTTTTGTCAGTCTTGGGGCCAAGATTATTCATGTGTCCTCCTGTGGCACCAATAGTATCCAGATCTGTTCAGTGGATTGGGATGCATGACTGCATTCACACACAAACCGCTCTTGGACCGCAAGATTCCTCCTGTAATTCATCCGCTACGTCGGATGCACATGGCCCTCCGCAACAACGTTGAGGAAGTTCTTCAACGCCTCATGACAGACGATCTAATCGAACCCATTGATACCTCTCACTGGGTGTCAAACGTGGTGATCGTTCAGCAGAATTCAAGGGGCATCAGAACCTGCGTTGACATGCGAGCAGCCAACAATGCAGTGGTGCCTAACAAATATCCACTACCCACAAAGGAGGAGCTGACATCACACTTCCATGGCTCCTGCGTCGTCTCCAAGCTCGAACTTCGACAGGGCTACATGTATGTTCCTCTTCATCCGGAGAGCAGGAACTTAACAGCTTTCATCACCCACACTGGACGGTATCGCTACAAGCGCATGGCTTTTAGCCTGAGCTCAGCACCAAGTTGCCTTCAGAAGATCATGACCACCGTCCTCGCTGGCTGCCCTGGTGTTGTGGTCTGCCTGGATGACATTGTGGTTCATGGGCCATACGCTGCCATTCAAGATGAGTGTCTATGGCAGGTGTTCATCAGCCTCAACTGCCATCACCTCACACTGAACACTGACAAGTGTGAGTTCTCAGAATCAGCCATAGACTTTGTGGGATTCCAGGTGTCATCCACTAGCATCTCTCTCTGCTGCAGTGCCCATCCTCACATCAGCTTCATAGTTGGCATAATTCCTAGGCATGACCGCCTACTACATTAGGTTTCTACCAGAATATTCCATAACGTCAACGCTGTGACAGATTCTTAAGCAGGACGCTCCTTGGGACTTGACTTCAGCCTATCGAGGAGCTAAAACGCCTCCTCACAACATCCCCGAGCCTAGTTCACTTCCACTTGAACTGGCTCCCTGCTGGTGACCTACAACCCCTCAGCAATGGCTATGGGGGCCGTCCAGTCTCTGCTGTTTGATGGCGTGAAAAAAAAGGCCAAGCTTTCGCCTCTCTTAGTCCGACAGAGAAAAAGTACTCAGTAGGGGAGTGCAGTTCACTCCAGGAAAATACAATGTTGTAGCAGACTTCCTGTCCCGCCCCATCACCACACACCTACTCAGATGGTGAAGAGGAGTTGGTGCATCTCGTCTGCTCTCCTTTACAGAACATAGTGTCCCTGCAGGATCTCGAGGACCCATCGGCTGCAAAACCATCATTTGGCACTGCTCATTGAGTACAGTCGTGGCAAAAGTTTTGAGAATGACACAAATATTAACTTTCACAAGGTCTGCTGCCTCAATTTGTATGATGGCAATTTGCATATACTCCAGAATGTTATGAAGAGTGATCAGATTAATTGCAATTAATTGCAAAGTCCCTCTTTGCCATGCAAATGAACTGAATCCCCCAAAAACATTTCCACTGCATTTCAGCCCTGCGACAAAAGGACCAGCTGACATCATGTCAATGATTCTCTCTTAACATAGGTGTGAGTGTTGACGAGGACAAAGCTGGAGATCACTCTGTCATGCTGAGTGAGTTCGAATGTCACGTCCTGACCAGTTAAGGGTTATTTGTTGTTGGAGTTTGGTCAGGATGTGACAGAGGGTATTTGTTTTATATGGTTTGGGGTGGTGGTGTAGGTAGTAGGTTGTTTTATTTATGTATTCCCGGGGGTTTTGGGCACTGCTCTGTGTTTATGTATTTCTAGGTTTAGTTAGTTAGTTGTGGGTATAGGTTCTAGGTTTGTTTTCTATGTAGAGTTTATTGGGATTGGACTCCCAATTGAAGGCAGGTGTGTTGAGTTGCCTTTGATTGGGAGTCCTATATTAGTAGGGTGTGTTTGTCTGTGTGTTTGTGGGTAATTGTTTATGAGCACTGCGTTTATTGAGCCTGCTACATTGTCTAGTCGTGAGTACTGTTTATTGTTTTGTTTTTCCTGTGGATGCTTTTCGTTTTTTTCCATTAAAAGAATGAGTATCCACATACCCGCTGCATTTTGGTCTTCTCTCCACTACGACACCCGTGACATCGAATAACAGACTGGAAGCTTCAAAAGGAGGGTGGTGCTTGGAATCATTGTTCTTCCTCTGTCAACCATGGTTACCTGCATGGAAACACGTGCCGTCATCATTGCTTTGCATAAAAAGGGCTTCACAGGCAAGGATATTGCTGGCAGTAAGATTGCACCTAAATCAACCATTTATCGGATCATCAAGAACTTCAAGGAGAGCGGTTCAATTGTTGTCAAGAAGGCTTCAGGGCGCCCAAGAAAGTCCAGCAAGCGCCAGGACCGTCTCCTAAAGTTGATTCAGCTGCGGGATCGGGGCACCACCAGTACAGAGCTTGCTCAGGAATGGCAGCAGGCAGGTGTGAGTGCATCTGCACGCACAGTGAGGCGAAGACTTTTGGAGGAGGGCCAGGTGTCAAGAAGGGCAGCAAAGAAGCCACTTCTCTCCAGGAAAAACATCAGGGACAGACTGATATTCTGCAAAAGGTACAGGGATTGGACTGCTGAGGACTGGGGTAAAGTCCTTTTCTCTGATGAATCCCCTTTCCGATTGTTTGGGGCATCCAGAAAAATGCTTGTCCGGAGAAGACAAGGTGGGCGCTACCATCAGTCCTGTGTCATGCCAACAGTAAAGCATCCTGAGACCATTCATGTGTGGGGTTGCTTCTCAGCCAAGGGAGTGGGCTCACTCACAATTTTGCCTAAGAACACAGCCATGAATAAAGAATGGTACCAACACATCCCCCGAGAGCAACTTCTCCCAACCATCCAGGAACAGTTTGGTGACGAACAATGCCTTTTCCAGCATGATGGAGCACCTTGCCATAAGGCAAAAAGTGATAATTAAGTGGCTCGGGGAACAAAACATCGATATTTTAGGTCCATGGCCAGGAAACTTCCCAGACCTTAAGTTAATTGACAGCATTCCAGGGCAGATTGCGGAGGTCTTGAAAAAGAATATTGACTCTTTGCATCAACTTCATGTAATTCTCAAAGGCCTTTGACACTTATGAAATGCTTGTAATTATACTTAAGTATTCCATAGTAACATCTGACAAAAATATCTAAAGACACTGAAGCAGCAAACTTTGTGGAAATTAATATTTGTGTCATTCTCAAAACTTTTGGCCACGACTATACATCAGGAAGGATGGCCTTCCTATGTCCCACCAGAACTGGAGTCATTCTCACGTGTGAATAACGAACTGTCATGTTGGGGTGATGCCTGCATCGCATGTGGCCACTGTGCAGTGATCCCATCGGCTCTCGGGTCGTGTGATGCCGATGGCACACAAGGGTCATCTCGGCATCGTCAAACTGAAACGGCAGTGTCGTGACATTGTGTGGTGGCCTGGCATAGATCGTGACCTTAAAGAGCCTCACCAGACTCCGCCCACCAAGGGCACTGCCACCTCGCCCACCAGTCTGACCTTCAGTGCGGAAGCATCAGTGTGACATGAAGAAGAAGTTTGACAAGAAGCACATGGCTCAGCCGCCAATCATCAACGTGTCTGACTGGGTCAATCAATCAATCAATCAATCAATCAATCAATCAAATGTATTCATAAAGCTCTTCTTACATCAGCTGATGTCACAAAGTACTGTACAGAAACCCAAACTAAAAACCGCAAACAGCAAGCAATGCAGGTGTAGAAGCATGGTGGCTAGGACAAACTCCCTAGAAAGGCCAGAACCTAGGAAGAAACCTAGAGAGGAACCAGGCTATGAGGGGTGGCCAGTCCTCTTCTGACTGTGCCGGGTGGAGATTATAACAGAACATGGCCAAGATGTTCAAATGTTCATAGATGACCAGCAGGGTCAAATAATAATAATCACAGTGGTTGTCGAGGGTGCAACAGGTCAGCACCTCAGGAGTAAATGTCAGTTGGCTTCTCATAGCCGATCACTCAGAGTATCTCTACCGCTCCTGCTGTCTCTAGAGAGTTGAAAACAGCAGGTCTGGGACAGGTAGCACGTCCGGTGAACAGGTCAGGGTTCCATAGCCGCAGGCAGAACAGTTGAAACTGGAGCAGCAGCACGGCCAGGTGGACTGGGGACAGCAAGAAGTCACAGTAGTTTGTTAGACTCTTTAGTTTGTTTGACCCAGTAGTTTGTTTGATTCTTTTGATATTTATGGACGCGACCCAGTCTAATTTTTTATGTTCCGTTGCCATGCTCGCAGGCAAAGTTCTTATCCCTTGCTTGCTAGCTAGCCAGCTAGCTACGGCTAACACAGTCACGACTGCTGCAGACAGAATAACAGCAAAGTAGCTGCATTTGCGTTTGTTGAATCTTTTTCTATTGACATTCATTTGAATACATCCATAACAATGAGCTGATAATGCCCAATTTTGCCTGTCATAGCTAGAAAAGTTTGCCTTCTCGTCAGGACACTCGTCAACACTGACTTGTAATTACGAGGAGATCGCATTGCATATCAAATACTAGACTAGAAGCTCACTAAGTTTTTGCTAGCAAACCTGCCAATATGTCAAGCGCCTAAAAATATATCAGTTGCTGAAAACAACTGGTCAAAGTAGAAACGTGGGAGGATTTTGACAGGTTTAGCGGCGGAGGGGACAGGAGAAATTCATGTTTGTCACTCAATACGTTAGGTCAACAGATGCTCCAAAAAAATGTATCTGCAAAAACAATGCTAGCTAGCTAAGGTTTTTCCTTGTGGGACCTGCGTTTACAATGTAACCTATTTCAGTTTGTGTAGTTGTTGTTTTAGCTTTCTGTAACTTTGTAGCAAGTACGGTCTGCATGTGTAGGGACATAATTGCATCATGATTGCAAGGTGTCCCAATATCTTTTCCAACTGTCCCATTATCTGGTTTTAATGTCCATTCTAGAATGCTCTTCTTGCTAATCAGAACAAGTATTCAACAATGCTGTGCTATAATTAAGTGATAATGCCCGAGAAGCCGGTGTTTGGAGGATATATCGGCATGGCTGTTGTTAGGTCTGAGACCAAGTCCATTTTATTCCCGACACAAATCTAGGGTTGCTACCCAAGCCAGCTGATCGTACGTTCTATCGGTTCAGTTGCCAGTACTGTTGTTTTCCACCAGAAGCTCCTTAATCTTCTCCCTTCAGTAGAAAACAACAGTACTGACATTAGTATAGTTTACTAATATATATGCATGCTTACAGCTTTGAATGATGTGCAAAGGTATTTGGGTATTTCATCATGTACTGGACTGTTTGGGGTCTTGGGCCAGGGAAAATGACTTTGCAGATGAAATATGTATTTTAGTATCCTCAAAACAACAATAACAATAGGAATACAGTCAGCACTACGTTGAAAACTCACGGAGAGGCAGGCGTTTTGTTTTGGTTGATTTAAGGGACATCTACGCCTGCAAACATCCATGCTGTTGGCGCCATCCAGGTACCGTAATTTCCGGACTATTAAGCGCACCTGAATATAAGCCGCACCCACTGAATTAAAAAATATATATATATATATTTTGAACATAAATTAGCTGCACATGTCTATAAGCCGCAGGTGCCTACCGGTACATTGAAACAAAGGAACTTTACACAGGCTTTAACGAAACACGGCTTGAAACAAAAATAAATAGGCTTTAACAAAACACGGCTTGTAACAAAAATAAATAGGCTTTAACGAAACACGACTTGTAAAAAAAAAAAAAATTTGCAGTAAGCTTTAGTTGTCTTTTTGCACTGAGTCAATTCCTCACGCTGCTGTTTCCAACGTCTTATCATCGACTCATTAAGACCAAGCTCCCGTGCAGCAGCTCTATTTCCTTTTCCAACAGCCAGATCAATCGCCTTCAACTTGAAAGCTGCATCATATGCATTTCTCTGTGTCTTTGCCATGATGAGGGTGACAACTGACTACCGTAATCAGAATGATGGGAAGTTTGAGAGGGCACAATTTAATCTAAACAGTTAACAAAAAAGTTGTTTGACCTTACCCCGTTCGGCAATTTCATTGGTCTAATGAAAGCTTCGTGCCGCCAAAAAACTGAGCACGTCACAGAATGTGTTTATTTTTAGAAAAAAATAAGTAAAACGGGAAAAATCCATATATTAGTCGCATCATTGTTTAAGCCGCGAGGTTCAAAGCCTGGGAAAAAAGTTGCGGCTTATAGTCCAGAATTTACGGTAGTCCCTACCAGCTTGCCGGGGTGGTCAGGGACAAAGTCACCATCTGCTACTGGGGTGGGCTCCAGCAGCACCAACACAGGGCCTGTTGGAGCAAGAGGGCTGTTGTGAAGCTTAAAATGCAAATCGATTTTCCCATGCTTGGGATAGGTCTTCTAATGTAATCCAATGTAACATGCTTTGTATATTACGATTTTATACAAAGGATAGGTCTCCAGCCTGTGTCTATTCCACAAGTTACCACCGGCTAAATATATGATGTTGAAATACCTATTTGCTCGGTTCCATCTGACTGTGCAATACACTGTCTCATGGTTTTCAACAGCAGAGATTTGTATGAACATTGCTACTCTTACCAAGAAAAAAGGAATGGCACCTGTGGACTCTATATGACAAACATACAGAGCTTGGGTCCCGAACCAGACCAGGCGATTGTAAAGAAAACTGTGGCGGACATCGAGACTGATTTCCTCTTCCTAGTGCCCACACAGACCGCCCTGCATCTACATGCCAATAAAGCCACGTAAATCTATTTATCATTCTCTCTTACCAAGCCTGGCCGTTATTAGCTCTGGTCCAGGGTGTTATTGCGCGTTCCTCCACTACTTACTTAGCGGAGGAGCGCCTGCTAACGACCTGGACCAGAGCTTGGATATTAAGGGACTCTGGTTCCTGATGTTGGTCCTGAAGCCAGGTGTGTAACAGCTGTCTATTATGTTCACAGCAGCAAAGCAGTTGAACATAATTGAGTCATTTGTTGGAAGGAAAATTCCTCTTACCAGGAAGATTAAGAATATGGCACGCAATTAGCATTCAGTCCCATTCACAAATATGCCAAACCTTTACTGTATAGAACTGAGAATTCCGACCTCTTGTCTATTTGCCTGCTGACCATTCTGATTACACATAAGAAGTGTGATCATTCAAAGTGAATACAACTCCTCATCATTGTCCTTGCCACTGCTCTCTGTTTTTTTCAGTGGTGCACATACCAACTCCTATCTCTTCAACATGGGCACTTGCATCCCTAGTTTCCCCAGTTGGGTGGAGTCCGAGCATGCAGAAGATGTGCAGTACGTCTTCAGGCCAGCCCGTCGACACACCGTACAGCTACTTCCCAAGGCACGTACTCTCTCTGAGTACATGATGTCCTACTGGACCAACTTTGCCAGAACGGGGTTAATATGATTGTCATCTCATCTATAGTAGAAATATAAAAAATATTTCAAACAAAATTATCCTCCATTAAGCGTGTCTTTTAGTCCAGGACTAGGCTCAATCTGTGTCCAGGAAACCACACCAATGAGTAATGATGCCGGGCTAAAAATACACTAAGTATTCAAAACATTAAGAACACCTGCTCTTTCTATGACATAGACTGACCAGGTGAATGCTACAATCCCTTATTGATGTCAATTGTTAAATCCACAGTGTAGATGAAAGGGAGGAGACAGGTTAAAGGATTTTTAAGCCTTAAAACAAATCAGACATGGATTGTGTATGTGTGCCATTCAGAGAGTGAATAGGCAAGACAAAAGATTTAAGTGCCTTCGAACAGGGTATGGTAGTAGGTGCGTAGCGCACTGGTTTATGTCAAGAACTGCAATGCTGCTGGGTTTTTCACACTCAGCAGTTTCCCGTGTTTCAAAGAATGGTCCACCACCCAAGGACATCCAGGCAACTTGACACAACTGTGGGGAGTCAACATGGGTCAGCATCCCTGTTGAACGCATTCGACACCTTGTAGAGTCCCTGCCCCAACAAAATGGCGTCGGAAGCCCCGACAAAATGGCGCCGCAAGAAATGGCAGCAGTTTTACGTGCGCCCAACCAATTGTACTATTATGTGGTTTTTGTTGCGTTATTTGTAACTTATTTTGTATATAATGTTTCTGCAACCGTATCTTACGGCAAAAAAAGAGCTTCTGGATATCAGGACAGCGATCACACACCTCGGATTAGACGAAGATGTTTTCTTCAACAAGCAAGACGCACAGGACATTCTCCAAACACCCGACAGGGCCAACATCCCCGTTATTTGCAAGAGGAAGCGATGGAGGTACAGAGGACAAAGAGCCGGATGCCTGGTCAGGACCCGGAGAAGGTGAGTGGGAAAGCTTCCGTTACCGTCAATACTACTCGCCAACGTGCAATCATTGGACAATAAATTAAACGAGGTACGATCACGAATATCCTACCAACGGGACATCAAAAACTGTAATATCCTATGTTTCACGGAATCGTGGCTGAATGACGACATGGATATTCAGCTAGCGGGATATACGCTGCACCGGCAAGATAGAACAGCGCACTCCGGTAAGGCAAGGGGGGGCGGTCTGTGCATATTTGTTAACAACAGCTGGTGCACGAAATCTAAGGAAGGCTCTAGATTTTGCTCGCCTGAAGTAGAGTACATTGTGATAAATTGCCGGCCACACTACTTGCCTAGAGATTTTTCAGCTATATTTTTCGTGGCTGTTTATTTACCACCACAGACAGATGCTGGCACTAAGACCGCACTCAGTCAGCTGTATAAGGAAATAAGCAAACAGGAAACCACTCACCCAGAGGCGGCGCTCCTAGTGGCTGGAGACTTTAATGCAGGGAAACTTAAATCAGTCCTACCAAATTTCCATCAACATGTTAAATGTGCAACCAGAGGGAAAATAATTCTAGATCACCTGTACTCCACACACAGAGACGCGTACAAAGCTCTCCCTCGCCTTCCATTTGGTAAATCCGACCAGAACTCTATCCGACCAGAACTCTAAATTAAAGCAGGAAGCACCAGTGATTCGGTTTATAAAAAAGTCGTGAGAGGAAGCAGATGCTAAACTACAGGACTGTTTTGCTATCACAGACTGGAACATGTTCCAGGATTCTTCAGATGGCGTTCTTCAGATGGCTTTATCAATAAGTGCATCGAGGACGTCGTCCCCACAGTGACTGTACGTACATACCCCAACCAGAAGCCATAGATTACAGGCAACATTCGCACTGAGCTAAAGGGTAGAGCTGCCTCTTTCAAGGTGCGGGACTTTAACCCGGAAGCTTACAAGAAATCCTGCTATGCTCTGCGACGAACCATCAAACAGGCAAAGCATCAAGACAGTGCTAAGATTGAATCATACTACACCGGCTCCGACGCTCGTCTTATGTGGCAGGGCTTGGAAACTATTACAAAGGGAAGCACAGCCGCAAGCTGCCCAGTGACACGAGCCTACCAGATGAGCTAAATCACTTCTATGCTCGCTTCGAGGAAAACAACACTGATGCATGCATGAGAGCATCAGCTATTACGGACAACTGTGTGATCACGCTCTCCGTACCCGACGTGAGTAAGACCTTTAAACAGGTCAACATACACAAGGCTGCGGGGCCAGATGGATTACCAGGACATGTGCTCCGAGCATGTGCCTACCAACTGGCAGGTGTCTTCACTGACATTTTCAACATGTCCCTGATTGGAGTCTGTAATACCAACATGTTTCAAGCAGACCACCATAGTCCCTGTGCTCAAGAACACAAAGGTAACCTGCCTAAATGGCTACAGACCCGTAGCACTTATGTCCGTAGCCATGAAGTGCTTTGAAAGGTTGGTAATGGCTCACATCAACACCATTATCCCAGAAATCTTAGACCCACTCCAATTTGAATACTGCACCAACAGATCCACAGATGATGCAATCTCTATTGCACTCCACACTGCCCTTTCACACCTGGACAAAAGGAACACTTATGTGAGAATGCTATTCATTGACTACAGCTCAGCGTTCAACACCATACCCTCAAAGATCATCACTAAGCTAAGGATCCTGGGACTAAACACTTCCCTCTGCAACTGGATCCTGGACTTCCTGACGGGCTGCTCCCAGGTGGTGAGGGTAGGTAGCAACACATCTGCCACGCTGATCCTCAACACTGGAGCTCCCCAGGGGTGTGTACTCAGACCCCTCCTGTACTCCCTGTTCACCCACGACTGCATGGCCAGGCATGACTCCAACACCATCATTAAGTTTGCAGACGACACAACAGTGGTAGGCCTGATCACCGACAATGACGAGACAACCTATAGGGAGGAGGTCAGAGACCTGGCCGGGTGGTGCCAGAATAACAACCTATCCCTCAACGTAACCAAGACTAAGGGGATGATTGTGGACTACAGGAAAAGGAGGACCGAGCACATCCACATTCTCATCGACGGGGCTGTTGTGGAGCAGGTTGAGAGCTTCAAGTTCCTTGGTGTCCACATCAACAACAAACTATAATGGTCCAAATACACCAAAACAGTCATGAAGAGGGCACAACAATGCCTATTCCCCCTCAGGAAACTAAAAAGATTTGGCATGGTTCTTGAGATCCTCAAAAGGTTCTACAGCTGTAACATCGAGAGCATCCTGACTGTTTGCATCACTGCCTGGTACGGCAATTGCTCAGCATCTGACCACAAGGCACTACATAGGGTAGTGCGTATGGCCCAGTACATCACTGGGGCTAAGCTGCCTGCCATCCAGGACCTCTACACCAGGTGGTGTCAGAGGAATGCCCAAAAAATTTAAAAGACCCCAGCCCCCCCAGTCATAGACTGTTCTCTCTACTACCGCATGGCAAGCGGTACCGGAGTGCCAAGTCTAGGACAAAAAGGCTTCTCAACTGTTTTTAGTTACTCCTGAACAGGTAATCGAATGGCTACCCGGACTATTTGCATTGTGTGTCCCCCCCAACCCCCACTCCCCCAACCCCTCTTTTTACGCTGCTGCTACTCTCTGTTTGTCATATATGCATAGTCAATTTAACTATACATCCATGTACATACTACCTCAATTGGGCCGACCAACCAGTGCTCCCGCACATTGGCTAACCGGGCTATCTGCATTGAGTCCCACCCACCACCCGCCAACCCCTCTTTTACGCTACTGCTACTCTCTGTTCATCATATATGCATATTCACTTTAACCATATCTACATGTACATACTACCTCAATCAGTCTGACTAACCGGTGTCTGTATGTTGCCTCGCTACTTTTATAGCCTCGCTACTGTATATAGCCTGTCTTTTTACTGTTGTTTTATTTCTTTACCAACCTATTGTTCACCAATGACCTTTTTTTGCACTATTGGTTAGAGCCTGTAAGTAAGCATTTCACTGTAAGGTCTACACCTGTTGTATTCGGCGCACGTGACAAATAAACTTTGATTTGATTTGACAAATTGAGGCTGTTCAGAGAACAAAAGGGAGGGTGCAACTCATAAGTTGTTCCTAATGGAAGACACGTTTCAGTTGAATGCGTTCAGTTGTCCAACTGGCTAGGTATCCCACTTTCCCTACTGTTTAGTATATAGTGTAGACTACATCTTTTCTCCCATTATTACTTTTCTCTTGAAGTTATAAATCTATTTTCTTGAATGAGTTGCTTGCCCTTTTCTGCCACAGTGATCCCAACCAGGGAGTGAGTAAGGTCCCCTACCTTGTCATCAATAACAAAATCAACAAGTCATCTGTCAAACACAACCATGAGGACTTATTATGCACAGTACTGGTCCAGCACCTATGACAGTCAGTCAGAAGATGAATAACTGAATAGCTTCTTGAGGTCTTATTGAAAGATGAGGTTGAATGATATTTGATGTTAAGTTGAAGTGTGTTGATATTAAAATGGTGCTGAAGTAGCTATGTAAATGTTTCTCTGTAAATGGAGACAAAGCACCCAAATAGCTTGTCCTTTACATGTTCACTTTGCTGATGTCCAAATGTGCTCCAGGGTGAAGTTGTCCGTAGGTACAGATCTAGGATCAGCTTCCTCTCCCCCAATACTAGCCTTGATAATTAGTGGGGGAAATGCAAAACTGACCCGAGATCAGCATCTAAGTGACATTCCAAATGCTGGAAACCTCTGTAGCAGCTCCAACAGAGGGAGCTATTTTACCGAAACACTGTTGTCTAGAAAGATGACAGCATACAGTATCACAGAGAGTTGTGATTTCCTTCTGAGCTACGTACAGTACATACAGTACATGCAGCACGTTACGTAATTGATTGTTCTTGTGGTTACGCTGCTTCTGGTTAAATACAATATATACAGCTATAGAAATGTACCATATTGCTCTGGTGCTACATATATCACTCTGGCACAGAGTATGCTGTTCACCCAATGTCAATGTCAATAAGAAAGTAAATGTATGTCTTATAGTCATTGTGCATGTTTGTCTTTGTTTTAAGGATCAAAACTAGCCTCAGTAAAATGCAAATGAGAAAAAATATATTTCAACATTTTACTCAAAAATATTCAGTGGTACCACTAATACAGGCAAATTAAGTAAAATACATTTAGAGTGACTTATTTGTTTCAAAATGCACTTTTAATGCTTCACTTGAGAGTAGAGGCCTGTGTCGTAAGTAAGTTTACGTTTGTATGCATATCTAAGAAGACGCTTTTAGGACTTCTGTAGTGCTTCAATATTATTTTACTTCCTATTCGGAGTTAGGAAAATGTGTGTATGTTATAAATGATAAAAAGAACATACAAATGAATTTCTTCTCTCCCTGGTAATGGAAATATCTGTTTAAAGATTGCGGGCACTGTTTCTCTCTCTTCTGTGAGATCTAGGCTTTATCTCAATTATACTTCTTTGAATCTTCTCCACCTCTCCTCACAGAATGCATTGGAGGAGAAGGCATGAGCTTCCTCCAATGCGTTTTGAGAAGGAGGCAAGGAGAGAGGACACAAGGAATCAAGGATATACAATTGAAATTCACCCCTAGTTGTGAGAACCTGGATTCTCATTAGGGGCACTTCAGCATAATCAAACAGACGTTTGGGATGAGCTTTTTAACATGGTGGTATGCTTGTCAATTATGCATGAAGAGAGCATATGCCACAAATAAAGCAAATGAAGTGTACATTTCCAATCCGTACATGGTTGGACCATTTACTGTCGATTTATGCCGTGCATAATCTGCTTTGTTTCTTCCTGTACTCCACATTTCCAGCTGATTTTTTTCTTTTTTTACAGCATCCACAGTAACATAGGAAAGTTTAATTCACAAGCTGTCTTTTTCAACTACAGCAGTGCTGAAAAATGTTTTTTACAGCTATTGTCACAGCAATGGTTTTATACTACAAGTGATAAATACTCCTAAATGTGCATCATGGTTGTGTAATACAAACCGACACAGAGAGCCGAGACAGAGAGAGAGAATTCCTCTGCTGATAGCTGCAGTGAGTGAGAGCCTGGAGCAGTTTAGGGCAGCAATGGGTTCAGCTGCCATGTCCTTTTATCTGCATGATCATAGATCCCCAGTGTATCTATAGATGCTGTGCTATCTAATGATCCCATGTCCCATCCATGAGCTCCTCGGGCCTTTGGCTCACCAGTCCCAGAAGACCATTTGTCTAAGCGGATAATCAGGTGGAAACAAAAGCGGAATGTTTTGCCTGCCCCGGAAGGAGGCTAGGTCATGATGTGCGTGGTGTGAATGCAGTGTGTTTCTGTCTGTGTGTTTACAACTGTAACCTATATGAATAAAACAATATCAAAGATCACATTACATGTAGGATAGGTTCCATGCTGCAAATGCATTAATGCTCAAAATTAAGGCTCGCTCAACCCTGGGAGGAAATGTCTTCCAATCTCCCCTTTAAAATGGAGTGTGGTGTTCAATAATAATTGTTGCCATAAGTGTCTCCTGGATTTATCTAGCACTGGGGAGGTAGGGCTTGGGACCTCTGGTAGTGATGTAATGTAAATGCAATATCAGTGTTACGCATTTTCTGTGAATGCATCTGCATGCATGACCTTGTGTGTTCTCCTGATTCTTACACTACACTGGAAAGGCTATTGCCATAATAATACGCTTTTTGTTGCCTATTAAAATTATCACACGCCTTCTTCATGACAGATTTTTTCCTCAAAGCCCCATACCCAAAGCATTGCTATAATTGCAACAGGCTGGCATTGGGGGAAACTGTGCACCATAGCCAGAGATGCTTGTTTCCTTGGTAACCAGGTTCTCTTGAATTTCTCAGTGCTTATGGTTCTACACAGAGCCATATCTGGTTCTACCTTTCTAGAGCTCTCCAGCCATCTGTAATAGGGATTCTGTTGATTCTTTGTTTAGGTAGACCAAATAGCCCCACAGCTTGTTTTATTATACTACACACAATAAACGTTTTTAGCCTGTTATAATTAATTAATTTAATAACAAAACAATTATATCAGTATGATATCTGTGTAATTATCATTATCCCTCAACGAATTAACCCTATTGATTGAGAGGATATCTTTTGTTGCTGGACATGAAACTGGTCAATATGAGCTACACAATCTGTAGGCCCACAATGTAGCCTAAAATGACAGTTTATTTTAGACCTTTAGAACTATGTAGGAGCAGGAATAGGCTAACCATCATCTGATAAATTCTGATTTGTTTTTTTTGTATCTTTTAAATTATTTGTAGTCCTACATTATTATCATAACATTATATCCTACTAAAATGTTACTGTAGCCTAGTCAGTTAAGAACAAGGCTAAAAGACGCATATAGCTTAAAACATTGACAATATTTTTTTTGTATTACTATATTAGTCAACCCGTCCTCCAAATCCATATAAAACATCCCCTGACAGTTGTAGATGTTTAGTTGCATTAATTCAAATGTTGCCAGAGCGTTCAAGTAGAACGCGAAAGCGATGTCAAGCGGAATGAGTGGTGGGTACGCGCGTCGCTGCGCGGGCACGATTTCAGGACCAAGGACAGCCGCTCGCGCTGAGCATCAGGTCACTGGATCCTCATCAAAGCAGAACCTCGGACGGGAGTCGTGACAAGGAGACATGCATCTCTCAAAGACAAAGAAAACACAAGCTGTCCCAAAACTGTTTGTAGGCCAATAATATATATATATATTTTTTGTTGTTGCGTCAATGAAAATCAACAGGATTTACCCACCACAAAGCAAATGTGTTATTGTCTCTTTTTTATGGGAGTGTAATGCAGGTTTAGAGATCAGCTGGAGAAAAAACGCATGATGCACATTCCTCGACAGGGCGGACTAATGTAATTGCATTCCACTGGTATTGCTGTTAGCACAGGGTCGAGAGGACGCGTGATCCATGAGGATCGGTTAGCTGGGCTGGCTACGACGCACGTCCATTCAACAGGAGACTCTGTCTGGCAGCTGTGTCGATGTCAAAATGCGTGTATTTCTGCTTGCGTTTTTCATCTCCTGCTCCTGTGCGGGTGGTGGATGTGAACCCAAGATTGTCAATATCGGAGCGGTCCTGAGCCAGAAGAGGTATGAACAGGTGTTCAAGGACGCCGTCACCCAGGCAAACACTCTGTATGGGAAAGATAAGTTCAAGATGAACGCCATCTCTGTCACTCATAAACCCAATGCAATTCAGATGGCTCTCTCCGTCTGTGAGGACCTCATCTCGAACCAGGTAAGCAATATAATTTCAGTCTATGTATGATGGAAGTATAGCTCTCACAGTGTTTTGATACCCATGTTTACTACTCATTCATGAAACCTCCTATGGGGAGACACAAGCCAGTGTGCAACGTCAACATCTGGGTGCGAGGATGGCTGCTTGAGGGTTTGTTAAAACTACATTGATAAAGAGAGAGAGAGACTTGGGTCATGTTTATTTTGCTTTACAGTAAGTAGAATGTTTGTCTGGCTGAGCCTGTGTGTTGAAAAGAGGAGCAGAAACACATTGTTGTTAAAGAGTAAAGTTGCTAGAGGTTGATAAAAAAATCATAAACGGTTTCAATTGTTGCAGTTTACTTCCTGGGGAGACTGGGAGAAATGTCCCAATTATCTCTCCTTCCTCCCAAAGTGCGCACTTGTTCACTTCCCTTTACTGATTTGAAAGGAAATAACTGTTAAAGTGTAAAAAAAAAACTCTTTAGATGAGAGGTTTTCTCAATTGAAAAAACATATGATTCAATGATTCAATGCCAACAATGCCAAACCCATATTTCAAGTTGCAACCTATTTCTTTCAACACTCAACTTACTTTTCCCCTTTGGTTAAACCGAATAAATAACATAAATACAAACTAATATAAACTCAGGAAAAAAAAGAAACGTCCTCACTGTCAACTGCGTTTATTTTCAGCAAACTTAACATGTGTAAATATTTGTATGAACATAACAAGATTCAACAACTGAGACATAAACTGAACAAGTTCCACAGACATGTAACTAACAGAAATGGAATAATGTGTCCCTGAACAAAGGGGGGGTAAAAATCAAAAAGTAACAGTCAGTATCTGGTGTGGCCACCAGCTGCATTAAGTACTGCAGTGCATCTCCTCTTCATGGACTGCACCAGATTTGCCAGTTCTTGCTGTAAGATGTTACCCCACTCTTCCACCAAGGCACCTGCAAGTCCCCATTTACAACCCATTTTTTCATGTTGTACCAAGTAGATTTTTCATTTTGAAATTACCTATCCAAATATCTTAAATTGGGTTACAAGCAATTAAATCAATTTCATGTTAATCAAGATAGTATATTAAGTTGGTTCCATAACATGAAATAATGACTCCAAACACTTTAACATAAACTGTTTACAACATTGTAATTAAATGGTGACCATCTCATCAATGGAAACCTTTCCAGACTTTTTAGTATCACAGTTATTTTATTTAACCTTCATTCAACTAGGCAAGTCAGTTAAGAACAAATTCTTATTTACAATGACGGCCTAGGAACGGTGGGTTAACTGCCTTGGTTCAGGGACAGAATGACAGATTTTTACCTTGTCAGCTCGGGTTTGTAGATCTTGAGTAACTTGAATGACTATCATTCCTTTTTTAATTCCCATTCCCATTTACCATCGTTTCACATTAGCCTATAGCCTTTAAATCAATGACTTTGTCAATATGACAACAACAACTGTATGCATTAGGCTGTGTATGAATTGAAATAACATTGACGTGCTCCAATTCTTGATTAACCTGCATTTATTCAACAAGACAGCCTACTCAGCCTAATTGCAAGCCTATTTTTGCAATAGGCTAAGCCACGAGTAGCCTAGGCATTTGGAACTTATACAATCCATTAGGGTGATCGTGATAGATATTAAACAGCCTCTCCTTTATTCAATTCTTGAATGAGTAAGCATTAGGCTTCAGCTGTCATGTTCAATAGTCTAGCTGGCCAGAGAACAGATTTTTGATCGATTCCCTAAAAACACGCCACTTCTATAAGTTGTAGCAGGTTAGGAGAATAAGGTTGAGGTTAGGGTTAGCTAAAATGCTCTCATAACCTGCTACGAAAAGTCCCTTCCAGTCATAGCTGTATCGAAGTGGAGTGTTTTTAGGGAGTCCCGGTTTTTGATGGGAATGCACACCAGTGGATTAACCAAAGCAAACTCAAGGGCTGTGATTTTAACGTAGTGCCTTATTCAATGGAGGATAAACCACAGACCTTTTATCTTGAATGACGGGACAACATCGGTGCAAGGTTGAATGAAAGTGGTGCTTCATAACCTGAGCTAATGGCATTGCTTTGAAACTCTGTGGAGAGGACATGTCATGTCTTCCAAAGGAAAATTAGGCCAACATGGCGTCAGCAGGCACACGGGTTGGCAGCTGCTTTGTTGCTGTGAGTAAAGCACGGGTAGTCGGGTAGGGCGGCATTACACAGTGATGTAGAGGAAGATTATAGCCCACTCGCCAAAGTGACAGCACAGATTATAATGCCAGTGGTGACGCGCGTGCGGGGGCACACAAGACAGACATCCACAGGCGCACATGCGCATGCTGTCTCTCTCATTTTCTCAAAACAAATTATCTTTCTCTCTCTCTAATATACACACACGCTCAAAGAGCATCAACAAGAGATTTCTCTATGGGCCTATTTATTCCATATTCAAGAGACATGTTTTATGATGCATTTTGGTTCATGCATTATGCAATTTATATGGGTCAGCTTACTGTGTGATAACAACATGTCCTCGTAGGCCTACTTTATCTACCCTCTTCTCAGTTACTTACTTAAAATGTGCAAATATTTCTCTGGGTCACTGACATTAATTAGCCTACTGATGATGTTCACTTGAACAGATGTAGAATTGCAGTAAATCAGCTCCAAAAATCAGCTTCAAAAGCTGCCTTTGCGTAGTGTGTTCTGATGTACATGGTCATGTGTGTGTGTGTGTGTATGCTGATGTAGAAAGATATGATTCTCCTGTATTATTCATTATCCCTGGGCACACATGTCAAGTACATATGCTGTATCTGTTTGTATCTTATGATCCCTATTCTGTACACAGGTGTATGCCATTCTGGTGAGCCACCCGCCTCAGTCGAATGACCATCTGACCCCCACACCCGTGTCCTACACCGCAGGGTTCTACCGTATCCCTGTGGTTGGGCTCACCACCCGCATGTCCATCTATTCGGACAAGGTGAGACACGCACACACATGGACAAACCCATAGACACACAGATACACACACACAATTTGATCTTTGATATGTTGTTTTATTTATATCTACAGTCAGACTAGTGGTAGTGTGGTTAACAGACAGATATCCTAGTGCTTAACCACTTCACTCTCCAGGGCGGGGTCTCTATGTGCTACATGGGATCATTTTATTAGTCACATATTGAAATTCCAGCTCCACTCGAATCTGTCTGTCATAGTTATTCAGTGTCATTTTTCTTTCACTGTCATTTTTCTCCTGTGATGTTGTTTTTGTATGCACTTTCGAATATGTGGATTTTCTCAGGCCGACTCTGACATATTTTCCCACGAGAAATACATTAGAGCAAAACATCAAAGGTCTATTAATGCTTTAAAGCAATGCTTGAAGCTGCTGCTTTTAGAATTAAGTGACAGCACAGGTCCTCAACATGGTAAATAATGTTTTCAACCAACACAAAATCCACATGTTGGGCTCTGTGTTGCCTCCGTTGGGCTAACCTGTTCAATCAATCAATCAATCAATCAATCAATCAAATGTATTTATAAAGCCCTTTTTACATCAGCCAATGTCACAAAGTGCAATACAGAAACCCAGGCTAAAACCGCAAACAGCAAGCAATGCAAATGTAGATGCACAGTGGCTAGGAAAAACTCCCTAGAAAGGAAGGTTACCTAGGAAGAAACCTAGAGAGGAACCATGCTCTGAGGGGTGGCCAGTCCTCTTCTGGCTGTGCCAGGTGGGGATAATAACAGTGCATGGCCAAGATGTTCAAACGTTCATAGATGACCAGCAGGGTCAAATAATAATAATCACAGTGGTTGTAGAGGGTGCAACAGGTCAGCACCTCAGGAGAATGCTCATAGCCGAGCATTCAGAGTTCGAGAGAGCAGGTGTGGTAGAGAGAGAGAGAGAGAGTCGAAAATAGCAGGTCTGGGACAAGGTAACACATCCGGTGAACAGGTCAGGGTTTTATAGCCGCAGGCAGAACAGTTTAAACTGGAGCAGCAGCACGACCAGGTGGACTGGGGACTGCAAGGAGTCATCAGGCCAGGTAGTCCTGAGGCATGGTCCCAGGGCCCAGTTTCTCCAGGAGGGGAGGGAGGGAGAGGGAGAGAGAGAATTAGAGGGAGCATACTTAAATTCACACAGGACCCCGGATAAGACAGGAGAAATACTCCAGACATAACAGACTGACCCTAGCCCCCCGACACATAAACTATTGCAGCATAAATACTGGAGGCTGAGACAGGAGGGGTTGTGAGACACTGTTCCCTCTACTGTATATCTCTCCTCCAGAGCATCCACCTGTCTTTCCTGCGTACCGTGCCTCCCTACTCCCACCAAGCCCAGGTGTGGTTCGACATGATGAGAGAGTTCCGCTGGAACCACATCATTCTGATAGTGAGCGACGACCACGAGGGCCGCGCTGCCCAGAAGAGGCTGGAGACCCTGTTGGAGGAGAGGGAGACCAAGGTGAGACTGCCGGGCCCAGACGCCATGTTTAGGAACACTGTCTGTCCATCTGTCTGTCCGTCCGTCTCTCTGTGCGTGTGTACTCTTGTGTGTCGAACTTGCATTCAGTATCACAAAGGTCCTCTATGTACTGTTTGTAATTATTTTTATTTTCTGTTACGTGAGCACATTTTTTTCCCATTTGTAACATTGGCTAACATTTTTTTTATGCTAGAGACATCAACAGCGTCCTAAGTGGCTATCTGGCAAAACTCTGTATTTTCTACTCATTTCACATTACTTTTACCATAGTCAAAATGTGTCCATCCACAACAGGAGCGCAATGAGGGACCTAACCTGGGGCAATGCAAAAAATAGAGGATTTTCACATAGTTCAATTAGCTACTAGATCTTCTTTCAACAGTTTCTTGGTTTCCGTTAAATTGTGCCCAAGTCTTGGAATAAATGTGGACTATTTTTTGCTGAGGTAGGATAACTATGGTTTTCATCCATAATTCAGAATTTTTGGATGTATACATTTTTTTATGCATGAATGGCGTTTGTGTTCGCATTTAGTGCTATAGAAGCTGAAAAGCTCTACTTCTTGTATGCTGCTGAATTTCCAGTCTTTGTTGTGTGCAGTCTGCATTTGAAAGAATGGAACTTTTCCCGTTTGTTAGTTAAAATTGGGTTGCTTGTCTATCTGCCCACAATGAAATGGAAATAGACCTGATGGGGGAAACATTTATGGTAGCTGTCACAGCAAAGCACTAAAATCATCTTGATGGGACACAGTGAGTTGTAGTTACCCTAAAAAATGCCCAGAGAAGCGTCAAAACTATGGAGCATGATAGCAGGTATGACTTTGCTGTTTTTATTTAAGTGTTGTTATGAGTATTTTTGCATTTCTTTGTGTTTGGAATCCCGTCATTGGAATTTGCATTGATTGCTTAAGGAATGTGATTGTTTGAGGGATGTACATTTGTACTTTTGTTAGGCCTTGGTTGCTCTTTTTGTGTCTAATGATTGTGGGTTATTTACGGTATATTTGGAGATAATTCCTATGTTGAAGATTATTTTACCAGGTATGCTGACTGAGAACACATTAAATTTTACAGCAATGATCTGGGGAATAGTTACAGAGGAGTGGTGGGGGGATGAATGAGCCAATTGGAAGCTGGGGATGATTAGGTGGCCATGATGGTATGAGGGCCAGATTGGGAATTTAGAATTGCTGATTTTGTTTAGTTTGGTATAAAAAACCCTGTATATTTAATCCAGATATCAATCTATATTATCTATCTAATCGAATCTACTATCTTATCCAGTTATAGTTACATAACATAGCATTATGAAATTTGCAATTCTAGGATCTCCTGGTAAATGAGACTTTGGTTGTGGCCACTGTACAGTTTTATATTGCCTTATTTTAAGCCAACATTATTTCTTATTAATACCTTAATAATTTTTTATGTCATTAGTCTTGGCGCGAACCAGGAAGTTCCGTGGCAGAAATAAGCTAAAGAGGGTTCGGAAACCCAGTGTAAACCAGTGACGCCTCACAAGACGTCAAACCAATCAAATGCCTTGCTTTGGCACAGCTCCAAATATGCTTGCCTGATTAGTGCCGTAAGAGCAACAGTGAGGACAAAAAACATCACCAAAACAAGGACTGTTATAGCAGCAAAGGGTCGACCAACTCCATATTAATGCCCACGACGAGCAAGTGTCCACATACTTTTGGCAATGTAGTGTACCTTAATAGAAGATTCCATTTACATTTAAGTCATTTAGCAGACGCTCTTATCCAGAGCGACTTACAAATTATTCAAGTAAAAGTGAAAGTCACCCAGTAAAATACTACTAAAAGTCTAAAAGTATTCGGTTTTAAATATACATGATTCAAAAGTTAAATGTAATTGCTAAAATATACTTAAGTATCAAAAGTAAATGTACTGTATAAATAATTTCAAATTACTTATATTAAGCAAACCAGACGGCACAATTTTCAATTTTTTATTTATTTATCGATAGCCAGGAGGACACTCCAACACTCAGACATAACAAATGAAGCATTTGTGTTTAGTGAGTCCACCAGATCAGAGGCAGTAGGGATGACAAGAGTTGTTCTCTTGATAAGTGTGTGAATTGGACCATTTTCCTGTCCTGCTAAGCATTCAAAATGTAACAAATACTTTTGGGTGTCAGGGAAAATGTATGTAAAAAGTACATTATTTTCTTTAGTGAAGTAAAAGTTCTAAAAAATATCAATAGTAAAGTAAAGGGCAGATACCACAAAAAAAACGAAGTAAGTCGTTTTAAGTATTTTTACTTAAGTATTTAAACCACTGCATAGGTAGGCCTACACATATAACCCATGGCATATAGGATATACCTTTAGTCTCTTGGGACATTGATTGGGACATTTCTCTTTATCTGCAAAGACGCTTTCACAGCTTTCCATATCTAAGGACAGAAAATATTACAAAGAATCATGCTTCATTATACTGAAATTAGACAGCACTAAATATTATTTTCCTATTATCTCTCTGTCCTCAGAGTTTTCCCCTCGGGGGGGGGGGTCTAAATCAGCTTTAATATTGCAGATTGATTGAGGCTTCTATCAATGTAATTGTCTACATTATTTCCAATATATATATATTATTTCAAATATATATAGAGAGTTGAAGTCGGAAGTTTACATACACCTTAGCCAAATACATTTCATCTCAGTTTTTCACAATTCCGGTTTGTAGGCCTCCTTGCTCGCACAGGCTTTTTCAGTTCTGCCCACAAATTTTCTATAGGATTGAAGTCAGGGCTTTGTGATGGCCACTCCAATACCTTGACTTTGTTGTTCTTAAGCCATTTTGCCACAACTTTGGAAGTACGCTTGGGGTCAATGTCCCGCAAATGGAAGACCCATTTGCGACCAAGCTTTAACTTCCTGACTCATGTTACTTCAATATATCCACATCATTTTCCTTCTTCATGAAGCCATCTATTTTGTGAAGTGCACCAGTCCCTCTTGCAGCAAAGCACCCCCACAAGATGATGCTGCTACCTCTGTGCTTCACGGTTGGGATGGTGTTCATCGGCTTGCAAGCCTCCCCCTTTTTCCTCCAAACATAACGATGGTCATTGTGGCCAAACAGTTCTATTTTTGTTTCATCAGACCAGAGGACATTTCTCCAAAAAGTATGATCTTTGTCCACATGTGCAGTTGCAAACCGTAGTCTGGCTTTTTTATGCCGGTTTTGGAGCAGTGGCTTCTTCCTTGCTGAGCGACCTTTCAGGTTATGTCGATACAGGACTTGTTTTACTGTGGATATAGATACTTAAGTAACTGTTTCCTCCAGCATCTTCACAAGGTCCTTTGTTGTTGTTCTGGGATTGATTTGCACTGAATTGCTCCAAAGTATGTACATCTATAGGAGACAGAACGCGTCTCCTTCCTGAGCGGTATGACGGCTGCGTGGTCCCATGGTGTTTATACTTGCGTACTATTGTTTGTACAGATGAACGTGGTACCTTCAGGCATTTGGAAATTGCTCCCAAGGATGAACCAGACTTGTGGAGGTCTACAATTTCTTTTCTGAGGTCTTGGCCAATTTCTTTTGATTTTCCCATGATGTCAAGCAAAGAGGCACTGAGTTTGAAGGTAGGTCTTGAAATACATCCACAGGTACACCTCCAATTGCCTCAAATTATGTCAATTAGCCTATCAGAAGCTTCTAAAGCCATGACATAATTTTCTGGAATTTTCCAAGCTATTTAAAGGCACAGTCAACTTAGTGTATGTAAACTTATGACCAACTGGAATTGTGATACAGTGAATTGTTGGAAAAATTACTTGTGTCATGCACAAAGTAGATGTCCTAACTGACTTGCCAAAACTATAGTTTGTTAACAAGAAATGTGTGGAGTGGTTGAAAAATTTGTTTTAATGACTTCAACCTAAATGTATGTAAACTTCCGACTTCAACTATATACAGTATCATTCAATAGTTTGGACATTCCTACTCATTCAAGGGTTTTTCTTTATTTTCTACATTATAGAATAATAGTGATGAGATAAAAACTATGAAATAACACATATAGAATCATTTAGTAACCAAAAAAGTGTTAAACAAATCAAAATATATTTTATATTTGAGATTCTTCAAAGTAGCAACCCTTTGCCTTGATGTCAGCTTTGCACACTCTTGGCATTCTCTCAAACTGGAATGCTTTTCCAACAGTTTTAAAGAAGTTCCCACATATGCTGAGCACTTGTTGGCTGCTTTTCCTTCCCTCTGCAGTCCAACTCAACCCAAACCATCTCAATTGGTCTGGTGATTGTGGTCGGGTGATTGTGGAGGCCAGGTCATCTGATGCAGCACTCCATCACTCTCCTTCCTGTTCAAATTGCCCTTACACAGCCTGGAGGTGTGTTGGGTCATTGTCCTGTTGAAAAACATATGATAGTCCCATTAAACACAAACCAGATGGGATGGTGTATCACTGCAGAATGCTGTGGTAGCCATGCTGGTTAAGTGTGCTAAATAAATCACAGACAGTGTCACCAGCAAAGCACCCCAACACCATCACACCTCCTCCTCCATGCTTCTCGGTGGGAACCACAAATGCGGAGATCATTCGTTCACCTACTCTGCATCTCACAAAGACACGGCGTTTGGAACCAAAAATCTCAAATGTGCTCATCAGACCAAAGGACAGATTTCCACCGGTCTAATGTCAATTGCTCGTGTTTCCTAGTCTAAGGAAGTCTCTTCTTCTTATTGGTTTCGTTTAGTAGTGGTTTCTTTTCAGCAATTTCACCATGAAGGCCTGATTCATGCAGTCTCCCCTGAACAGTTGATGTTGAGATATGTCTGTTAGAGTAAACTCTGGGTCTTCCATTCCTGTGGCGGTCCTCATGAGAGCCAGTTTCATCATAGCGCTTGATGTTTTTTGCGACTGCACTTACAAAAAGGTTCAAAGTTCTTGACATTTTCCACATTAACTGACCTTCATGTCTTAAAGTATTGATGGATTGTCATTTCTCTTTGCTTATTTGAGCTGTTCTTGCCATAATATGGACTTGGTGTTTTACCAAATAAGGCTATCTTCTATGTACCACCCCTACCTTGTCACAACGCAAATGATTGGCTCAAACGCATCAAGAAGGAAAGAAATTCCACAAATCAATTTTTAACAAGGCACACCTGTTAATTGAAATGCATTCCAGGTGACTACCTCGTGAAGCTGGTTGAGAGAATTCCAAGAGTGTGCAAAGCTGTCATCAAGGCAAAGGGTGGCTACTTTAAAGAATCTCAAATATAAAATATATTTAGATTTGTTAACCTCTTACATCTACACATTCTGCTAGCGGAACGTCTGCTCCAATATCCAATGATGGGCGGGGCGCGAAATACAAACTCCTCTAAAATCCGAAAACTTCCACTTTTCAAACATATGACTATTTTACAGCTATTTAAAGACAAGACTCTCCTTTATCTAACCACACTGTCTGATTTCAAAAAGGCTTTACAGCGAAAGCAAAACATTAGATTATGTCAGCAGAGTACCCAGCCAGAAATAATCAGACACCCATTTTTCAAGCTAGCATATAATGTCACAAAAAACAAAACCACAGCTAAATGCAGCACTAACCTTTTATGATCTTCATCAGATGACACACCTAGGACATTATGTTATACAATACATGCATGTCTGTTCAATCAAGTTCATATTTATATCAAAAAACAGCTTTTTACATTAGCATGTGACGTTCAGAACTAGCATTCCCACCGAACACTTCCGGTGAATTTACTAAATTACTCACGATAAACGTTCACAAAAAGCATAACAATTATTTTAAGAATTATAGATACAGAACTCCTCTATGCACTCGATATGTCCGATTTTAAAATAGCTTTTCAGATGAAGCACATTTTGCAATATTCTAAGTACATAGCCCAGCCATCACGGGCTAGCTATTTAGACACCCACCCAGTTTAGCCTTCACCAAAATCACATTTCCTATAAGAAAAATGTTCTTACCTTTCCTGTTCTTCGTCAGAATGCGCTCCCAGGACTTCTACTTCAATAACAAATGTAGGTTTGGTCCCAAATAATCCATCGTTATGTTCCATCAACGACGTTTTGTTTGTGCGTTCTAGACACTATCCCAACGCTAAATCACGGTCACAAGCATGGCGCAGAATGTGACAAAAAATTTCTAAATATTCCATAACCGTACTTCGAATCATGTCAACCGCTGTTTAAAACCAATTTTTATGCAATTTATCTCGTAGAAAAGCGATAATATTCCGACCGGGAAGGTGCATGCCTGTAAACTGAGGGAAAAACCGAAAGCCGGGGGAGGGGCGGGTCGCGAGCGTAAGCATTTCCCCACTGAGAGACCACTTAGCTTTTGCTCTCCTTTGTTTCAGCCAGGGCTTTGAATTACGTCATTCCTGTTTTTCCCGGGCTCTGAGACCCCATTGGAGCCGTGGGAAGTGTCACGTAACAGCAGAGATCCTTAGTTTTTGGAAAGAAAGCAAATAAATGGTCAGACAGGGTACTTCCTGAACAGAACCTTCTCAGGTTTTTGCCTGCCATAGGAGTTCTGTTATACTCACAGACACCATTCAAACAGTTTTAGAAACTTTGGAGTGTTTTCTCTCCAAAGCTAATAATTATATGCATATTCTAGTTTCTGGGCAGGACTAATAATCAGATTAAATCGGGTACGTTTTTTATCCAGCCGTGAAAATACTGCCCCCTAGCCATAAGAGGTTAAACACTTTTTTGGTTACTACATGATTCCATATGTGTTATTTCATAGTTTTGATGTCTTCACTATTATTTTACAATGTAGAAAATAATAAAAATGAAGAAAAACCCTGGAATGAGTAGGGCAAAGAAAAACCCTTGAATGAGTAGGTCCTTCCAAACTTTTGACTGGTACTGTATATTTTTATTTTTATTTTCCTTCTATATTATTTTCCCCTAACCCCACCACCCCTCCTCTAGTTAGAGTAAACTAGAGCACAACAATACTTAGGCTTCCACTTCCAGCTTATACACACTACATACATTTCACAAACAATATATTTTACGTTAGTTATCCTTTGTTTGTTTTTATTTCCAGCTACCCTCAACCCCTTCCATCTATCTCTAAAGACCATCCACTTTTGATTTCTAACTGCCATATATTTTTCCACTGCGCTGTAATGTTTCTGAACCTTTCTATTTTCAAAGTTTCTACAGATTGTAAATTAAAGATACACACTTTTGCTAAGATTATTATATCATTGATCGATTGAATATGACTCTGCAAATAGCACTGCTCTGTGATTTGATGAGTTAGCGCCAAGTAAATGTTGCATTTTTTTCAGCCATTCCTGAACCTGCTACCAAAAACAAGCTACATATGGGCAGTAACAAAACAAGTGATCTGTCTCTTCGCAGTAAAATCTGCAGAGCTGGGATGGTTGTATCACCCATAATGTATATATAACATTCTATTGGTTGCAAGAACTTTGTATAATAATTTAAATTTAAAAATTAAAAGTTTTGAATCCAGCGTCATTTTGTGTCTCAGTTCATAATCCATTTGCTATGGAATTGATACATTGAAAATCTCCTTCCAACTATTTTGCAACCTGTATAGTGCAGCTGTCATTTCTTTGGTCCTTAAATTAAACTGTCATACTGTTTGATTCATTACAGTTTTTTTTAGACAATTTAAGTATTTAATGCACGGCCGATAGACAGGTTCCTTACCTTCTCCCTTTTCCACTTGCCTCCTCCATTTTTGCGGTAATTCTTCAGTCAGTTGGTTGTGATTTTGGATAGAGCAGACATTTCCATATATTGTTGTTAACTGCATGTGTGACATAACTCCCCACTCCTATTTATGATATAATTTCCAAAGCTTATACCGGTTTTAACATTGTTTTCAAAATAATTGATTTTTTAAAATGAATTATTGTATTTGAGTTTAACCATAATATTTGTTATAATATTTGTTCTGTCTTTTCTGGTGGATTAAACTGAAATTGCAACCAACTTTCTATTGCTTGTTTTAAAAATAGTAATATTTTGTAGATAATTACTTTGAGACATTCTTACTAATCTACTTGAGAACCAGTTCGGATTTAAGTATAGTTTGTGTGTCGTATGGATTTGACCAAAACGCAGCGGAAGTGTGTATACTCATCTTCTTTTTATTAGGCAGAAAGAAGGAAAACCAAAACAAAACACACGTATACAAAAACGACGATGACGACGACGATAAACAGTCCTGTAAGGCTTACAGCTATACAAGGAACAACTAACCACAAAATCCCATAGAAAAACACCCCTCTTAAATAGGACCTTCAATTAGAAGCAACTAGGAGCAGCTGCTTCCAATTGAAGGTCAACCCAACAAACACCACATAGAAATAGACATACTAGAACTAACATAGAAATAGACTAACAAGAACATAACCCAACAAACCCCAAAACACTCTAAACAAACACTCCCCTGCCACGTCCTGACCAAACTACAATAACAAATAACCCCTTATACTGGTCAGGATGTGACATTGTGTCACAATGGGTGGCTTGTGGATTCAGAAGAGTCAGGCACAGGAGACAGAAAGATTCGGTGAATGAATTTAATAAAATATCCACACGGAAAATATGCAAAGGTATGGAGTGCAAGGTGTGCAAAAAGACACGCACCACCCTTAAAATAACGTAACCAGGGACGCAGCCCAAAAGGAATAGCGTAACTCCAAAAATACAGAACCTCATGACAAACACACCCTGACCAACGAACAATCCCGCACAAACAACAAACCTAACTAACTAGCCTAAATACCCCTCCCCACTAACAACTAACACAAAACAGGTGCGCAACTAACCTAGGCCTAACTAACAGAACGTGAAACATAAATCGATGGCAGCTAGTAGGCCGGCAACGACGACCGCCGAACGCCGCCCGGGCGAGGAGGGGCGCCACCTTCCGTAGGTGTCGTGACACATTGTGTATGACTGAAGCATTTAGCGAGAGGTCAAATGCTTTAACATTTTATAATTTCTGCCCTCCAAATTCATATTCATTATATAAATAGGCTTGTTTAATTTTGTCTGGCTTGCCGTTTCAAATAAAGTGGAATATCTTTTGCTTATATTATTTAAATAACAAATTGTAGGGCCATAAGTAAATAGATAAACTGGGATGTGACTAAAGAATTAATCAGGGTGATTATTTCACAAGTAGACAGGTTTTGTCCTTTCCATGGTAGCAAGATCTTATCTAATTTGTCTAACTTTCTATTAAAATGTAATGTAGTAAGATCCTTTATATCTTTTGGGATATGAATACCGAGTACGTCCACTTCACTGTCGGACCATTTTATTGGTAAACTACACGATAATGTAAAAGTTGTATTTTTTAGAGATCCAATACGTAACACTTATCATAATTCGGGATTTATTTCAGATAGGTTAGAAAAATTATCTGCATCCTCTATGAGGCTGTGCAGGGATCCAAATTGCAGATTTAAAAGAAAACATAAATCTTCAGTGTACAATGACACCTTCGTTTTTAAGCCCTGGATTTTTATCCCGTTGATATTATTGTTGGATCTGATTTTAACAGGTAACATTTCGATGGCCATAATAAATAGATATGCCAATAATGGACAGCCTTGTTTTACTCCTTTTGACAATTTAATACTTTCTGAGAAGTAGTCATTATTTACTGCTTTACACCTGGGGTTACTATACCTAACTTTAACCCATTGTATAAGAGATTCTCCAAAATGTAAACAGTCCAGGCATTTATATTTAAATTCCAGTCGTACTTTATCAAATGCCTTTTCAAAGTCAATTATGAATACCAGGCTTGGTTTCCCAGATTTTTCATAGTGTTTTATTGTTTCCAGTACTTATCTTATATTATCTCCAATGTATCATCCTTGTAAAGAACCTGTTTGATTAGGATGAATAATATCCGACAATACTCTATGCATTTTGCTAGGATTTTGGCATCCCAACACTGAAGTGTAAGAGGTCCATTTTTTATTTAGGTGGACTGGATCTTTATATTTACCATCTGGGTCCTGTTTCAGTAATAGTGAAATCAGACCTTCTTGCTGAGTATCTGATAGTCTACCATTTTTATAGGAATGGTTAAAACATGTTAATAACGGACCTTTAAGTTAATCGAAAAATATTGGATATACCTCAACTGGTATGCCATCCAGCCCTGGAGTTTTCCCAGACTTGAAGGCTTTAATTGCATCTAGAAGTTCCTCTGTAATTAGGCCTTCACATGAGTCTTTCTGTATAGCTGTTAATTTTACACTATTAATAGAAAAAAATCCTTACAATTAACTTCAGTTAGTGGAAATGGAGGAGACTGAAATGAAAACATATGCTGAAAGTACTTTGCTTCCTCTTTCAAAATATAGTTTGGTGAATCATGGATGACTCCGTCATTTGTAACAAGTGTAACAAGTAATACATTATTTTTGGTAGCATTTATATGTTGAACACTAAACAATTAATTACATTTTTTTCCCATATTCCATCCAGTTCGCTTTATTTTTATATTATGAACTGGGTGGTTCGAGCCCTAAATGTTGATTGGCTGACAGCCGTGGTATATCACACTGTATACCACGGCTATGACAAAAGGTTTATTTTTACTGCTCTAATTACGTTGGTAACCAGTTTATAATAGCAATGAGGCATCTCAGGGGTTTGTGATATATGGCTAATATACAATGGCTAAGGACTGTGTCCAGGCACTCCACCTCGTGCATAAGAACAGCCCTTAGCCGTGGTACATTGGCCATATACCACACCCCTTCGGGCCTTATTGCTTAATCATATTACGCTTGATCTTTCTTGAATAAGTTCCTCCATTTCTTTTTGTTTTTCCTCTAACTAATTCTTTGCCTCTATGTTATATCTTTTATTGCTATTTATCTGTACTGTTAGTTCCTCTATCTCCTTTTTTCAGATGATCTCTTTTGACCTACATTGTTCTTATTTTAAAGATGAGTATTGAATTGCATGGCCTCTAAAGGCACATTTAAAAGTTTCACGTACAAAAAGGGGATCTGCTGCACCTATGTTATGTAGGACAAAGTCAGTTATAAATTATTCTGTCTTGGGAAAAACAATTTGTCATCCATTAGGCTTTAATGACATTACCAAAATCCTCACACTCGCAGAAATTATGTAAGAGTAATGTGTATACCAATTATTTGATGGTCTGACTGCATTCTGTCCCCTATCAACATTCTTTTAACTTTCGGTGCCAGCGAAAATGACAAAAGAAAGTATTCAAGACGACGAGCATGATTGCACCTCTGCCATGTACAGTACCAGTCAAAACTTTGGACACATCTACTCATTCAAAGGTTTTTCTTTATTTGACTATTTTGTACATTGTAGAATAATAGTGCAGACATCAAAACTATGAAATAACACATATGGAATCATGTAGTAACCAGAAAAGTGTTAAACAAATCTAAATATATTTTATATTTGAGATTCGTCAAAGTAGCCACCCTTTTCCTTGATGACAGTTTTGCACACTCTTGGAATTCTCTCAACCAGCTTCATGAGGTAGTCACCTGGCATGCATTTCAGTTAACAGGTGTGCCTTGTTTAAAGTTAATTTGTCGAATTTCTTTCCTTCTTAATGCATTTGAGCAGATCAGTTGTGTTGTGACAAGATAGGGGTGGTATACAGAAGATAGCCCTATTTGGTAAAAGACCAAGTCCATATTATGGCAAGAACAGCTCAAATAAGCAAAGAGAAATGACAGTCCATCATTACTTTAAGACATGAAGGTCAGTCAATGCGGAACATTTCAAGAACTTTGAAAGTTTCTTCAAGTGCAGTCGCAAACACCATCAAGCGCTATGACGAATAACCCTTGAATGAGTAGGTGTGTCCAAACTTTTGACTGCTAATGTACATTTCACTAGGTCAGGCCTTTTAAGCCTCCATATTGTATATCCACTAGTTCTAATATATCCATAATATTCGTAATTTGCTTAAGTGCATGAGGGTGATAGTTTGTAGTGTGATTTCCTCTACTGTCCATTGAGGTACTTAAAACCCACCATAATAATTGAGTCATGTATTGCCTGTAAGATTGATAAATTATTATATATATTTTTAAATATAATTATTTGGACAATATAGATTAATAAGCCAAATATGTTTATGGTCCAATAGCATATTTAAAAGGATCCACATTCCTTGCGGATCTGTTTGAACAGTTTGCATATTTGGATCAAAATGATTGTTAATTAATATCATTACTCCTTTTGAGTTTCTTTGCCCATGGGAGAAATATATTTTGCCCTCCTAGTTCTTTTTCCATACAATTTTGTCTAAAGGTGTAGAATTAGTTTTCTGTAAACGATAGATATTATATTCCTTCTCTTTTAGCAATGAAAAGACTGATCGTCCTTTCTAATTATCTGCTAAGCCATTGCAATTATAACTAGCTATACTTATTTCACCACTTACCATAATGAGATACAATTTTTGATTATACAGTGCTTACCATAATATATGTTTGTAAACTTAGCATTAAGAAGTACCATGATAATTGAGTGCCCGTATAGCTGTACCATGATATTTGCACTGTTAAGAATACTGTAGCTGCGACTAAGTAAACCTCTAATTGTCCTCCAATATTCTACCCGCTAAAACTTGCCCTCATCTCAAGTTAGGTTGTCGTTCCAGTGATTGGCTGATCATCCCTGTACACATAGATCCTAGGGCCTTTAAGACATAGGGGCCCATCCTTTAAAAAGAGCGCCTGGTGCCACCTACAGTACAGAACCAGAACTCATCACACTTTTCCAATCAAACAAAACACACAGGCACCCCATCTTCCTACACACCAGCACTCCCCTCATGTATACTGTACACCCGTACATAGCCACATACTGTGCCTTTTATGTCCTCTGTTTGTAATGTTTTTCTTTTTTACCTTGTTGATTCAAATCAAATTTTATTAGTCACATGTGCTGAATACAACAGTGAAATGCTTACTTACAAGCCCCTAACCAACAATGCAGTTTAAAAAATATGAATAAGAAATAAAAGTAATAAGTAGTTAAAGAGCAGCAGTAAAATAACAATAGCGAGACTATATACAGGGGGTATCGGTACAGAGTCAATGTGTGGGGGCACCAGTTAGTTGGGGTAATTGAGGTATTATGTACAGTTATTAAAGTGACTGTGCATAGATAATAACAGAGAGTAGGAGCAGCATAGAAGAGTGTGGGGGGGGGCAATGCAAATAGTCTGGGTAGCCATTTGATTAGAGGTTCAAGAGTCTTATGGCTTGGGTGTAGAAGCCTCTTGGACCTAGACTTGGCGGTTCAATACCGTTTGGCGTGCGGTAGCAGAGAGAACAGTCTATGACTAGGGTGGCTGAAGACTTTGACAATTTTCAGGGCCTTCCTCTGACACCGCCTGGTATAGAGGTCCTGGATGGCAGGAAGCTTGGCCCCAGTGATGTACTGGACCGTACGCACTACCCTCTGTAGTGCCTTGCGGTTGGAAGCCGAGCAGTTGCCATACCAGGCAGTGATATAACCAGTCAGGATGCTCTCGATGGTGCAGCTGTAGACCCTTTTGAGGATCTGTGGACCCATGCCAAATCTTTTTAGTCTCCTGAAAGGGAATAGGTTTTGTCGTTCCCTATTCACGGCTGTCTTGATGTGTGCTTGGACCATGTTAGTTTGTTGGTGATGTTGACACCAAGGAAACTGAAGCTCTCAACCTGCTCCACAACAGCCCCGTCGATGAGAATGGGGGCGTGTTCGGTCCTCCTTTTCCTGTATTCCACAATCATCTCCTTGATCACGTTGAGGGAGAGGTTGTTGTCCTGGCACCACATGGCCAGGTCTCTGACTTCCTCCCTGTAGGCTGTCTCGTCATTGTCGGTGATCAGGCCTACCACTGTTGTGTCATCTGCAAACTTAATGATGGTGTTGGAGTTGTGCCTGGTTGTGCAGTCATGAGTGACCAGGGAGTACAGGAGGGGACTGAGAACGCACCCCTGAGGGGCCCCCGTGTTGAGGATCAGCGTGGCAGATGTGTTGTTACCTACCCTTACCACCTGGGGGCGGCCAGTCAGGAAGTCCAGGATCCAGTTGCAGAGGGAGGTGTTTAGTCCCAGGGTCCTTAGCTTATTGATGAGCTTTGAGGGCACTGAGCTGTAGTCACTGAATAGCATTCTCACATAGGTGTTCCTTTTGTCCAGGTGGGAAAGGGCAGTGTAGAGTGAAAAAAGATTCCATCACCTGTGGATCTGTTGGTGCAGTATTCAAATTGGAGTGGGTCTAAGATTTCTGGGATAATGGTGTTGATGTGAGCCATGACCAGCCTTTCAAAGCACTTAATGGCTACAGACGTGAGTGCTTCGGGTCGGTAGTCATTTAGGCAGGTTACCTTAGTGTTCTTGGGCACAGGGACTATGGTGGTCTGCTTGAAACATGTTAGTGTTACAGACTCGGACAGAGAGAGGTTGAAAGTGTCAGTGAAGACACTTGCCAGTTGGTCAGCGCATGCTCGGAGTACATGTCCTAGTAATATACCTGGCCCTGTGGCCTTGTGAATGTTGACCTGTTTAAACATCTTACTCACATCAGCTTCGGAGAGCGTGATCACACAGTCGTCCGGAATAACTGGTGCTCTCATGCATGTTTCAGTATTATTTGCCTCAAAGCGAGCATAGAAGTAGTTTAGCTCATCTGGTAGGCTTGTGTCACTGGGCAGCTCTCGACTGTGCTTCCCTTTGCAGTCTGTAATGGTTTGCAAGCCCTGCCACATCCGACGAGCGTCGGAGCTGGTGTAGTATGATTCGATCTTATTCCTGTATTGACACTTTGCCTGTTTGATGGTTCGCTGGAGGGCATAGCAGGATATCTTATAAGCTTCCGGGTTAGAGTCCCGCTCCTTGAAAGAGGCAGCTCTAGCCTGTAGCTCAGTGCGGATGTTGCCTGTAATCTATGGCTTCTGGTTGGGGTATGTATGTACGGTCACTGTGGGGATGACGTCATCGATGCACTTATTGATGAAGCCAATGACTGATGTGGTGTACTCCTCAATGCCAATGGAAGAATCCCGGAACATATTCCACTCTGTGCTAACAAAACAGTCATGTAGCTTAGCATCTGCTTCATCAGACCACTTTTTTTATTGACAGAGTCACTGGTGCTTCCTGCTTTAATTTTTGCTTGTAAGCAGGAATCAGGAGGATAGAATTATGGTCAGATTTGCCGGCGAGGAAGAGGTTTGTACGCGTCTCTGTGTGTGGAGTGAAGGTGGTCTAGAGTTTTTTTCACTCTGGTTGCACATTTAACGTGCTGATTGAAATGTGGTAAAACGGATTTAAATTTCGCTGCATTAAAGTCCCCGGCCACTAGGGGCGCCGCATCTGGATGAGCGTTTTTCTGTTTGCTTATGGCAGAATACAGCTTATTGAGTGCGGTCTTAGTGCCCACATCGGTCTGTGGTGGTATGTAGACAGCTACGAAAAATACAGATGAAAACTCTCTAGGTAGATATTGTGGTCTACAGCTTATCATGAGATACTCTACCTCAGGCGAGCAAAACCTCGAGACTTCCATAGATATCGTGCACCAGCTTTTGTTTACATATATCCTGTCACGGTTGTCGTAGTGATGAGACCAAAATGCCGCAGGTATGTGTATACTCATCTTCTTTATTAAAAGGAAAGAAGGCAAACCCAAAATAAACACGTATACAAAAAGAAACACACCGACATTAAACAGTCCTGTAAGGCTTGGCGCTATACACGGAACAATAAACAATGACAGTGCAACAGTTTTGCAGGCTATACAAAAACGCAGTGCAAAAACAATTCCCCACAAACACACAGACAAACACACCCAACTAATATAGGACTTCCAATCAAAGGCAACACCACACAGCTGCCTTCAATTGGAATTCCACCCCAATTAACTCTACATAGAAACACCCAACCTAGACAGAACATAGAAAACACAACTTCTTCTGCCACGCCCTGACCAAAACTATACACCTACTCCACCTGCTGGTCAGGACGTGACATATCCATAGTCCGCCACCCCTTGTCTTACTAGACGCCGCTGTTCTATCCTGCCGATACAACGTATAACTAGCTATTTGTATGTTGATAATGTCGTCATTCACCCACGACTCAGTGAAGCATAAGATATTACAGTTATTAATGTCCCATTGGTAGTTTAATCTTCCTCGTAGGTCATCGATTGTATTTTCCAATGATATTACGTTAGCTAGAAGAATGGAAGGCAGGAGGGTTTATTCGATCGCCTACGAATTCTCAAATGGCAGCCCGACCTCCGTCCTCTTTTTCTCCATTGTTTCTTCACACAAATGACAGGGATTTGTGCCAGTATGTCGTTCACGTCGGGCTCGTTGGACTCGTTATGTCCTGAAGTTCTTTTCGGTCGAATGTCCTGAAGTTCTTTTCGGTCATAAGAGATGGTAGCAGCAACATTATGTACAAAATAAGTTACAAACAACGCAAAAACATGAACATAAAAACACAAACGGTTAGGAGCACGTAAAACGTCAGCCTTGTTCTCCGGTGCCACTTTTGTGTTCCAGTTACTTGTATTTGGGGATTTATTATTTCATGAATTTTCCTATCTTTTATCTATTTAAAAATACTATACATAAAAAATGAACACTAATTATTTTACAACATTCCCTAACTTGAATAGTATAGTGTATTTATAATTTCTTTAGTAATTGCTTTATTTTATTGTTTCTGTTTATTTTTTTATGACAATCATTAACAGTGTTGGATGTTCTATTTTAGTTAGAATAACCATGGAGTGGTCTTGGTGTCTCTGAACAGTTGGTTATCAATGTATAGCTTGTCGACTACGAGAGCTACACGTCTCCCTTTTAGTCTATTGTCTTTGAAGAGTGGATACAGTACTCTGCGATCGTTCATGCCTATTTTAAAGCCTGCAAGTCTTTTGCCCAGTGTTTTAACCATTATTTAATCTTTAAAGGATGCACCTTTGGCAACAATTGGACGCTCGTATCCCTGTCCTCTCTGTCTAAAACGATGTACGAGTTTGAGTTTAATTTGGTCGACAGTGCTGTCTGGGATCTGTAGCTGTTTAACCATAAATTATTTCACCACAATCTATGGATCTTCACCTTCATTTTCTTTAATTCCGGTAAGCACCAGATTTCCGCGCATTGATGTAGTCTGTATATCAAGTAAGGATTATCTTAACAACGTTCTCTCTCTTTTAAATTCATTAACATCAGCTTTGATTACATTGACTGTAGCCTGAAGCTTTTTTGTTTCTTTTTCCAGTGTCGTGGCTTTCTCATCACTTATTTTAAGGCTCATTTTAAGGCTTGCCTTCATCTCATCTGCCTAAATGACTCACATCGGTGTGAGAATCCTGTTCATTGTCTACAGCTCAGCGTTCTACACCATAGTGCCCACAAAGCTCATCACTAAGCTTAGGATCCTGGGACTAAACATTTCCCTCTGCAACTGTATCCTGGACTTCCTGACAGGCCGCTCCCAGGTGGTAAGGGTAGGCAACAATACATCTGCCACGCTGATCCTATATACCAGGCGGTGTCAGAGGAAGGCCCAAAAAATTGTCAAAGACTCCAGTCACCCAAGTCATAGACTGTTCTCTCTGCTACCGCACGGCAAGCAGTACTGGAGCGCCAAGTCTAGGTCCAAAAGTCACCTTAACAGCTGCTACCCCCAAGCCATAAGACTGCTGAACAATTCATCAAATGGCCACCCGGACTATTTATATTGACACCCCACCCCTTTGTTTTTACACTGCTGCTACTTGCTGTTTATTATCTATGCATAATCACTTTACCCCTACCTACATGTACAAATTACCTCGAGTAACAAGAACCCCTTGCACATTGACTTGGCACAAGTACCTCCTGTATATAGCCCCGCTATTGTTATTTTATTGTGTTAGTTTTTATTAAATTTTTTACTTTAGTTTATTTAGTAAATATTTTCTTAACTCTATTACTTGAACTGCATTGTTGGTTAATGGCTTGTAAGTAAGCATTTCACGATAAGGTCTACACCTGTGACAAATACATTTTTTATTTGATTTTGTAATGCCCTGGCCATAGAGAGGGTTTTTTGTTCTATATTTTTGGTTAGGCCAGGGTGTGACATGGGTGGGCATTCTAGGTTTCTTTTTCTATGTTGGTGGTTTTCTTTGTTTCGGCCGTGTATGGCTCTCAATCAGGAACAGGTGTAGATCGTTGTTGCTGATTGAGAGTCATACATAGGCAGCCTGTTTTTCCTTTCGGGTTTGTGGGTGAATGTTTTCTGTCTAGTGCTTTGTTATTCCTGACAGAACTGTTTGGCTGTCATTTTCGTGTTTTCTTTTGCAAGTGTTCATTCGGTCATTAAAATCATTTAAGATTAACACATCCTCCGCTGCACCTTGGTCTCATTCTGACAACGGCCGTTACAGATTGACCCGCCAACAACGGACCAAGCAGCGGAAGAAGGAGCAGCACCAGGAGGGGATGAAGCAGCCGGCTCGGGAGGTGATGGCATCCTGGTCACTGGAGGTATTGGAGGGAAGAATAGACTGGACTTGGGAACAGCTATTTGACCACTGCAACAACCTGCCGGGGAAGCAGGTGGAGGTGAAGAGGCAGCCCCCAAATTTCTTTTGGGGGGGCACACGGGGAGTGTGGCAGAGCCAGGATGGACTTCTGGGCCAACTCCCCGTGCTTACGGAAGGCAGCGTAGTACTGGTCAGGCACCGTGTTATGCGGTAGGGCGCACGTTGTCTCCAGTGCGCACTCATAGCCTGGTGCGCCACATCCCAGCCCCCTGCAAGTGCCATGCTAGAGTGGGCATCGAGCCAGGACGGGTTGTGCAGGCCATGCGCTCTAGACCTCCAGTGCGTCTTCAGGACCCGGTCTATCCTGTGCCTGCGCCCAGAACCAGGCCTCCTGCATGTCTCCCCAGCCTGGTGAGTCCTGTGCCTACGCCCAGAGCCAGGCCTCCTGCATGTCTCCCCAGCCGGGGGAATCCTGTGCCTGCGCCCAGAGCCAGGCCTCCTGCATGTCTTCCCAGCCTGGTGAGTCCTGTGCCTGCGCCCAGAGCCAGGTCTCCTGCATGTCTTCCCAGCCTGGTGAGTCCTGTGCCTGTGCCCAGAGCCAGGCCTCCTGCATGTCTCCCCAGCCTGGTGAATCCTGGGCCAGAGCCGCTAGAGTCGCCTGCCAGTCCGGAGCCGCCAGAGCCGCCCGCCAGTCCGGAGCCGCCAGAGCCGCCCGCCAGTCCGGAGCCGCCAGAGCCGCCCGCCAGTCCGGAGCCGCCAGAGCCGCCCGCCTGTCCGGAGCCGCCAGAGCCGCCCGCCTGTCCGGAGCCGCCAGAGCCGTCCCGCCTGTCCGGAGCCGCCAGAGCCGCCCCCCTGTCCGGAGCCGCCAGAGCCGCCCGCCTGTTCAGAGCCACCAGAGCCGCCGGCCTGTCCGGAGCAGCCCGGGTCGCCGGAGCCGCCAGGGTCGCCACCAGGGTTGACCCTGGAGCCACCAGGGTCGCCCGCCTGTCCGGAGCCGCCAGGGTCGCCCGCCTGTCCGGAGCCGCCAGGGACGCCCGCCAGCCGGGCGCAGCCAGGGTTGCCCGCCAGCCGGGCGCAGCCAGGGTCGCCCGCCAGCCGGGCGCAGCCAGGGTCGCCCGCCAGCCGGGTGCAGCCAGGGTCACCCGCCAGTCGTCCGGCGCAGCCAGGGGCGCCACCTAAGTGGGCCAAGCCGAGGGTGGAGCGGGGTCCACGTCCCGCACCAGAGCCGCCGCCGTAGTAAGGCCCACCCGGACCATCCCCTATAGAGTCAGGTTTTGCGGCCGGAGTCTGCACCTTTGCGGGGGGGGGGGGGGTACTGTAATGCCCTGGCCATAGAGAGGGTTTTTTGTTCTCTATTTTTGGTTCGGCCAGGGTGTGACATGGGTGGGCGTTCTAGGTTTCTTTTTCTATGTTGGTGGTTTTCTTTGTTTCGGCCGTGTATGGCTCTCAATCAGGAACAGGTGTAGATCGTTGTTGCTGATTGAGAGTCATACATAGGCAGCCTGTTTTTCCTTTGGGGTTTGTGGGTGAATGTTTTCTGTCTAGTGCTTTGTTATTCCTGACAGAACTGTTTGGCTGTCATTTTTGTGTTTTCTTTTGCAAGTGTTCATTCGGTCATTAAAATCATTTAAGATGAACACATCCTCCGCTGCACCTTGGTCTCATTCTGACGACGGCCGTTACAGATTTGAACTTTATTCAATTATAGCTTTATTTATCATTTATAGATTTTAGCAGTTCGGTTTCCATATTTACTGTACAGGGTGGTGAAAATAGATCATTTGTCTCAGTCGAAGAGGCTCGTATTTATATATATATGTATATTTTTTAGTTTGGTTCTCCATTCTTTCCATGTTTAATCTCCGCCATGTTTTTGTTTTGACTGCATTGGTAGTGTTTGTCTATAACATTCTCTAGCCTTACAAGTTGTTTTGAGGTATTATCCAGTTGAAGTTGTTGCCCACGAGTGAGCAGATCAGCGTAATAGTACTATTATTTGGTCAGTCACAAGGCATTCTACACCGCCATCTTCAGTCCCCCATCTTTTGTTCTTCTTCTTATTACTACAAACAGCCACTCTCCCTTTACTGATAGCTGGAGCTGCAATTTCCCCCTCTTCCATGGCTACAAATGCATTTGGAGACTTTTTAATTTACAATGATTACATCAAGATAGCTAACAAATAGGAAGTTAGCTAGCTGATGACACTTATTTCCCTTAGCTAAACAGTGTGTAAAGTTAGCTAGCTAGCTAGCAGCTCAGTTAAAGCCGATTCATGCTTGATCCAATAAATGCAGTCCGGAGGCTCTGTACAGAGGGTGTGGCACAATTGCGGAGCCTTCAGAGGCTTGTGGAGGTCAAATCAAGCTCCGTAACGCATCTCCATGCACCACAAAAATGTTGGAACAATGCGGAGTGCTCCATATAGCTCCGTATAGCTTTGCATTGACATGATTGGTTGATGGTAGGTGGGGGCAGTACATCCTGCATAAACACAAACTCCTTTCCTTGACAACTTCCTTCACAACAGATCTGCTCTGCTCCCCACAAGTGAAAGAAGTATGAATGCCCTGACTTCTGCAGAAGCTGCATTGCAGTAAATGTTGTACTGCCAATGCAGATGCTAGTGATGGGAAACCAAGGCTTTCTGAAGGCTTCGGCGCTTTCACCAAATTGTGCCTAAAAAATGAAGCTTCGGACATCATTGATGATGTACTTCTGATAAAGCGATACACACATCTGCACACTCCTTCAAAGTTAGCTGCTTAGCGATTTCAATGCATGCCTCAGAGACGCATACCTCGGAGCTTCAGTATCAAGCGTAACATCACACATGACCATAAATCGTTTTTTAATGCTGCATTCGAAACAACTGGGAACTCAGAAAAAAACAATCTTTGACTGGGAAAAATCGATTTGAACGGTCATCCAACTCAGGAACTTGGGCCTCTTTCTATAGCTCTGACCTCAAGATCACTGATGTCATGATTTGACCTCGTATTTTTCAGAGTTCCCAGTTGTATAATGCGTACACATGCTTCCCATCCGAAACAGTTCGGAACAGTTCGTGCATATACTATGACAACATTTTTTGATGTTTTTGTTAGTTTTGGTCTTCTGTAACGTTTTTTCCCCGGCTGTTCCTGCACACAACATTTTTTCTCAAGGCAAGCCGAAGTCGGTAGCCGAAGTTTACGCCCCTTCGTCGTTGATTGGTCAACTGTAGGGATTCTTCAATTAAGTGTTTGTAGTCATTCAACGAGAGACAAATCGTTTATGCACATTTTTATTTTGAGAAATACTGCACTAACATCTTAGTTAGAATTGCACAACTTAGATCTCTGCAGAAACGTGAACATTTATGATAGATTTCTTGAGTTAGATTAATTCTGACTATTTTGAGGAAGTGTATACTGGCTACGGTGTCTCAAGATGGACAAGCAGTAAAATTGCTATTTTATTCTGTTTTTGAAGCAAAGGTAATTTAAGGGAGTATGCGAGCACACTCGTTCGGTTCGTATAGGGTCTGTGCTATACGGGATCCTTGGGGCGTCCATAACCTAAACCATTACTTTCACCCAGCGGTTCCCAAACTAGGGATGTGAAAATGGGGTAGTGGGAGAATTTCCCAAATACCCAAAAAATACATATATTATAATATCGTCTTTGTATCTCAAAATCATTGTAATGTGGTTAACCTAAAAATAAAAATAAAAATTATTCAAACCTTAGATCATGGGAAAAGGCCGCACTTGACCATTGCACTTGAATCAATGACTGGCTAGGCTCAATATAGTATGAAACCACATACTATTGCAGAGACTTTGATATTACCGGACGCAATTGAAATGGTGAAAACAATGTTTGGGGAGGCAGAGGCACAGAAACTCACATCAATACCTTTTTCAGATTATGCTGTTAAACAAAAATTGATGCTATTGCTAGCAATTAAGAGGAAACTCTGCATGAACAACTTAGAAACTCCCCAGCTTATGCTGTCCAAATGGACGTTAGCTATGAGGGCCGAGATGCCCATACATTGACTTTTGTTTGCTATATATGTTGGGGGTTGCTATTCGCGAGGACATATTGTTATGTCTTACGATTCCTGAGCATGAACTGGCATAGGGAATGTTCAATGTGCTGCATGGCTATATTGACGAAAACAGATTCCATATGGGATCGAATGGTGGGCTTTTTCACAGATGGTGCTCCGTCTATGTCGTGAAGGCAGGCAGGCCTCTGCCATATGGACGCATTGTATGATACACCAAGAGCAACTGGCGGCAAAAGAGCTGAGCACAGAACTCGGAGATATACTGCAGCAGATAACTTCAAATGTACATCAAACCACAGCGCACACCTGTTTGCAAAAGTATGTGGAGATATGGGATTGGAGCATGACAATGTTCTATTTCACACCAAGCCTTGATGGTTATTGAAGGGGGGTGTTGGAAAGATTTTTATAATTGAGAGAGGAACTGTTGTCACAGTGGATGTAAACAAAAACAGACTTGGTTGACCTTCTGTGTAATGAAAAGAAAAGAACAGAAAACAGCATCAGTAAGTGTCCCACACGAGCGATGACTGCTCACCTCCAAGACTTGGAAGAGCACTTGGGACCTGCTTCCCAATCCGTTTGACTGTAATCCTGGATCAATTGACATGCCGGTAAGTGAAATCGATCAGATGATCGAGCTGTCTCCTCCTACAGAGGAGTTTTGGTTCCTGACTCAAAAGGAAAACCCTGCCATCTCCCTCTAAGCATTAATGCCACATTCAAAACGACTGGGAACTCGGAACTGGAAACTCGGAAATCTCTGACTTCCGACTTCAGTGCGTTCAAGACAACTGAGAACTCGGGATGAAACAAGCTCCAACTGGGAGAAAAACATCCAACTCAGAATTCCAACTCGGGAACTCTGGCCTCTTTCTGGACCTCCGACTTTCCGACCTAAAGATCACTGATGTTATGATTAGACCTCGTATTTTTCTGAGTTCCCAGTTGTCTTGAAAGTACCATAAAACTCATAGTAGGCTACCCTTTGCCAGCTCATATCTGTGTGAAGCTGGATTCAGTCCTCTTGTCTGCATTAAAACCAAACATCAATCCAGGTTGGATGTGACAGCAGAGATGAGGTGTGCACTGTCGTCCACGCCCCCTGACTTTGAGAAGCTCCAACGCGACATGCATCAAGCACACCCATCTCATTAGTGGTGGTGAGATAAGAGACATTTGCAATTGACTGTCATAGCCCCACATTAAAAGTATGTGACGTTTGACTTTACCAGTGTAATCCACTTTCAATTTCTATAAATTTAAATCGCAGACTGTCGGCCACACTAGCACCTGAAACTAGCATAGGTTACAACTACCTGGACGGAAAACAGTGATACACATAACACACATCACCTCTTCTACGGGCGTGTGGGGGAGGGCTGGGAGCCAGCGGACCATTCAAACCTTTTTTGCAAGACAAAATTCTCCATACCTCCAAGGGAGGCGTTGACAATGACGTGATTTTGGGGGTATAGCAACGCCAGACTAATATGTCATTAATATAATTCATGTATGATTAGCTTCACACATAGATATAGACTATATTTATCATTGTTATGTTTTTGTGTACATCATTGGGTTTACATTGTAGACCTGAGCAGGTCTATATCATTTATATCATTGGAATGAAATACTACTGAAAATACGCAATATATAGTATATACATGTAACGGCCGTCGTATTGAGTAGACCAAGGTGCAGCGGGAAAATGCATACTCATCTTCTTATTTATTATAAAAGAAGGAAAAACCAAAAGAAACACGTATACAAAAACGAACGAACAAACGAACGAACGAACGAACGAACGAACGAACGAACGACACTAAACAGTCCCGTCAGGTGCTACATACACTAAACAGGAAATAACTACCCACAATTCCCCTTACCAAAACACCCCTATACATAGGACCATCAATCAGAGGCAATGAGGAACAGCTGCCTCCAATTGAAGGCCAAATCAATAAACTAAACATAGAACTAGAAAGACTAGACTAGAACATAGAAATATACTAACATAGAACATAAACCAAAACCCCGGAACACTCTAAACAAACACCCCTCTACAAAACACATAGCCCAACAAACCCCGAAACACTCTAAACAAATACCCCCTGCCACGTCCATACCAAACTAATATAACAAATAACCCCTTTACAGGTCAGGACGTGACAATACACAATATACTGTATGTACACAGTATATACACACCATATTTAGCTGATTTATCCAAAGATCCAAGACTCTGGTCCCAAACCTTGTGGTATTTAAGGGATATTTAAGGGACTCTGCACTCAGTGCTGTTGCTGAGAACTTCATTCTTGTAGCCTTTAGCTTTGTGTCTAGACAGACCATCTGCATGTCATATTGTATTATATCAACATACAGTTTTTTAAAATAATAATTCAAGAGGAATAATCGAGAAACATAATTTGGATATTTAGTAAAATATACTAATGAAGAGAACTTGCTGGCTGGTACCTTTTCAGATACAGGATCTGTGAAAAATTGTCCAAGAGCAACACTAAGACATTATTTTTCCCGGAAAATCTATTTGCTTAGTACATTTCCTACAGTCCTATTTCATTATGCTACATTTAGATATTAATGCTGTTTCAGTTAGATACATTGGTGAACATGCTACATTTGCCATTGGCCTTCCATTTGAGAATGACTATAGACTACTGAATGAGCAATGTCGCTGGGGGATATTTTTGGTTCCCACAACACCATGGTGGAGCATGCCTGTGTCAGACAGTTAAAACCTAAGGAATCTGTGATGCTGTGAGCAGGCCTTCGATGTTTTTGCAAGCCCCAGTGTTAGGAATCCCAAGTTGAAGCAGAAAAGTGGAGATTTGTTGGAATGCTTTACTGCACACCATTTATAACTGTTTATAATATCCTTCTGTGTCTGCATATTTTCTCTGTGCACATTACTCATCAGAATAAAAACAAGAACTATGAAAACCTCGACCAACTGTCCTATGACAACAAGCGAGGACCCAAGGTATACTTGCATGGTCAATGCACGCCGCCCACCAATTCTCTGAACGTAGCCACTAGAAACTAGAAAGTCAAACAGTCAACAACTGATTCCAGAGATATCCTTATCCTGGTAGCACGTCTTTTTACATTTTCTTTTATGATTTCAGTCGAGAATGGGTTTTTAGTATATTTTCAGCAAATGAAATGCCCCCTCCAACCTTTTTTATTTTTGTGTAAAGGGTTGCATGTGTTCAAACCAAGGAGATTGCAAGTCTATTACTTTGACAAAGTTTGTGGAGATCTGGACGTGTGGGACAGGCACAATCCAGATGGCACCTCCTACCTTTCTGCAGCATTTCCTTCTTCTTTTGTTCTTTGGGAAAGAAACCACCACCACCCTCCTCCCTTCCTCCACCACTTTGATTTGCGGTTGCATCAATCTTCTTCTCCCTCTACTTCTAACTTGCACGTTCCTCTTTGGAGTCTTGATAACCCTCAGTTTGCATGCATAAATGCAGAATTTTTTTTCCTACCAGCTTCGATTTTTTTCAGTTAAACAGATTATCTTGGAACCTTTTTCTCCATTTCTTCCACCCTCGCCAAAAAAGAAAAAGAGGAGCTGAAGACAGCATGGTTCAGGGCTGAGTCCTTCTCCTCCTTGCTAATTTTGTCCCCTAACTGCAGGCAGAGAAAGTTCTCCTGTTCAGCCAAGACACCAACCTGACATCGATGCTGCTGGAGGCCAAGGACCTGGAGGCTCGCGTCATCATCCTCTCTGCCAGGTCAGCTCCCGTCTACATCCCTCACTGCACTACACCTCTAAACCTCATATACCACACAGACACATGTCTTTATTATGAGGCCATCGGGACTCAATGACATCATTATACAGTAGTGGTATATAGTAATACAGGTTACATACATGCAGTATATATTATATAATATTAATATAATAATAATATATTAATAATGAAAACACAAATATACTGTGTCCCTATGTTATTGGTACCCTGGCCAGTAGTGGTCCTGTACATTTTGGATGAACTAACCATTTATTGCACCGAGCAAAATAAACATTGATATGTATTGTACTCTTGGTGTAGTCACTGGAGATTGACTGGAGCTGCCATTGTGGTAATGATGTGTATCTGACTGTAGCGAGGATGAAGCGGCGTCGGTCTACAAAGCTGCGCGCCAGCTCAACATGACGGGTTCTGGCTACGTGTGGCTGGTTGGAGAGAGGGAGATGTCTGGTAAAGCTTTGAGTGAAGCACCAGATGGTATGTCCTGCTCCTATACCCTATGCCTCTCTCACAGACTGTGCGACAGATCGGTCATGCTGGCCACATTGCTTTATTATTCAAATGTTTTATCCTCATCGGCAAATCAGTGTGGTGTGTAATACATTGAATGTTTGAACGTTTAAACATTTGTTTGTTTAAAGGTTTAAAACAAGTGATTTCTCATTGTACTGTGCTTTAAATGTCTAACATCTTTTGTTTGTTCCATTTTTAGTTTGTGTGTTTTTTTCAGTAGACAACAAATGAAATAGAGGTTTTGGTAATCTACATTGCTTTGAATTCACGTTAATATGAGAGTCTGGCTCTCATGAGCTAATTTAGAAAAAGTGTGTTGCTACCCCCACATTGAAGTGTAACAGAAAGCCGATGGTAAGCTACAACCACATTTTTTTTTTACCTGGCTACATGTATGACACGTCTGTACATAACCTTCACTTCAACATGCTCACTTTGCCCTAACCCATGTTCTGTACAGTATCATCCCCAACCTAACTCCTATCCTTAATAGGTACTTGTTGTTTCTGTATAAGCAAGTTTAATGTTCATGGCCTAATATTAGCAATCTCATGTCGAGTGCTTCTCTAAAATTGGGATTTTGTTGACTGGTCAGGCTTGCTCGGCCTTCAGCTCATCAACGGCAAGAACGAGTCGGCGCATATCAACGATGCCGTGGCCGTGGTGGCACAGTCCATCCAGGAGCTCTTTGAGAAGGAGAACATCACAGAACCGCCTCGCGGCTGTGTAGGCAACACAAACATCTGGAGGACTGGACCGCTCTTCAAACGGTAAGGTCACAAGTAAGAGTGAGAGTAACTAAACAAAACACACATTTTTTTGTTTTTGTTTATTTGCACACAGTCAGAAGTAGGTCTGAGTCAGCTTGAAATAACCAGAAAATAACCAGAACAGTCGTGTGCCAAAACATAAAACTGAACATGCTGACCCAGGCACCCGAGGTTGCTGGGAGACAGGGGAGGGAGGGCAGCCTGAAAACAAGGCCTCCTTTCTGAGCAGTTCTAATTGGAAGTGGACCAAGTCAGACCCCTGAAAATCATCCCTGTTTCATTGTGCATTCTCTGAGAAATTAAGCTTAGTTTCCATTGGCATTTAGGGCCATGCAGGTCAAATTCAAGTCGGGTTGGGCTAGCCTTGGTGGGTACATCTCGAATTGCATTTCCTTTGCCTCCAAAATGTAGTATCTGGCTTTTGGCAAGACTACATAGACAGAACTCAGAATTAAGGGGATAGAGGATTCTACATCAGAGGACTTAGGGTGCGTTTGTAAATACACTTTGGCTATCAACTCCGATTCCAGAGCACTCTCGCCTGAGTGTCCCAGAGAGCAGAATAACTGATTCATTCACGAATGCTCAACACCCGTTGAATATGGCCGGTGTCAGTAAACGTTGTTGCCAGCCACACAGTTACAGTCACCAACGCTCTGGATAACATGAAAACAGCCTAACCAGTTCGGCTAGGGCAAGTAAAATGATCAGAGTGAGGTGTTCTCTCATTTATGTCTGGAAGTAGCCAGCCAGTTAGCTTGGGTGCTTGACTGCTGTTGTGTCGTCAGAATGCTCGCAGCAACCCTGATCCTCGGCCAGAGCGTTGAGTGTGCGCTCTGAATGCTCCGAGAGCGAAACGCTAGGAATATATGTATGGACAATCTGACAACATTCTGAATTTACAAATGCACAGAGCGCACTTTGAGCGCACTCTGGCACTCCAGATTGAATTTATGAACACAAACTTAATTCGAAATGCATTGCATTATTGTTCCAAAAACATCACCCTCCTCCCTTCATCCTCATTGTTTTCAATCTCCCATCTCACCCGCTCTCATCAACCAAGCCCATCATGTCATATTGGCATGATTTGTCTGATGATGCCATCCCTCCGATCTCCCCGCTGGACTCTAGAGTGCTGATGTCATCCAAGTACCCAGATGGCCTGACAGGACGCATCGAGTTTAATGACGATGGTGACAGGCGGTTTGCTACCTACAGCATCCTCAACTACCAAAAGACCAGGCTGGTGCAAGTAGGCATTTTCAATGGCACCCAAGTACGGAGGTTTTTATTAAATGTTTTATGTTACCAGTTGTACATAATACAGTATTTTTTTAATTAAGTGTTACATTAAGTAATTATGCCTTGGTGCTATCATTTTGTGCTTGTGTTATGATCAAATGTATAAAACCAAGTTGTATGGGGAACATTAATATTTGGGGTGGTTTGTACATAGAGGTGAAATGACTAGCCCAATTAAATTAGCGTGCCATATGATTGTACTGTCTGAATTACTTTTTCCCATTCTAGCCATTCTATTTCTTTGGTTTTGTAGGTGGTGATGAATCCGCAGAGGAAGATCATTTGGCCAGGAGGAGAGACGGAGAAGCCAAGAGGATACCAGATGTCTACCAGACTAAAGGTAGCTACTACGTCCTGCACATGGCCGTAGCCAGGATCTGAGGTTTAGTGAGGTCTGGAGGGGGAGGGGATGTGGGCTTTATCCTCCCCATCCAATACATTTTTGGAAAGTTCAATTTAATTTAGCTCTAAAATGCTATTTGGAGAACAGCAAAAACAAGCAAAAATTAACCCTGCCATTATCACATTGGTTGCTGAAGCTTCATTCACCTCAGTCGATCTACAAACACATAGCCTATTAGCTATACAATTTGCTTCTACACATTAACTCAGCACCGGGATTATCAGGAATCAAGGTAAGACCCGAGTGCAGACTGTGTGAAGTAACAATGTTTATTGTAACAACAGGGGCAGGCAAACAACAGGTCAAGGCAGGCAGGGGTTGATAATCCAGAGTAGAGGCCAAGGAACCTGACGGCAGGCAGGCTAAGAGTCAGGACAGGCAAGGGTCAAAACCAGGATGATGAGAAAAAGAGAGACTGGGGAAAAGCAGGAGCTGAGACAAACCGCTGGTTGACTTGAACAAACAAGACGAACTGGCACAGACAGACAGAAAACACAGGTATAAATACCCAGGGGAAGATGGGCGACACCTGGCGACACCACGCAGATCAGAGCGTGACAGTACCCCCCCTCTAGGGACGCCATCTGGTGTCCTACCTGGACGCATACCTGGTTGAGCGGGGTGTTGGCGTTGGAATTCAGAGATGAGGCCTGGGTCCAGGATGTCCTTAGCGGAGACCCAGCACCTCTCCTCCAGGCCATAACCCTCCCAGTCAACCAGGTACTGGACTGGAAACCCCTTCCCCGAAGTCAAACCTTCAGGAGACGTCTCACCCTGTACGCCGGTTGGCCGTCGATGAGACAGGGGAGAGGGATAGGCCTGGAAAAAGGGCTGTGAGACATGGGTTTAGATCTAGACACATGAAAAGTAGGAAGTATACGGAGGGTATGGGGCAACAGAGGACTAACAGCAGAGGGACTATTGATTTTGGAGCAGGGGGGAAAGGTCTCGGCTTCTGGGGGTGTAGCCGCGGGGCTATAGCAGCGTCACATTTACGTGTCCTTAAAAACAGATTGTAACCAATTATAAAAACACTATTCATTGGGTTACGATGTGTAGCACATGCAAAACTTCATAGCCTATTTTTTTGTTTTGTTTTTAGGCTACTTTCCTAGAACAATAATTGTCCCCATCAAGGTTCAGCTGTCAGAGATTGTAGCTCTAAATTCATTAGGGTTTTGCATGCATAGGCCTATAGGCTTGCCCACTGCATGATATTAATATAAAATATATTAGCATTTTCAACTCTAGGCCTACTGATGGTTTGTCACAAAAAAATGTGTATATAGGTATAGCGATTGTGCCTACACTGGTATTGGTATGTTCGCTCTAACCAACAGCTTGCAGATACAGCGCAGGTACAGCCTACTAGATGATGAGATTATTATGGATAAAAGTACGAGATAATTTCTATTTGTCAAATGGCAGCCAAGCATCGATCATCATTTCGCCAGAATAAAACCCTAGATATTTATTGAAAGGAGCATCAGCATCATCACTGTGCACTTTCACCACCCTGTGAAATTAATAACTTATTTAATCTGTAGCCCAATAAACTGCCTGCTTTCTCATGTGAAATTTTTTTATCCGACATGTTAGGCTACTTTACTCACATAAAAAGGTTGGATGGAAGCCTGGTTAATGTCAAGCCATTTTGAAGATACTGGAATTTGTGTTTGTGATGAACATGCACAGGCCTACAGGATACTTTTGATGTAGCCTACTTAGATGAGAAACATGTGACTGGTTGTGTTTCTGGCACATATAAAAGGTAATACGTTTTAAAGTTTAATTATAAATATTAAGGCCATACTGAAGCTTTAGCTTCTATGTGCGCAAAGAATAGCCGCTCGGATTGGAGAGGAGGCAGAGCGTGTGTTAAGCTCTTCTGAAAATTGGCCTGCGGGAGCATATGTGGACACGTTATTATAGGATGACTTGGGAGAATGATGATCTGCAACTGACAGCGCATTCAGTATCAGTGTAACGATCGTCGTGCAGGAAGGAAGAAGTGGACCAAGGCGCAGCTGGGAGCGAACACATGTTTATTGAACACACTGGAATTAAACATGTACACAAAATCAAGAAAACTGTCGATACGTTACGTGCTCAAAACAAAGAGACAACAACCCACAAACATCGTGGGGGAAAAGGAACTTAAATGTGATTCCCAATCATCACAAGCGACAGCTGTCTGATTGGGAAATCACCCCCGAGCCCAACATAGAAATAAAACACAAAGAAAGGCTATAACCAAAACATAGAAAATAAACCATAGAAATGCCACACCCTGACCAAAATAGCAGAGTTCACCTGGTCAGGGCGTGACAGTACCCCCCCTCCAACGGTGCGTACTCCCGGTGCACCAACCTAAAGTCTATTAGGGGGGGGGACCCGGGTGGGCGCCTCACCCTCGGTGGAGGCTCTGGCCCCGGGCGTGTTTCTCCCCCTGCCTCCACCCTAGCCCTACCCCTCTGGCCCGGACTGGACCACGGTGGAGCGGCATGCTCAGGCTCCGAAGCGGAGCCGCCGACCGGAACAGGACTGGTCACCGGTGGACCGGACACAGGCCGTGCCGGACTGTGGACACGCGCCGTGGGCCTGGTGCGGGGAACAGGGACGGGCCGGACAGGACCGGGGACACGCACCACCAACCTGGTGCGGGGAGCAGGGACGGGCCGGGCCGGACTGGGGACATGCACCACTAACCTGGTGCGGGGAGCGGGGACGGGCCGGACAGGACTGGGGACACGCACCACTAACCTGGTGCCGGGAGCAGGGACGGGCCGGGCCGGACTGGGGACACGCACCACTAACCTGGTGCGGGGAGCAAGGACGGGCCGGACAGGACTGGGGACACGCACCACTAACCTGGTGCGGGGAGCGGGGACGGGCCGGGCCGGACTGGGGACACGCACCACTAACCTGGTGCGGGGAGCGGGGACGGGCCGGACAGGACTGGGGACACGCACCACTAACCTGGTGCGGGGAGCAGGGACGGGCCGGGCCGGGGACACGCACCACTAACTTGGTGCGGGGAGCAAGGACGGGCCGGACAGGACTGGGGACACGCACCACTAACCTGGTGCGGGGAGCAGGGACGGGCCGGACAGGACTGGGGACACGCACCACTAACCTGGTGCGGGGAGCAGGGACGGGCCAGACAGGACTGTGAACACGTACTGGTGACCTGAAGCGTGGAGCTGGTTTAGCCACTCGTCCTGGCTGGATGCCCATCCTAGCACGGCATGTGCTGGGCATGTCCACCGGAAGCACCGGGCTGTGCGGGCGCACTGGCGACACAGCGCGCAACTCCGCTTCCCATGGCTTGGTGCGGGGAGCAGGGACGGGCCGGACAGGACTGGGGACACGCACCGTGGGCTTGGTGCGGGGAACAGGAACGGGCCAGACAGGACTGTGAACACGCACTGGTGACCTGAAGCGTGGAGCCGGTTTAGCCACTCGTCCTGGCTGGATGCCCATCCTAGCACGGCATGTGCTGGGCATGTCCACCGGACGCACCGGGCGCACTGGCGACACAGCGCGCAACTCCGCATACCATGGCTCCTCCTCCAGATCTTCCCTCTGCAGGTCCTCAATCAAACGCCTCATCTCCTTCTCTTCCTCCGCCGTCATCCCCCACGAGAGCAGTGGTCTGGGCTCTTCCTCTGCCCTTCCGGACCACCCCATTAGCCCCCCAAATTTTTTTTCTTGGGGCTGTTTTCCGGGCCTCCTCGACCGCCGCCTGCGACTCCGTCTACCGGCTGGCTTTTCCTCCTCGACCTGGGAATCCGTCCGCCAGGGTCCTTTCCCCGACATGATCTCCTCCCAGGTCCAGAACTCCTTTCCCTCGCGAGCCCATCTCTCGCGCTCCTTTTCCTCCCGCTGCTTGGTCCTGGTTCGGTGGGTTGTTCTGTAACGATCGTCGTGCAGGAAGGAAGAAGTGGACCAAGGCGCAGCTGGGAGCGAACACATGTTTATTGAACACACTGGAATTAAACATGTACACAACATAAAGAAAACTGTCGATACATTACGTGCTCAAAACAAAGAGATAACAACCCACAAACATCGTGGGGGAAAAGGAACTTAAATGTGATTCCCAATCAGACTTCACAAGCGACAGCTGTCTGATTGGGAAATCACCCCCAGCCCAACATAGAAATAAAACACAAAGAAAGGCTATAACCAAAACATAGAAAATAAACCATAGAAATGCCACACCCTGACCAAAATAGCAGAGTTCACCTGGTCAGGGCGTGACAATCAGAAGTAAAAATACAGCCAGACTGACCTGCTACTGTGCCTGATCCAAATAGAATGAAACATGTAAATCACAATCTGACATTATTCAACTGACATTTTTACTGTAGCCTAGAGTAGAAGTTAGTACTCGCTTGAAAACAAGAATGAAATTATTCATTGCATTGTGGTGTTGTAGGCTAGTCTGCAATTTTATTGCCCCAAAACAAAATCAATAGGGGAGCTTGTTGAGCTGTTTGTCATGTCTACTTTCATGCGCAATGATGCACCTTGCGTCTCCACTGCCTTTTAGGTATTCCTATTTGTTCTTGTGGTTTCATATTGAAAATGTATGCAGCTTTGAATGCTTTTATGTGTGGTATGATTGCTCGTTAGCCTATACCAGATCTGGACAAATGATCCACCTAGCACTATTATCACTATGATAGAGGGCAGGATGGATCGTTAGACTGGTAGACTATACTGACCTGTGGTATAGTAAAAGTTAGCATACGGAAAAGCGTAGTGCATAAGGGAACTACCAAAACACCTTGATATAGGGGAGGTGCATGCAAGCAGATGAGGAAATTTGGCTAGTTATATAGTAAAACCTGCAACTAGATCATGTAAACCAGGTAAAATAATGCATTACCCTCCCCTGTGCCAAATTAAAAAAACACACAACCCTCCCCAAAGCAAAGAAAATACGTTTGACAACCCTCCCCTATTTCGGAACCCCCCCCCCAGTAAATTGCAATCTGTCCCTTAGCAAAAGGTAAACAAATATGTTTGCTTTACATAACTTTTTTTGTGTGCAGTTTTAAAGCTAATTTACTGCAATTCTACACATTTTGCCATGGGTTGGGGAGATTTGTTTTTCCAGTTTTAAAAGCAAATTTCCTGCAATTCTACACATTTTGCCATGACTTATGCCATGTTAATATTATATCTAAGTGACAGGGACTAACAAAATCAATGGGGGCCCCCTAAAGGTCAGGACCCCTGGGCACATGCCCTGCGTGCCTGGTTGGTAATGCGGCTATGATTACTAATGGTTTAGATAGCTGGCAAGACTAACTAGACTAAGTTGCCAATCTAAAATATTTTATGAGATGGGCTCATTGAGTGACTGTCGGTGAGTGACATACTGTACATCAAGAGAAAAAACAAGTTTAGAAGTTACACCTACTACTCTAACTCTCAACAGTAAGTAGAAAAAACTGAGGTCTGGACCTTGGTGGCCTCGTGCAGCTACTGCCCTGGTCTTGCATAACCGGGGTTGTATTCACTAGGAACCAAATGGCTAGAAATGGAGAGGGACCTACCTGAATTTGTCCAATTGTTTCTGTTGAAAACATTTTCTGTGGCAAAAACATTTGCTACGGTGTGCACTAATGCATACACCCAAGCACTTGTTCCTTGTGTTGAATGTCTGTGCCAAAATGTGCTGGCGCCATACTTGTCCTTCTCTATTGTTCGCAGATAGTAACCATTCATCAGGAGCCATTTGTCTATGTCCAACCCACAACAAGTGATGGAACTTGCCAAAAAGAAAAAACTGTAAATGGACTTAAAGATGTCCAAAAGGTTATATGCACTGGCCCCAATGGAACCATCCCAGGTAATAAGACAGCACAGGATATACACAAGTATTAGTTCAGTATAGTGTCAGTCTGTATTGGCTGTATATGTTGATTTGCTCTCAATATCGTTTTTTTCGGCTGATTTTGTGTTTGTCGTTTGTCCATTATAGGACAGCCTATAGTACACCAATGCTGCTACGGCTTTTGCATTGACCTCTTGATTAAACTAGCGGATACCATGAACTTCACCTATGAGGTTCATCTGGTGGCTGATGGGAAGTTTGGTACACAGGAGCGGGTAAGTAAGATGATCATATGGTTCTGCAGCTTTAGAACCGAAACCCCTTGTGCTATGGAATACCATCCTCAAGGTTCAAGGTAATCTTTATTATCACACAGAGAAATGCAGTACATGCAACACTAGATGCAGTGCAGTACTGACATGTGTTATAGTATGGACTACCACATATGAAATGCCAATCAATGTGTATTCTTGGGTGTTATTTTCCACCTTCACCACAGTTCATATTTAATGACTTTATTGGGACCCACAAATGACGGACCAGTCCATTCGATTTAATTGTATTTTGTCTGTATATTGTGATAGGCTCCGAAAGGACAATGTTTTTCTAGACAAAATCACCAATTGAAAAACAACAACAACAGATAATCAATGGATATTAAACAAATTGGCCAGTAGGCAAAATCTTTGCTAACTGCAATAATATAAGGGTACATGTACAGGTTATGTGCATAATGCTAAAGTGTAATTTAGTCCAACATCTTATGTAATTGTAGGATCGCATTCGTGATCAAACAGTTTTTGGCTGATCCAAGCATCAATCAAGTTTGGAAATGTCAACTAAGTATGTAGAGTACAGTGGATGCCCCTCTCTTTCTATATCAGGTAAACAACAGCAACAAGAAGGAGTGGAACGGCATGATGGGAGAACTCCTGGGTGGCCTGGCAGACATGATTGTGGCGCCGCTCACGATCAACAACGAACGCGCCCAGTACATCGAGTTCTCAAAACCCTTTAAGTACCAGGGGCTTACCATCCTCGTGAAAAAGGTATGCTGCTCTTACTTCTGCTGCTCAGACAGGCACCCATGGAAGCTATTGTTTTCTTCCTACAACTATGACCCAGTATAGTACTACTCACAGTAGAGTGAATGAGTCACTGGCTGTTGTTTGACTGTAGGAAATACCACGCAGTACTTTGGATTCGTTCATGCAGCCCTTTCAGAGCACCCTGTGGCTGCTGGTGGGTCTATCGGTCCATGTGGTGGCGGTGATGCTCTACCTATTAGACCGGTTCAGGTAAAACAACGACATGTCTGTGTACAGTAATAACCTGATCACATTAATAATAATATAGGCCTTTTAGCAGCCACATTTATCAAATGCTACTTACAGTCATGCATACACTTTCATATGGGTGGCCCCAGCGGGAATCAAACACATGATCCTAGCGTTGCAAGTGCCATACTTAACCAATTGAGCCACATAGGATTAGGAAATTCCCCATACCTTTCCTGTGCCACAGGTTCCCCATGCATTTGTAATGAACAGCTGAAATAATTCTTTATGTCTGTGGCAAAGAACTGCACTGATATCCCACTGGGGACAGACGTCAGCTCAACGTCTCTGACGTTTGTCGGATGTGGCAGCACTTGCAAACTATTACAGACTACAAAAGGGAAGCACAGCTGAGAGCTGCCCAGTGACATGAGCCTACCAGACGAGCTAAATAACTTCTATGCTCGCTTCGAGGCAAGTAACACTGAAACATACATGAGAGCATCAGCTGTTCCGGCCTACAGTGTGATCACGCTCTCCGCAGCCGATGTGAGTAAGACCTTAAAACAGGTCAGCATTCACAGACGGATAACCAGGACCTGTACTCCGAGCATGCGCGGACCAACTGGCAAGTGTCTTCACTAACATTTTCAACCTCTCACTGTCTGAGTCTGTAATACCAACATGTTTCAAGCAGATCATCCTGTGCCAAAGAACACTAAGGTAACCTGCCTAAATGACTACCGACCCGTAGCAAAATGACTACCGATCACGTCTGTAGCCATGAAATGCTTTGAATGGCTGGTCACGGCTCACATCAACACCATTATCCCAGAAACCCTAGACCCACTTCAATTTCATACCGCCCCAACAGATCCACAGATGATGCAATCTCTATTGCACTCCACACTGCCCTTTCCCACCTGGACAAAAGGAACACCTATGTGAGAATGCTATTCATTGACTACAGCTCAGCATTCAACACCATAGTGCCCTCAAAGGTCATCACTAAGCTAAGGACCCTGGGACTAAACACCTCCCTCTGCAACTGGATCCTGGACTTCCTGACGGGCCACCCCAGGTGGTAAGGGTAGGTAAGAACACATTCGCCACACTGATCCTCAACACGGGGGCCCCTCAGGGGTGCGTGCTCAGTCCTCTCCTGTACTCCCTGTTCACCCATGACTGCATGGCCAGGCACGACTCCAACACCATCATTAAGTTTGCCGATGACACAACAATGGTAGGCCTGATCACCGACAACGATGAGACAGACTATAGGGAGGAGGTCAGAGACTTGACTGTATGGTGCCAGGACAACAACCTCTCACTCAATGTGATCAAGACAAAGGATATGATTGTGGACTACAGGAAAATGAGGACCGAGCACGGGGCTGTAGTGGAACAGGTTGAGAGCTTCAAGTTCCTTGGCGTCCACACCAACAAACTAACATGGTCCAAGCACATCAAGACAGTCATGAAGAGGACACGACAAAACCTATTCCCCCTCAAGAGACTGAAAAGATTTGGCATGGGTCCTCAGATCCTCAAAAGGTTTTACATCTGCACCATCGAGAGCGTCCTGACTGGTTGCACCACTGCTTAGTATGGCAACTGCTCGGCCTCCGAGGGTAGTACATACGTCCCAGTACATCACTGGGGCCAAGCTGCCTGCCATCCAGGACCTCTTTACCAGGTGGTGTCAGAGGAAGGCCCTAAAAATTGTCAAAGACTCCAGCCATTCTAGTCATAGACTGTTCTCTCTGCTACCGCACGGCAAGCAGTACCGGAGTGCCAAGTCTAGGTCCAAGAGGCTTCTAAACAGCTTCTACCCCCAAGCCATAAGACTCCTGAACATATAATCAAATGACTACCCAGACTATTTGCATTGCCCCCCACTCTACCTACATGTACATATTACTGTAAAGCGTCTGTGTGTAGCTGGTGAGATGAGTCAGGCGCAGGATAGCAGATAAGAGTAAAGAAAGCTATTTTACTCTAAATATATCACAATACATGTCGTAAATACAAGGCCACACAATACGGACCGCAATACAAAAAACAATTACTCACAAACAAACATGGGGGAACAGAGGGTTAAATAATGAACAAGTAATTGGGGGATTGAAACCAGGTGTGTAAGACAAAGACAAAACAAATGGAAAAGGAAAAGTGGATCGGCGATGGCTAGAAGGCCGATGACATCGACCACCAAACGCCACCCGAACAAGGAGAGGGACCGACTTCGGCGGAAGTCGTGACAATTACCTCTATTACCTCGACATCGGTGCCCCCACACATTGACTCTGTACCGTCAATTCAAAGTGAAATCTTCAAAGATTTGAACCTTGTCATTGGATTTATGTTGATTACTTTTTGCATATCCAATCAGTTTTCCACATTATGTTCAGAACGAAAAATATTGTTTTGTTGAAATTACGTGGAAACAACGTTGATTCAACCAGTTTGTATCCAGTGGGATAGGTTGGAGGTTTGGTGTCTTGAAAGAGACCTGAGCTCACATGTGTCTTGTGTGCACCGCAGCCCATTTGGAAGGTTTAAAGTGAATAGCGAAGAAGAAGAAGAGGACGCCCTCACCTTATCCTCCGCCATGTGGTTCTCTTGGGGAGTCCTTTTGAACTCCGGGATAGGAGAAGGTAAATATCCACTGGCCTAAGTCTATGTATGTGTCTGAAATGGTACCCTAATCCCTAGATAGCACCAAGTGGACTACTGTATATAGGAATAGGTTTTCACTTCAGATGCAGACTACCTCATAGAATTACATACTGTATGGAATATTGTAATTTATTAATAGAAATATACAGTATATAGTAATTCAATAGGATCTTTGTAGACTACCTATTCAAGTGGACATTGAAATTGGCTGCTGTTAACTGAGTTTGTTTGTTTGTGTTTGTGTTTGTGATTGTGTTTGTAGGAGCACCCCGGAGCTTTTCAGCAAGGATCTTAGGTATGGTGTGGGCTGGATTTGCCATGATCATTGTGGCATCCTACACAGCCAATCTGGCAGCCTTCCTAGTGTTGGACCGGCCTGAGGAGCGCATCACCGGCATCAATGATCCCAGGGTGAGCACACACACACACACACACACACACACACACACACACACACACACACACACACACACACACACACACACACACACACACACACACTAACGGTGTTTTCACACTTGGTCCTTTTCAGTCAATTTTTTTTAACTCGGTAATGAACGCAGTAATTTTTGGTGCAGTGTGACCTCAAAAGAGTCCCCGAATCGAACCGAACTGAAACCATCTCGAGAGGTGGTCTGGGTTCGGTTCACTTGAATTCCGCGGTGCATTTGCCTTTTTTAGGGCAATGTGAACACAAATCTCCCCAGGTTCACTTGTCATTATTCCTGCACCATACACTAGACTACTGCCACACCATTTCCCCTGCCATAACCCTTCACATTGGTGCCAAAATAAGAGAGAATATGTGTAGGTTCGTGGAAAAAACGTGTGCTGTTTTTGGATATTGATTAAGGATAATCAAGGATTCACAGAAATTCCAATATGTGTGTTTTTACTTCAAGATTATTTGTTTGCTAAATGTGATCTATAGGCTAAGAGAGCCTATAAGCAATTTATTCGATTGTGGGGTTTGAATTGTGTGTGAAGACAATAACATATTTGGTGAGAATCATAACATTGGGTACAAAATATTTTAGCTCTTAAAGGGGCAGTAGCCTAAATTGGGTATACAATTTTTCATCAAGGATCTCTCTGTATTTTGCTCCGTTCATCTTTTCCTCAATCCTGACTAGTCTCCCAATCCCTGCTGCTGAAAAACACCCCCACAGCATGATTCTGACACCACCATGCTTCACTGTAGGGATAGGGCTAGGTTTCCTCCCGATGTGACGCTTGGCTTTTAGACCAAAGAGTTCAATCTTGGTTTCATCAGACCAGAGAATCTTGTTTTTGATGGTCTGAGAGTCTTTAGGTGCATTTTGGAAACTCCTAGTGGGCTGTCATGTGCCTTTTACTGAGGAGTGGCTTCCGTTTGTCCACTCTACCATAAAGGCCTGATTGTTGGAGTGCTGCAGAGATGGATGTCCTTCTGGAAGGTTCTCCCATCTCCACAGAGGAACTCTGGAGCTCTGTCAGAGTTACCATCGGGTTCTTGGTCACCTCCCTGACAAAGGCCCTTCTCCCCCAATTGCTCAGTTTGGCCGAGTGGCCAGGTCTAGAAAGAGTCTTGGTGGTTCCAAACTTCTTCCATTTAAGAATGATGGAGGCCACTGTGTTCTTGGGGACCTTCAATGCTGCAGAAATGTTTTGGTACCTTTCCCCAGATCTGTACCTCGACACAATCCTGTCTCGGAGCTCTACGGACAATTCCTTCGACCTCCTGGCTTGGTTTTTGTCAACTGTTTGGACCTTATACAGACAGGTGTGTGCCAAATCATGTCCAATCAATTGAATTTACCAGAGGTGGACTCCAATCAAGTTGTAGAAAAAAGGATGATCAATGGAAACAGGATGCACCTGAGCTCAATTTCGAGTCTCATAGCAAAGGGTCAGAAAATACCTATGTAAATCAAGTATTTCTGTTTAAAAATAATAATAAAGTAGCAAAAATAAATAAAAATCTGTTTTCGCTTTGTCATTATGGGGTATTGTGTGTAGATTGTGGAGGATAAAAAAAATACGTTTTAGAATAAGGCTGTAATGTAACAACATTTTGAAAAAGTCAAGGGGTCTGAATGCTTTCCAAAGGCACTGTAGACCCCGATTAGCTCTTCCTTGGGTCCAGCAACATTAAGGCAGTTATATACAATTAAAAACAGATTTCACAACACATTAAGTGTGGGCCCTCAGGCCACTGCTCTACTACCACATATGTACAACAGAAAATCTATGTGTACGTGTGTGTATAGTGCGTATTTTATCATGTGTGTCTTCACAGTCCCCACTGTCCTCTTGAGCGTCTCGTCCCGTTAGCGGGATCAACATCCAGCGAAAAACTCCTAGCGACATTAGCATAACGAAATTTAATATATATTTTTTTTCAAATATAGGACTGTCTCATATTGTTTTATAGATACACCTCTCCTGAATCGACCCACGTCGTCCGATTTCAAAAAGGTTTTACAGGAAAAGCAAAACATTAGATTATGTTAGAGGAGTACATGGTAAAAGTAGCAACATAGCCATTTTCCGACCAACCACATGCATCACAAATAACCAAAAAACTGCTAAATGCAGCACTAACCTTTTACAAACTTCATCAGATGACACACCTAGGACATCATGTTACACAATGCATGCATTCTTTTGTTCAATAAAGTTCATATTTATATATAAAAACAGCATTTTACATCGGCACCTGACGTTGACTAACTATATTCCCTCAAATGCATCCCGGGAAACAGTGCTACAATTTACTCAATTACTATTCGAAAACATTTTTAAAATGTAATATTGTCATTCTAAGATTTATAGATGAATATCTCTTGAAAGCACCTGTCATACCAGATTTAAAAATAACTTTACTGGGTAATCACACTTTGCGATAAAAGGGGATGCGATACTCAGAAAATTAGCTAGTAAACCCAGCTCGGCGCCATCTTGGAACAATCGCATATCACATCTAATCTTGTATACTATTGTCAATAATCCCTTACCTTTAGTTGTCTTCATCAGAAAGCACTTCCAGGAATCCCAGGTCCACAACAAATGTATTTTCGGTCGAAAAAGTCCATCCTTTATGTTCCATTAGCTTGCTGTTGTTAGCGCGTCTGAAGGCTGTATCCAAATGCTCCGTCGGGCGCGGGACAGCGGTTTCGAAAAATAACATTTTTCCCCCATTTAGGTTCGTTCAAACATGTCAAACGTTGTATAACATAAATCTTCAGGGCCTGTTTCAACAAGAGAGCCAATAAGATTTGAGGGTGACGATTGTATTGTGTTTCAAAACGTTTCGAAAGGAGGAGGTAGACAGGGCCGCCGACGTCACAATGGTGATGGCCCTCCTCCTGTGACCAATTTCCACAGCGTCTCATTCATTCAGTTTCGACAGTAGAAGGCTCAAAACACTTTGTAAAGACTGGGGACATCTAGTGGAAGCAATAGAAAGTGCTCAATGAACAATAGCTCACGGTGTGATTAATAGGCAAAGATGTGAAGTTGAGTCCACAATTCAGAATTCCTGTTTCAATCGGTCTCGGGGTTTTGACTGCCATATGAGTTCTGTTATACTCACAGACACCATTCAAACAGTGTTAGAAACTTTAGGGTGTTTTCTATCCACAGGTATTAATTATATGCATATCCTAGCTTCTGAGTTTGATTAGTAGGCCACACTGTGGCGCCCCCTATCCTAGGGTAACGTCAAGAGGTTTTAATGTGAGAATACTATAAAGAATCGGTGGAAATGTAGACTACATGTGGATGAAACCGGTACTGGTGTATTTTTATCCGTTTTTAAAACTGATTTTACTGCTTGCATTAGTTATTTGAAGTGGAATAGAGTTCCATGTACTCATGGCTCTATTTAGTACTGTGCGCCTCTCATAGTCTGTTCTGATCTTGGGGACTGTGAAGAGACCTCTGGTGGCATGTCTTGTGGGGTATGCGTGGGTGTCTGAGCTGTGTGCTAGTAGTTCAAACAGACAGCTCTGTGCATTCAACATGTCAATACTTCTTACAAATACAAGTAGTGATGAAGTCAATCTCTCCTCTACTTTAGGAGAGTTTGACATGCATATTGTTAATGTTAGCACTCCACATACATAAAAAATGTATGAAATGTATGCATTCACTACTGTAAGTCTCTCTGGATAAGAACGTCTGCTAAATGACAAAAAAAAAAAAACATGTAAAAATATACATTTAAGGGCCAGCCGAGCTGCCCTGTTCTGAGCCAATTGCAATTTTCCTAAGTCCCTCTTTGTTGCACCTGACCACACGACTGGGCAGTAGTCCAGGTGCGACAAAACTAGGGCCTGTAGGACCTGCCTTGTTGATAGCATTTCTTATGAAGGAAGAACAACGCTTTATTATGGACAGACCTCCCCCCATCTTAGCTACTTTTGCATCAATATGTATGCATTGTTCAGATATAATTACAACATACACTGAGTATACAAAACATTAAGAACCAGGCGCACCGGTTTGTGTCAAGAACTGCAACGCTGCTGGATTTTTCACACTCAACAGTTTCCTGTGTGTATGGTCCACCACCCAAAGAACATCCAGCCAACTTGACATAATTATGGGACGCATTGGAGTCAACATGAGCCAGCATCCCTAGGAAGGAGTTCCTAATGTTTGGTGTATTCAGTATAAGTGTACCGTAATCAAATTAAATAAATGAAAGTACCATAATATTTAGCAGGCATTAGTTTGCATCAAGCCTGTTTTGAGCATTTGGTCTTGATTGGTGTCATTGCATGCCACATCTTTGGCCTGAGGGATGGTGGTCAGCTCATGAGGATGGCAATCATACATCTTCGTATTTTAATCGTTCATTTTACAGTATTGTATTGTACTCAGGGCCGTGCACAGACCTTTCAAAAATACCAAAATACCAAAACAAAAGGTTACTTTAGAGACTGGAAGGGAAAAGGGGCATGTGCACAGGTAGAGCCCTATCTGAGCTCTGCTTAGTTTTTTTGCACAGGCTGTATAAACACTTGATCAGTCTCTCATTCACAATTTAACAAGCACTTGATAATGCCTCGAATTTCCCGGTAAATATATAATTCACAGGTGATAGGCTAATATTGTCACCCATCAGACTATTCTTGATTTAATCTTGTCTTTACATATACTAAATAATATACAGTATTTAATATACACCTACTCATTCCAGGATTTTTCTTTATTTTTACTATTTTCTACATTGTAGAATTATAGTGAATACATCAAAACTATGAATTACACATATGGAATCATATAGTGACCAAAAAAGTGTTAAACCAATCAAAATATATTTTATATTTGAGATTCTTCAAAGTAGCCACCCTAGCCTTGATAACATCTTTGCACACTCTTGGCATTCTCTCAACCAGCTTCATGAGGTAGTCACCTGGAATGCATTTCAATTAACAGGTGTGCCTTGTTAAAAGTTAATTTGTGGAATGTCTTTCCTTAATGCATTTGAGCCAATCAGTTGTGTTGTGAAAAGGTAGGGGTGGTATACAGAAGATTAGCCCTATTTGGTAAAAGACCAAGTCAATTTTATGTCAAGAACAAGCAAAGAGAAACAACAGTCCATCATTATTTTAAGACAATGTCAAGAACTTTGAAAGTCTCTTCATGTGCAGTCGCAAAAAGTGCTATGATGAAACTGGCTCTCATGAGGATCGCCACAGGAAAGGAAGACCCAGAGTATTTGCTTAAATCACTGGACAAAACAGGTGGATATTAGAGACAGGCTTCTATTTGAGCCAGGCGTCTATTTCCTTAATGCATACAGGTTTTGCTCATTTGCATATTTAATTGTTGAATTCCAGCATTCACTTCCAGCATTTTTCAAAAATGTCTTCCTTTCCTGCACTAATGTGTAGTTTACACACTGTATCACATTTATTTTGTCTTAGTATGCCTTCATTTCAAATAAAAAACTTCCTTGGCATAATCATTATTCTCCTCCTTGACTGTTAATCTTCAGGAGTTTTTACTTTCACCATTAGGGGGCGATCTGACAATTTATTGGGGTCTGTACTCCCGAAGTTGTTGACTGTTTTTGTGCTTGCCAGTTAGCTAGCAGTTGTCAGCTGTTAGCAGCCAATGGCTAGCAGTTTCTTTCTGCCGATAAAAACGGATGATTGTCAAAAAAAATGTAGTCATTACTTAATTATTTACTCTAACAAATCAAACATTAAACCTTGTAAACAAGTCATGGTAATTCATGTTAACCTTGTAAACAATTCATTTAGACCGGTGTTTATTTGAAACAGGTTTATTTGCTGAACCCATGTGTACCTCCTGTTCTCTTTTATGCACTCCTTGACCCAGAATGAACCACGCAGCCTATTAAAAATGAACAGTTAGCATTCCCATCGGAGTTAAGACTAATGCTAACAAGATGGCGGTATTTCGCTAAATTGTCTTTGTCTTTGTCTTCTCCTTCATTTTAGTCTTCTTGGTAATAGGAACTCTTAGAGAGGGCCCAAATAGACCTTGGAAATATTTTAAATCACCACAAGCATCATCAATGATAACAAAGACACACATGTAAAAAATACATGCACCTGATGCACCTAGGATCAATGAAAGATTGAGATGAATTTAAAATTATAAGAAATGCTGATTGCATTCTGGGGAAATAAGCAACAACAACATTCATTGAGTGCAGATATTTTATGTGTGAAAGCTTATGTAAAGGACAGTCATGGAGGATGACTGACAGCCTGCTGTGCCTCTGTTTGTGTCTCTGTGTCTCAGCTGCGAAACCCATCAGACAAGTTCATCTACGCCACAGTGAAGCAGAGTTCGGTGGACATCTACTTCCGGCGCCAAGTGGAGTTGAGCACCATGTACCGCCACATGGAGAAGCACAACTACGAAAGCGCTGCTGAGGCCATCCAAGCTGTGCGCGACAAGTGAGCAAGAGCTGGGGCAGCTCCAGGGGATGGGGGTGGGGGGTTAATATTCCAATGGGGGAGGCCGTAATGCTGAATGTACAGTATTTATGCTATCCCAGGTGAGCAATAGTGCGAGGAAGACAATAATGACATGATGTGGTTACCTAGTGGGCATTTTCATACACTCATTCATTCCCATTCCTCCTCTTCCCTGTTGTCCGTGTCCCTCCCCCCTCAGCAAACTGCACGCGTTCATCTGGGACTCTGCCGTCCTGGAGTTTGAGGCATCACAGAAGTGTGACTTGGTGACAACGGGAGAGCTGTTCTTCCGCTCCGGCTTCGGCATTGGCATGCGGAAGGACAGCCCTTGGAAGCAAAACGTTTCCCTGTCCATTCTTAGGTGAATATTGGCCAGCAACAAGATACTATTGAAGCAACATGCTACCATACAATATTATAATAGGGGTGGTTTCCTGGACACAGATTAAGCCTGGTCCTAGACTAAAAAGCATGGTCAATGGAGAGTCTCCATTGAAATACTGTAGCTTTTTAGTCCAGGACTAAGCCTAATGTGTGTCCAGGAAACCAGCCCATAGTATACTCTACGCATTGTATCAGTATTTACTGTTTGAGACCTAACCTAAAGTATGATCTGGCTCTTCTCCCATAACAGCTCTCATGAGAATGGGTTCATGGAGGAACTAGATAAAACCTGGGTGAGATACCAGGAGTGTGACTCCAGGAGTAATGCCCCAGCCACCCTCACTTTTGAGAACATGGCAGGTATGTACATTTCTCCAATTTAGTCCACAATGATACAGAAATTAGAGGAAATGCAAATAGTAAACTGGTGTGTAAGGAAGTAGTCCCCCTTTTCTGAGCCAGAACATTAGTCTATAGCAGGTGTGTAGGTATTGAAATTGGTGTGAAGGTATTCCTTTATCTGCAGAAGTTTGACAGATTATTGTCATTAGGTTCATTGTGTTCAAAATGGTCCTCCATGGAGGATGCAGGGGCCACTGGAGACTTGGGTTAATAGTATGGCCTTTGCACCGCAGGCAGTAAAATAACAGGTTGGCATGTCCAAATTGCCTCCTAACAGGTGTGTTCATGTTGGTTGCTGGGGGTATCGTTGCTGGAATCTTCCTCATCTTTATTGAGATTGCGTATAAGCGCCACAAAGATGCCCGCAGGAAGCAGATGCAGCTGGCCTTCGCTGCGGTCAACGTGTGGAGGAAGAACCTACAGGTATGATCTGCCCGTCTTCACACACAGGCCCCAACAGGGCAGCACATCAGACAACATCCTGTAGAGTAGGGTCTCAAACTCGCAACTCGCAAGCCACATCTGGATCTAATGCGGCCAGTGGGAATCTTAGTAAATCCGGTCAGCGGTTGTAAATTAAAAAAAGAAATAAACTTCACTGGGGATAGACTTATAGTCTGTTGTTGAAATCTAATTAAATTCTTTGCCTTCGCCAATTCAATAATTATTCTACCCTTTTTCCATTTATTTTGAGATTGTCGCAGGTAACCACCATTGGAGAGTGATTCATGTGGACAGGATTAGAAAAAGCTACATTATAACCTTCCACAGAGCTATTTGGGTGTACTACAGTATTATAGAAATTGAGCTGCATGCTACTTCTCTAAATTTGGACATTACTTATAATGAGAGATCCATGTTTTTTTGCACACCAAATCCTTCCCAAAACATTAATGTAACAAACAGCTGCGGGGATATTTGCAGCTCCACATGCATACATACAGCACACTCCCCTGCGCCTGTGAATGGACTGATTTCATTATCCTCGTCTTCTGCTGCTGTGTGTCTGAACGCACAAGGACACGGCCGGTCCCCTGCTTGGAGGGGACGATGACCCCCTTCCCCCATCCCCCACCCCTCTCTGTGAAGGGCAGAGTGGGGGAGTGCAGTGGGGGAGTGCACCGGGGGAGTGCATCCCGGGTGAGTGCAGTGGGGCACCAGGAAGCTCTGATGTTGCTGTACAGTCAGCCAGATGCACACTGGGCCCGGCTCTCTCACTAAAGGGCTAGGCTATTGAATAGCACAACGGGTGGCAGCCAAGCATCTCCTGGTCAATGGTCTCTCTTGACGCACATCATGTCCATGTACTGTTTGTAAAGGGGGATCGGAAAGTAACAGGGCTTTGGCCTTTTGTGTCTTGAAAGGCTAAGCGGGCTAGCTTTGGTTGACACACCATGTAATCCATACTGTACAAGCCAGTGCTTGAAGTGGATCTGAAATAGGTGCCAGTGCTCATGATATTTGTTTAAGCCGATATTCAAGGTGCCAGTACTATGTACTGGTGATCACCGACCCAACTCAAGCCAAACAATACAAGCCATATAAGACTCTGTAGTAGCATGCAATGCTCCCAGCCACTGATTAAACCCTCCAACGGTTTAGAGAAACCTTTCTTTTTCTAAACATGGTCTAATTGGTTGTAAAATGTCAAGGTTGAACTTGAGCTATATATTTCTTAATTACGTTGACGATTGTGTCAAGTGGGACCAGCTAATGTGAATCTCATTTCATGAAAATGTTCTCTGGTCCAAAGCGTTAGTGTGCGTTCCTCTAGTAGTTGCAGACCAGAAGCAACTTGTTGTCATTTCGCAGCTAGTGGCTGCTTAGCTTTGTAGGTCTTTTAACTTTCTGTCATCTGTGAGTACTATATTCGGGGTACACTACCAGTCAAAAGCAGAGGCACCAACATTAGATGCCTGTGTATAACTTCTCACCAAAAGATACTTGATTTTCAGTGTTGACAGATTGTTTAGACTGATGCAAGCTGTTTGGGGAAGATTAAAAAAAAAAGCAGTTTCATTTGAAGTATTTTCTATCTCAATGGACAACAATGAGGTGAATTGTGCTGCAAGTCTTCGCCTGCTTGTGCCAGAGGCCATAACATTGGGTTGGGCACTCCCACACACTACCAGCCATAGGGCCATTACTATAGGGCTCCCAATTACAATAGCACAGTTATCAGGTTTCAGGTAAGACCCGTGCAGACTGTGTAGAAGTAACAATGTTTATAGTAACAACAGGGGCAGGCAAACAATAGGTCAAGGAAGGCAAGGGTCGATAATCCAGAGTAGGGGCAAAGGTGCAGGACGGCAGGCAGGCTCAGGGGCAGGCAGAGTGGTCAGGCAGACGGGCTCGGAGTCAGGACAGGCAGGGGTCAAACCAGGAGGGCGAGAAAAGAGAGACTGGAAAAAGCAGGAGCTGAGACACAAAACGCTGGTAGGCTTGAATAAACAAGACGAACAGGCACAGACAGACAGAAAACACAGGTATAAATACCCAGGGGATGTGGGGAAGATGGGCGACACCTGGAGGGGGGTGGATACAAACACAAGGACAAGTGAAACAGATCAGGCTGTGACAACAGTAAAAGCATTTCCTTGTTTCAGTTCAATGGAGAGAGCACTTACTGTTCTTTGAAGCTTTGACAAATTGTCTTGTTCTTTCCGACTACTGAGCCGTGAGGTAAACAAGTCTAAATAAATCTCCTTTAGATGTTGTATTCTATTTGGTATTGTTTTCTTTGGAAGGTGAAAAACACAAGCAAGGCCGGCTAATATTTGCGCTGGGACATATCCACTGGGACACCGTGTATTGTTGTAAGGTCAAATGAATACCGTACAAATTCTCATTATGTTAAAAGATGGATGCCCTTCTTTTGACTGGATGATGTATTATTGATTTATGTGTGATTTATACTCTAAGTCATATGTATGAAGGGTGTACATGTCCATATTTAAACAACAATAATGGCAGACGGACAACGAGCACCAGTGAAAAACGTGCCCTAATTTCAGGTGCACTACATATACTGTATGCTTCTCGACCTACTATATTTAATGCATGACTAGTCGTCTGTCCTCGGGCTGTATTAGCATTTCAAACGATTCCAGACAGCCCTCTGATCAAGGCGGTGTTGTTGAGCAACCTCATTCAATGGTGAACGGTATGAGAAGGTTGAAATGAAAAGGAGATGAACACAATTGTGGAGATTGTAAAGGGGAATTCTGCAATGATTTCATTGTTGTTGTTAATATCCTGGATGTAATAATCTCTTGAATATACTGATATACTGTGTTTCAAAGGGTAAAACATGAAAAGAATGTTCCAAATGATTTAGACATCTAAAACAAATTACAAAGCAATATACAGTATTTAGTTATTTATAATCAGACTCCCTTATCTGTTATGTGGAATTGACCTGGTCCATGCTTTTTGAGGAGTCAAGGACTATTAGGGTATTATAGCCACCAAGAAGACAGAAGTTCATGTGGGACAGTGCTGGCCTATAGGTTCGACATCATATCACTCATTCTACTTACTGTATCCCTTTTGGTTTTCCTGCACTGCATGTTTTCTGGTTGAAGTCACACCCACTACCAAAATCTACTTCCCCTGCTCCTTTTAGTCTTCATCGCTCTTTTTGTCGTGGGAGAAATGCCATTATACTAGTGTTGGTATAACGCAAAGGGACCTTGTTGAATTTCACATGGTTTATTGATATTTTTTCCATGATCTTATGGATCATTATATCACCAGCCCCCCCAAAATTGTTTTTGCTATGCCTTATTGTTGTCTTTATTCGTTTTAGCTCATTTTCTATGCTCACGCTTTTGCTTTTCGTCTTGAAGTAAAATAACCATGGATGGTTCTTATTTTACTGTACCATGCCATTCGAGGCAGTCCTCAAAAAGTAGCCAGGAGAAATATACCCAGATCTTAATAGTAACCCGCCTCCAATTATAGGATACTTTATATGTCCACATGGCATTGGGTGTAGACAGAAAGTGGACATGAGATACGGGACCATATTAAAGCTGGTAATTGAAATAGAGACTAGTATAACTACACTGCAAGTTACTCTGCAGGTTTGGTGTACAGTAATGTAGTAATGTGTGTGTGTGTGTGTGTGTGTGTGTGTGTGTGTGTGTGTGTGTGTGTGTGTGTGTGTGTGTGTGTGTGTGTTGTGTGTGTGTGTTGTGTGTGTGTGTGTGTGGTGGGGGGGGGGGCACTGAGACCAAACACACTCCTTCATCAGGGAATACCAATAATGTTTCTACATATATATTTATTTTAGGATAGGAAAAGTGATAGAGCAGAGCCTGACTCCAAACAGAAAACCTCTTTTAGGTCCATCAGTACCAACCTGGCCTCCAACATCAAGAGACGTAGGTCCTCCAAAGACACGGTAAGGAGTTGAAGGAAATTACATCCTCCCTTTTAATTCTCTCTCTTCCTCTCTTCCTTTACCTCATCCTTTTTTCTCTCTCGTCTGTCATCTCTTCTCGCAAAACGTTTCATTCCAGGCTCTTGTCAGTCACCCTCACACATGGAGTTACAGTCATGGCCACGTGTCTGTCAGTCAGTCATCGATAAACCATCCAGACATTTGTCCAAAACCAAAGAAGGAAACCAATATGAGCAGGGGTAGGCAGTCTAAAGCTAAGGGCTTTCGTTTTCTTTGATTAAAAAAATATTTGTGTTTTTAATGACTACTATACAAAGGGATACAAGAGCTGGTCCTTATGCTGGTCTTTCTCCTGTGGCTATACCAGACACCATTTTGGTTTGTGCTCTCCTTTTTAGTTGTGTATGTGTGTTTGTCTATTTCACTGATTGGTCTGTGCTGCACCTTCCTTTGTGTGTGTCACATTTTGTGTGGTTGTTGTCATGTTCTTTCATTAAAAAAGAAAGGCCAAGAAAAAGCTAAATGCACCGGGTAACAGACTTTACATTCTCTTTTCTTTCCACAGACTTTCCATTTTTAGGAATCTCCTGTCGAGTGTGTTTGACCAAACAATATTTACTTGTACTGTTTCAATCAACAAATGCTGCTGGGAATGAAAGGAGATATAATATAATACAGTGGCTTGCGAAAATATTCACTCCCCTTGGCATTTTTCCTATTTTGTTGCCTTACAACCTTGAAATAAAATGGATTTTTGGGGGGTTTGTATCATTTGATTTACACAACATGCCTACCACTTTGAAGATGCAAAACATTTTTTATTGTGAAACAGACAAGAAATAAGACAAAAAAACTGAAAACTTGAGGGTGCATAACTTTTCACCCCCCAAAGTCAATACTTTGTAAAGCCACATTTTGCAGCAATTACAGCTGCAAGTCTCTTGAGGTATGTCTCTATAAGCTTGGCACAACAAGCCACTGGGATTTTTGTAAATTCTTCAAAGCAAAACTGCTCCAGTTCCTTCAAGTTGGAAGGGTTGCACCTTTGCACAGCAATCTTTAAGTCATACCACAGATTTTTAATTGGATTGAGGTCTGGGCTTTGAATAGGCCATTCCAAGACATTTAAATGGTTCCCCTTAAACCACTCGAATGTTGCTTTAGCAGTATGCTTAGGGTCATTGTCCTGCTGGAAGGTGAACCTCCGTCCCAGTCTCAAATCTCTGGAAGACTGAAACAGGTTTCCCTCAAGAATTTCCCTGTATTTATCATTCCTTCAATTCTGACCTGTTTCCCAGTCCCTGCCGATGAAAAACATCCCAACAGTATGATGCTGCCACTACCATGCTTCACTGTGGGGAAGGTGTTCTTGGGGTGATGGGAGGTGTTGGGTTTGCTCCAGACATAGCGTTTTCCTTGATGGCCAAAAAGCTAAATTCTAGTCTCATCTGACCAGAGTACCTTCTTCCATATGTTTGGGGAGTCTCCCACATGCCTTTTGGCGAACACCAAACGTGTTTGCTTATTTTTTCTTTAAGCAATGGCTTTTTTCTGGCCACTCTTCCGTAAAGCCCAGCTCTGTGGAGTGTATGGCTTAAAGTGGTCCTATGGACAGATATTCCAATCTCCGCTGTGGAGCTTTGCAGCTCCTTCAGGGTTATCTTTGGTCTCTTTGTTGCCTCTCTGATTAATGCCCTCCCTGCCTGGTCGGTGAGTTTTGGTGGGCAGCCCTCTCATGGCAGGTTTGTTGTGGTGCCCTATTCTTTCCATTTTTTAATAATGGATTATTGGTGCTTCGTGGGATGTTCAAAGTTTCTGATATTTTGTTATAACCCAACCCTGATCTGTACTTCTCCACAACTTTGTCCCTGACCTGTTTGGAGAGCTCCTTGGTCTTCATGGTGCCGCTTGCTTGGTGGTGCCCCTTGCTTAGCGGTGTTGCAGACTCTGGGACCTTTCAGAACAGGTGTATATACACTGAGATCATGTGACAGATCATGTGACATTTAGATTGTACACAGGTGGACTTTATTTAATTAATTATGTGACTTCTGAAGGTAATTGGTTGCACCAGATCTTATTTAGGGGCTTCATAGCAAAGGGGGTGAATACATATGCACGCACCACTTTTCAATTTCTGAAACAAGAATTTTTTTAAAATTTCCCTTCACCAATTTGGACTATTTTTGTGTATGTCCATTACATAAAATCCAAATAAAAATCAATTTAAATTACAGGTTGTAATGCAACAAGATAGGAAAAACGCCAAGGGGGATGAATACTTTTGCAAGGCACTGTATATGCATGCCATTTATGTCATTGTGGTTTGCGTATTGTCCTGATGATAAATCTCAAACAAACGTTTTTATGTTGAATCCTTGGTAATTTAATGGCAATCATTTCTACACTAGATTATCCAGAGCTCAACACGTTCGTTCCAGGAGTCCTGGAACTGTATATGGATACATGAATACTGTATATATAGTTACTGTAGCAGGATTCATACTGAATGTAGTTTTATAATAGCCTGGTGTGCTGTAGCTAACTCTTTGTGATGCCATACATGTTTGGTGTGACAATGGATGAACTCAGAGAGGACTTACTTGGCTGAAGCACAAACAGACTGGAGCACCAGGCTACAAAGTCTAGACAGAGGACTGGAAGGTATTCCAGTCCGTTGAGCATTGGTATTGTCAGCTGAAGATTTTAGTCATTTCAAAAACTGTTTATTTTGTTTTACTTTTTGCCTCCAGGTTGTGCCATCCAAAGCAGTTTGTCAATCTTCCAGAGCCCTGTCTCTGTAGACAATCAATCCAATTTTATTTTTATATTAATTTTGTATTATTATATAGTGATAAAAATAGGTAGCCTGAACTACCCACAAAAAAATCCTACACTTTTATTGGAATTTACCCATTTATTTTTGTTGTAACCATCCTATTATTTTATATCAGTGTTTATTTATAAATGGATTTCAACGGATTGTGAGTATCGGTATCCACACCATATGCCACACTGCTTCTTTCCACCTCCTTGGTTGTTGTGGAGTAGACCAGTGTTTCCCAACCCTGGTCCTGGTGTACCCCCAACAGTACACATTGTTGTTGTAGCCCTGGACAAACGCACCTCATTCATCTTATTGAGGGCTTGATGATTAGTTGACAAGTTGAATCAGGTGTGCTTGTCCAGGGTTAAAATAAAAATGTGTACTGTTGGGGGTATACGAGGACCAGAGTTGGGAAACACTGGTGTAGACTGTTGTCATGCTGTTCGCCTGTCTGTTGGCAGGAGGTGCTGTGAGCTATGATTCGGAATGTGAAGCTGTACCTAAAATTGTAACGGCATTGGAAACAGTGAGGTCACACATGTTCAGTAGTCAAATGATGTTGAACGTCACAGATAGAAATGCCATGAATAAAACTGATGTTTCCTTATTCTACATGTCAGAAAGGCATGTTTATTCTACATACAGTAGCATATCTCTATCTTAATGTTCCATAACGTTGTACCCTTGGTACAATCTCATTTTCGTGGAATATCATGTCAACTTTTTACATTTCCTTTATGGATTTCTTGGTCACAACAAGAATACTTGACACAATAAAACATTTATTTAAGGTGGTGGTAGTTTTGAATGATAAATAGCTTCATGCCTTTCATCCACTGCATTATAATCACTTTTATACAATGGTAATTGGTAATCCGTGGTGAAATGAACTATTTCTCAGCAGGACAAAAACATCCGTGCCTAGATATTATCATGTCAGTTTCCATGGTAACCGAGGATAGGCCATTTCATAGACCCTTTGTAACACTAAACTGAAAATTCATCCCAACACTGATGATAAATTGTGTTCTGTGCTGCAAAATGTCAGGGTATGAAATTTAGCATTCATTTAAAAATCCATATTACACTTGCAGGCAAAATATGCAAAATGGGCTGGGACAACACGTCTCTGTATAAATCAATACCATACAGCGGGAAAAAATCCAGTTACTTGGCAACAACACTGCAGCTTAGTCTCACATCTGTGACCTTGCTTTGTTTATTGATCAGCATGCACAGTTCATAGGGTCCCTGCGGTGCTGAGCTTGATCTGTCCAAACAACCATTCCGAATCACAGGCAAACACTGCCTTGCGGGGGGAGGGGGGACTTGATGAAAAGTATGACATAATCACGTTACATAACATTTGTTGTGTTGTATGCACCGTGAATATATATGATGTGAGTACAGATGAAATAATTTGTTCTATTTTGTGTTCTTCCCATACTCTCTGCAGCCTTATCCCACGGACATCACAGGCCAGCTCAACTTGTCAGACCCCTCTGTCAGCACGGTGGTGTGAGAGATTGAGAGAGAGAAATGAGATGACTGAAATGAGAGAGAGGATCCTGGTTTGGAGACAGAAGCTGGTCCATTGCTGCTACGCCACCTGAGCCATTGCCCATCCTGTTCTCTATCTACCCACATAGAACGTGTGTTCTGCTCATTCCCCACCAAACACGACAGGCAGGAACTGGATAGCTGACATCCCACTGACAAACTGTGCCAATTCACAATGGAGCCAAACCACCTGTTTTTTCCCACACAGAGGCCTGACCCAGCACAATGATAGCTTTAGGTTTATTTTTATAATCTGCCTGCTAGAGTCATGTAGTTGTTTACTTTACGTGTGAAACAACAAGAAATATATACATTTTCTGATCATGTCATTCGCAATACATCGTCATGCACTGTGTTTCTGATTTCAATAAGCGATAGATTTAATAGATCATGTTTAAGAGTATTTTGTAATGTCAGTGTCTTACTACCTCCACTTATTTAGACAAACCTTAGACATGTAGGCTACTGTAGTTAGATGTATTTGACATTGTATTTTCATAAGGTTTTCCTGTGTTCCATTTATCGACAGGTTTTTGTTAGCTTTAGCTAATCCGGTATAGTGTGGGACAATAACAATGGACAAGTTGTCAATTTATAAATTAGCAGCATACAGCTATGTTAATATCTAAGTGTAAATCCGAGTTAAGCACACTTTGTCCATTGTAGCACTCATATCAGCTGCAATCCCTTTCTTTAGCTATAGATGTCTTTCTTAGCCCCTTTTATGTGTTAATTTACTTCATTCTCTCAGTGGTAGTACAGCATTGATTGCGTGGCAGACTATTCTCAGCATTCAACAATACTACAATGTTTCTGAGCCAAACGTCTTTGGCATGACATCGGTGAAGGAGTTGCCATCAACAGAAATAGACCGTAACCACTAGTGCTGTAGGCTATGTTGTTGTTCATTCAAGAAAATTGCTCTCTACATTTGTTGGTTTGACAGTGTTACATGGTCATTAATGCAAATCAATTTATCAGTCAACATCAAGTCTCTCTATATAGCCTATATAGTGCCTTCAGAAAGTAGTCATACCCCTTATTCCAAATTTTGTCTTGTTACAGCCTGAATTCAACATTTATTAAATATATTTTTTTCTCACCCATCTACACACAATACCCCATAATGACAAAGTGAAAACATGTTTTTAGACATTTTTGCAAATGTATTGTAAATGAAATACAAAAATATCTAATTGCCATAAGTATTCACATCCCTGAGTCAATACTTTGTTAAAGCACCTTTGGCAGTGATTACAGCTAAGAGTCTTTCTGGGTAAGTCTCTAAGAGCATTCCACACCTGGATTGTGCAACATTTGCACATTACTCTTTTCAAAATTCTTCAAGCCCTGTCAAATTGGTTGTTGATCATTGCTAAAACAACCATTTTCAGGTCTTGCCATATACTTTCAAGTAGATTTAAATCAAACTGTAACTCGGCCACTCAGGAACATTCACTGTCTTCTTGGTAAGCAGCTCCAGTGTAGATTTGGCCTTGTGTTTTGGGTTATTGTCCTGCTGAAAGGTGAATTAATCTCCCAGTGTCTGGTGGAAAGCAGACTGAACCAGGTTTCCCTCTAGGATTTTGCCTGTGTTTAGCTCCCTTCTGTTTATTTTTTTTTATCCTGAAAAACTCCCCAGTCCTTAAGATTACAAGCATACTCATAACATGATGCAACCACCACGATGCTTGAAAATATGGAGAGTGGTACTCAGTAATGTGTTGTATAAGATTTGCCAAAAACATAACACTTAATTGCTTTGCCATATTTTTTGCAGTATTACTTTAGTGCCTTGTTGCAAACATAATGCATGTTTTGGAATATTCTTATTCTGTACAGGCTTCCTTCTTTTCACTCTGTCAATTAGGTTAGTATTGTGGAGTAACTACAATGTTGTTGATCCATCCTCAGTTTTCTCCTATCATAGCCATTAAACTCTGTAACTGTTTTAAAGTCACCATTGGCCTCATGGGGAAATCCCTGAGTTGTTTCCCTCCTCTCTGGCAACTGAGTTTGGAAGGACGCCTGTACCTTTGTAGTGACTGGGTGTATTGATACACTATCCAAAGTGTAATTAATAACTTCAACCTGCTCAAAGGGATATTCTATGTTTGCTTTTTTTAAACCCATCTACCAATTGGTGCCCTTCTTTGTGGGGCATTAGAAAACCTCTCTGGTCTTTGTGGTTGAATCTGTGGTTGAAATTCACTGCTCAACTGAGGGACTTTACAGATAATTGTATGTGTGGGGTACAGAGATTAGGTAGTCATTCAAAAATCATCTTAAACACTATTATTGCACACAGTCCATGCAACTTATGTGACTTGTTAAGCACATTTTTGCTCCTGAACTTATTTAGGTTTGCTATAACAAAGGGGTTGAATATTTATTGACTCAAGAAATGTCCGTTTATAATTTGTTATTAATTTGTCAAATAAAATTAAAAACATAATTCCGCTTTTGACATTATGGGGTATTGTGTAGTCCAGTGACACAACAGCTCAATGTAATCAATTTTATATTCAGGTTGTAACACAAAAACGTGGAAAAAGTCAAGGGGTGTGAATACTTTCTGAAGACACTGTAGTCTCTCTATATAGTCTCTTTTATATCATGACATTATTGAGGAAATTGTGGCGTTTATATGATTTCTGGATGTTTTGAGCCTAAACTGCACTGACAATGATGGTCTCTCTTTGGCTCAAAATATCCTGTAATGATATCTATGTTATCGTGGTGTGTATATGTGTATATAAATAAATAAATAAATATATATATATATATATATATATATATATATATATATAATTCATGTTCTTTCAACCTTAGGGGCGTTCTGGTAATCGGCTAAGATGGCTGTTGTAGCTGTGTGGTTAACCCTATAAGTTAATGACTTATACTACTTTGTATTCCTAATATAATTATATATTTCACTATATCACTGTATTTTTGCTTTATATGTGAGATTAGATTAATAAAATCCCTCACTCTTACCCTTTCCTATTTCCCTTACTGCATTTACACCGACATTTAGTCTGTCAATAGCAAATTGATTAATTGCAAAAACGATATATTGTAAAAAAGTTTGTTTCCTGCAAAAACCTGTCAGAGATCCTTCGGTCTAGCTAAAGTGTATTCTGACATGTTCCTGACTCAAGATCTGAAACACTGTTTAGCACTTTTGTCTTAAAGATCCAATGCAGCTGTTTTTATCGCAATATCAAATAATTTCTGGGTAACAATTAAGTACATTACAGTACTGTGATTGTTTTCATTTAAAATGGTAAAAAAGAAACAAAAATTGCTTCTTAGAGCAATTTCTCAAGCAAGAATTTAGCTAGGACTGTCTGGGAGTGGTCTGAGTGGGGAGCGGAAAACTGGAACTCTCTTATTGGCCTATTAACTCATTTACCGCCTGGTGATGTCCCCAGGTAGGCCAAAACTCCATCCCACCAAAACAGGCTGAAATTTCAGTCTTTTCAAAAAGAGCTTACACTGAAAGGACATTATCTTAATTTTCACAATTTCACAGTATTATTCCAACCACATGGTGTGGATATATATAAAACAAAGAGAAAAATCAAATTTGTGACTGCACTGGGCCTTTAAACAATCAACATGAGGGCTTTGCTCATAATTGTGAGAAATTAAGAATGTGAAATATGTACCTGTAACTGTTACTATACCTGTATTTTATGGGCCGAGAAGATGTTTTTGTGCAATAGGCTCGTTTTAAATGTTGATGGTTTTAGAGAGAGACATGAATTGATCTGTCTGGAATATTTTTTTTATTTTTGATTATGGTTTCAGTATTGACGGGCTCAATTTTGTATAGGTGTTCCATTTATCATTCAAGTGAAATAATGTGGGAAAATATATGAATTATTACTTATAACAATGTAGCCATCAACCAGAGATTGGAAGTTTAGCTATGGTTGTGTCAATGTTCTCATGGATACTGAAAATATACCTAAATGATTATGTAAGTATAATAATTATTAATGAAGTTTAAATTGAGGTAGAAATATTTGATCATCTAATTTCTCAAAACAGAGTGTTTATTTGGAATTGTAACTCGAATGAGTTGGATTTATTTAGGCTGTGAAAATTTCTGTTCTGTTAGCCAAGAAAGTTCAGTAGTTGCAATGCTTGGGAAAACAGATTACATTGGATTGTGTGATAGAACTACAGACTGTGAGTAAAGTGTACAATTGTCATTCAGGTGACTCAAAACATATTCAACAACACAGTTCTGTATTATTTTAATGTAAAATTACAATTTTGCAGGGCATTAAGATATAGTAAGTTACTATAACTTGATTATCAATCACTACCAAATGTGCTTTGAATATCATTCCTATATTGTGTGAATAATGACTATACATTATAATATCTGTTTGTAATAGAAATCAGTTGTACTAATAAAATGCCTGATATATTAAATGCTATTTGGATACACGTTAATTTATTAAACTTTTGATGAGTAGCCTAAACAATAAAGGTAGCATATAGCCCACTAGATCTACATGTAGGCCTATGGAAGACATTTGCCAGGAAAGGAACTAGTTAACTAAGAACACACTGTTATTGAGTGGGTATTGATGCAATGCTAACATAGCCTTTCTATTTTATTATATTGATGCAATGATAAGGTATAGGCTATAACTATTAAACTCACTCAATTCATTGTTGTTTGAACAAAGATGGGCCCACCCACTTGGGAGTCAGGCCCACCCACTGGGGAGCCAGGCCCAGCCAATCAGAATTAGTTTTTCCCCACAAAAGGGCTTTATTACAGACAGAAAAACTCCTCAGTTTCATCAGCTGACCAGGTGGCTGGTCTCAGATGATCCCGTAGGTGAAGAAGCTGGATGTGGAAGTCCTGGGCTGGTGTGGTTACACGTGGTCTGTGGTTGTGAGGCCGGTTGGAAGTACTGCCAAATTCTCAAAAACAATGTCGCTTATGGTAGAGAAATTAACATTAAATTCTCTGGCAACAGGTCTGGTGGACATTCGTGCAGTCAGCATGCCAATTGCACCCTCCCTCAAAACTTCAGACATCTGTAGCATTGGGTTGTGTGACCAAACTGCACATTTTAGAGTGGTCGTTTATTGTCCGCAGCTCAAGGTGCATCTGTGTAAGGATCATGCAGTTTAATCAGCTTCTTGATATGCCACACCTGTATTATCTTGGCAAAAGAGAAATGCTCACTAACAGGAATGTAAACAAATTTGTGCACAAAATTTGACAAACATTTCTGGGATCTTTTATTTCTGTTCAATAAACATGAGACCAATACTTTACATGTTGCGTTTATATTTTCGTTCAGTATATGTGTACTGTGAACTATAATGAGTACATTGGTTTAATCACCAAATTACAACATACTGATACAGTATATTCTCAATTTAGTTATTTTAACAACCAGTTCATTCAATAGCAAAAAAGTTAAGATACATTTCAAAATTGACCTTTGAATGTAGTATGCTACAACACTGTAAATTAAAGTACATTAAACTTTTCACAGTAGGCAATGACATTTCCATAATTTCTATCCCATGCGTGATCAAACGTGTTATCGTTGAAGACATCTTTCACAATGTAATACAGTTTTTTAAATTGCTTTGGTACTATTTTCACAAGTATGTGGTGAATGTTCAAAGCTCTTCGTACAAAACTCCAAACTGTTAACAGTTGTAACGTAGACAGTCATACATTCAAAACCTTTTATTGTGCATTAATTTTGTTTGTAGTCATCTTTCACCACACAACCATTGATCGAAAATATACAGTGCCTTCTGAAAGTATTCACAGCCTAAATTTAAAATGGATTCAATTGAGATGTGTCACTGGCCTACACACAATACAGGCTTACACATAATGTCAAAGAGGAATTTTGTTTTTAGACATTTTTACAAATAAATTCACAAATGAAAAGCTGGAATGTCTTGAGTCAATAAGTATTCAACCCCTTTATTATGGCAAGCCTAAATAAGTTCAGGAGTAAAAGTCAGATAAGTTGCATGGACTCACTCTGTATGCAATAATAGTGTTTAAGAGGATTTTTGAATGACTACCTCATCGCTGTACCCCACACATACAGTTACTGCATCTGTAAGGTATATCAGTCGAGCAGTGAATTTCAAACAGAAAGACCAGGGAGGTTTTCCAATGCCTCGCAACGAAGGGCACCTATTGGTAAATGGGGGTAAAAAAAACATTGAATATCCCTTTGAGCATGCTGAAGTTATTAATTACACTTTGGATGGTGTATCATTGCACCCAGCCACTGCAAAGATACAGGCCAATGGTGACTTTAAAACAGTTAGAGAGTTTAGTGGCTGTGAGAGGAGAATACTGAGGATGGATCAACAACATTGTAGTTACTCCACAATACTAACCTAGTTGACAGAGTGAAAAGACAGAAGCATGTACAGAATAAAAATAATCCAAAACGTGCATCCTGTTTGCAATAAGGCACTGCAAACAAATGTACTTTGTTTGGGGCAAAGCATTATGTTTGGGGCAAATCCAACACCACACATAACTGAGTACCACTCTTCATATTTTCATCATGTTATGGGTCTGCTTGGACTAGGGAGTTTTTTAGGATGAAAGAAACAGAATAGAGCTAAGTACAGCAAAAATCTTAAAGGAAAACCTTGTTCAGTCTGCAATAGACAGAGACGAATTCACCATTCAGCAGGACAATATCCTAACACGCAAGGCCAAATATACACTGGAGTGGCCAAGTTACAGTTTTAACTTAAATTGGCTTGAAAATCTGTGCCAAGACGTGAAAATGGATGTCTAGCAATGATCAACAACCAACTTGACGGAGCTTGAAGATTTTTTGTAAGAATAACGGGCAAATATTGTACAATCCAGGTGTGCAAAGCTCTTAGAGACTTACCCAGAAAGACTTACAGCTGTAATCACTGCCACAGATGCTTCTACAAAGTATTGACTCAGGGTGTGAATACTTACAGAACCAGTCAAAAGTTTGGACACACCTACTCATTCAAGGGTTTTTCTTTATTTTACTATTTTCTACATTGTAAAATAATAGTGAAGACATCAAAACGATGAAATAACACATATGGAATCATGCAGTAACCAAAATAATAATAAAAAAATTATCCAAATATATATATATTCTTCAAAGTAGCCACCCTTTGCCTTGATGACAGCTTTGCATACTCTTGGCATTCTCTCCACCAGCTTCATGAGGTAGTCAAATGGAATGCATTTCAATGAACAGGTGTGCCTTCTTAAAAGTTAATTTGTGGAATTTCTTTCCTTCGTAATGCGTTCGAGTCAATCAGTTGTTTTGTGACAAGGTAAGGTTGGTATACAGAAGATAGCCCTATTTGCTAAAAAACCAAGTCCATTTTATGGCAAGAACAGCTCAAATAAGCAAAGAGAAACGACAGTCCATCATTACTTTGAGACATGAAGGTCAGTCAATCCGGAAGATTTCAAGTGCTGTCGCAAAAACCATCAAACGCCATGATGAAACTGGCTCTCATGAGGACTGCCACAAGAAAGGAAGACCCAGAATTACCTCTGCTGCAGAGGATAAGTTCATTAGAGTTAACTGCACCTCAGACTGCAGCCCAAATAAATGCTTCACATAGTTCAAATAACAGACACAATTCAACATCCACTGTTCAGAGGACACTGCGGAATCAGGCCTTCATGGTCGAATTGTTGCAAATAAACCACTACTAAAGGACAGTAATGATAAGAAGAGACTTACTTGGGCCAAGGAACATGAGCAATGAACATTAGACCGGTGGAAATCTGTCCTTTGGTCTGATGAGTCCAAATTTGAGATTCTTAGTTCCAACCGCAGTGTCTTTGTGAGACGCAGAGTAGGTGAACAGATGATCTCCGTATGTGTGGTTCCCACCATGAAGCACGGAGGAGGTGTGAAGGTGTGGGGATGCTTTGCTGGTGACAGTCAGTGATTTATTTAGAATTCAAGGCACACTTAACCAGCATGGCTACCACAGCATTCTGCAGTGATACGCCATCCCATCTGGTTTGTGCTTAGTGGGACTATCATTTGTTTTTCAACAGGACAATGACCCAAACACACCTCTAGGCTGTATAAGGGCTATTTAACCAAGAAGGAGAGTGATGGAGTGCTGCATCAGATGACCTGGCCTCCACAATCACCCGACCTCAACCCAATTGAGATGGTTTGGGATGAGTTGGACTGCAGAGTGAAGGAAAAGCAGCCAACAAGTGCTCAGCATACGTGGGAACTCTTTCAAGAGTCTTGGAAAAGCATTCCATGTAAAATTGGTTGAGAGAATGACAAGATTTTGCAAAGCTGTCATCAAGGTAAAGGGTGGCTTATCAAGGCACAAGGCAAGACTCAAATGCAGACACAGGAGGCAGATGGTTAGAGAGTCTTACAATGTGTATTAATCCAAAGGGGTAGGCAAGAGAATGGTTGTGGACAGGCAAAAGGTCAAAACCAGATCAGAGTCCAGGAGGTAGAGAGTGGCAGACAGGCTCGTAGTCAAGGTAGGCAGAATGGTCAGGTAGGCAAGTACAAAGTCCAGAAACAGGCAAGGGTCAAAACCATGAGGACTAGAAAAAGCAGGAGAACGGGAAAAATGCTGGTTGACTTGTAAACAAACAATACGAACTGACACCGAGAGACAGGAAACACAGGGATAAATACACTGGGGAAAATAAGCAACACCTGGAGGAGGTGGAGACAATCACAAAGACAGGTGAAACAGATCAGGGCCTGACAGGCTACTTAGAAGAATCTAACATCTAAAATATATTTCTATTGTTTAACACTTTTTTGGTTATTCTACAATGTAGAAAATAGTGAAAATAAAGAAAAACCATTAAATGAGTAGGTATGTTCAAACATTTTACTGGTACTGAACATAAATGAGATATTTCTGTATTTGCAAAAATGTCTAAAAACATGTTTTCACTTTGTCATGTACACTGGGAGTCGGGAAGCAAGTACAGGGAGTGTATTTAATAAATAAATGACCATAGAACAAAACAAGAAACACGAAAAGCGTACAGACATGATTAGACATCCCAATCTGGCATTCATACCATCACGGCTGTCTAATCATCCCCAGCTTACAATTGGCTCATTCATCCCCCTCCTCTCCCCTGAAACTATTCCCCAGGTCGTTGCTGTAAATGAGAATGTGTTCTCAGTCAACTTACCTGGTTAAATAACGGTAAAATAAAAAAAATAAAAAAAAATAAAAAACACGAATAGAGTCAATAACGCCAAGGGAAAGAACCAAAGGGAGTGAAAGTTATAGGAAAGGTAATTAGGGAGGTGATGAAGTCCAGGTGAGTCTGATTAGAGGCTGGCACACGTAACGATGGTGACAGGTGTGCGTAATAATAAGCAGACCGGTGACCTCGAACACCGGAGAGGGAGTATACTTGACAGCGTTTGTAGATGGGTGAGAAAAAAAAATACTTAATCAATTTTGAATTCAGGTTGTAACACAACAAAATGTGGAATAAGTCAAGGGGTATGAATACTTCTGAAGGCGCTGTAAGTGTACTGTCAAATATAATGAGTACATTGGCTTAATCACCAAAACACAACAATGATATCTTCTCAATTTAGTTATTTTAACAACCAGTTAATACAATAGCAAAGAAATTCAGGAACATGTTTTAAAATTGACATTTGATTGTAGTATGCTACAGTAAATGGAAGAAGTTATAGTACCTTACACTGTTTTCACATTAGGCAATACACTTGCTCTACCCATTAAAACCCTATCCCATGTGTTATCAAATGTGTGATCACTGAAGACATATTTCACAATGTCATCAAATGAAAGAAACAATGTTTAGCAGACATTAGACACACCTGTATATACAAGGTCCCTGTCATGCCTGCTCCCGCTTCCCCTCTCTGGCCCTGAGGGTACCAGGCTGCCCTCCATTACGCAATCCTGTCACCATCATTACGCACATCTGCGCTTTCCTTTGTTTCATCCCCGTGTCAGCATTATTGTCGTTTTTGTTTTCCCCTGTCCAGACGCTGTCTGTATTCTGTTCCTGTCCGTGTTTCATTAAAATGTTCACTACCTGTACTTGCTTCTCGTCTCCAGCATCTGTCTTCACAGTCCCACAGTTTACAGTGCATGTCAGAGCAAAAACCAAGCCATGAGGTCAAAGGAATTGTCCGTAGAGCTCCGAGACAGGATTGTGTCGAGGCAGAGATCTGGGGAAGGGTACCAAAAAATGTCTGCAGCATTGAAGGTCCCCAAGAACAGTGGCCTCAATCATTCTTAAGTGGAAGATGTTTGGAACCACCAAGACTCTTCCTACAGCTGGCCGCCTGGCCAAACTGAGCATTTGGGGGAGAAGGGCCTTGTTCACGGATGTGACCAAGAACCCAATGGTCACTCTGACAGAGCTCAAAAGTTCCTATGTGGAGGTGGGAGAACCTTCCAGAAGGACAACCATCCCTGAATCACACCACCAATCAACCCTTTGTGGTAGAGTGGACAGACGGAAGCCACTCCTCAGTAAAAGGTACATGACAGCCTGCTTAGAGTTTGCCAAAAAGGCACCTAAAGACTCTCAGACAATGAGAAACAAGACTCTCTGGTCTGATGAAACTAATATTGAACACTGTGGCCTGAATGCCAAGCGTCTTTTCTGGAGGAAACCTGGCACCATCCCTACAGTGAAACACGATGGTGGCAGCATCATGCTGTGGGGATGTTTTTCAGGATGAACGGAGCAAAGTACAGAGAGATCCTTGACAAAACCTGCTCCCTCAGACTGGGGCGAAGGTTCACCTTCCAACAGGACAACAACCCTAAGCACACAGCCAAGACAACGCAAAAGTGGCTTTGGGACAAGTCTCAGTGTCCTTGAGTGGCCCAGCCATAGCCCGGACTTGAACCCGATCGAACATCTTTGGATAGACCTGAAATTAGCTGTGCAGCAACGCTCACGATTCAACCTGACAGAGCTTGAGAGGACCTGCAGAGAAGAGTGGAAGAAACTCCACAAATACAGGTGTGCCAAGCTTGTAGCGTCATACCCAAGAAGACTCAAGGCTGTAATCACTGCCAAAGGTGCTTCAACAAAGTACTGAGTAAAGGGTCTGAATACTTATGTAAATATCATATTTCAACAACAAATAATTATACATTTGCAAACATTTCTAAAAACCTGTTTTTGTTTCGTCATCATGGGGTATTGTGTGTAGATTGATGTGGAATAAAAACAACTTAATCCATTTTAGAATAAAGCTGTAACGTAACAAAATGTAGAAAAAGTCAAGGGGCCTGAGTACTGTATTTGTAGTCGGTATTATGGTACTGTATTGGCCAATGCAATTTTAGCAGAGCGGTGTGACCCCTCAAAAATACCCCAGCAACTTAATTTTTAATAGGTGTTTACTGTATAGGGGTTGCATTTCTTTCTTGTTTTGATCTTTCTGCATTATTTGCGAGTTGGTATGGTATTTTATTGATGTTGTATAACTGCACTGTAGGAGCTAGAAACACAAGCATTTCGCTGCACCTGCTGTGGTATCTGGTCATATGTGTACGTGACCAATAAACCTTAATTTTATGTGTTACACATGGTAAATCCCTGATCTTGTCTATTATTAGATTTTTTTTTATTCATGTGAAGTAAAATAATAATTGTCATGATCATAGTAGTATATATATTATTATGTTACCATTTTACAGACAACACTAAGTGTTCAAAACATGATTGTCTTAGTCTGGTTTTAAACTGATTGAAACATTTATTTCTTTTACGTCTTTTTACTGACCAGAATATGACGTCTTTTTCTGACCAGCAAATTACTAGTCGGTCATAATTGTGACCTCTATCAAACCAGCTGGTCATAATTCTATTATATTATGTAGCCTACTGGTCATAGTTAAGACCTCATCATAACCTGGCTACAGCTTATTAACTACACTCTTAGAAAAAAGAGTGCACTGTAACAACTATTGCAGGGGATAACGTGGGATATTGAAAACATTGTTCATTACATTTCTAAACTCGTATGTCCTCTCACTGTCAACTGCGTTTATTTTCAGCAAACTTAACATGTGTAAATATTTGTAGGAACATAACAAGATTCAACATCTGAGACATAAACTGAACTAGTTACACAGACATGTGACTAACAGAAATTGAATAATGTGTCCCTGAACAAAAGGTCAAAATCAAAAGTAATAGTCAGTATCTGGTGTGGCCACCAGCTGCACTAAGTACTGCAGTGCATCTCCTCCTCATGGACTGCACCATCGTTGCCAGTTCTTGCTGTGAGATGTTACCCCACTCTTCCACCAAGGCACCTGCAAGTTCCCAGACATTTCTGGGGGTAATGGCCCTAGCTCTCACCCTCCGAACCAACAGGTCCCAGACGTGCTCAATGGGATTGAGATCCGGGCTCTTCGCTGTCCATGGCATAACACTGACATTCCTGTCTTGCAGGAAATCACGCACAGAACGAGCAGTATGGCTGGTGGCATTGTCATGCTGGAGGGTCATGTCAGGATGAGCCTGCAGGAAGGGTACCACATGAGGGAGGAGGATGTTTTCCCTGTAACGCACAATGTTGAGATTGCCTGCAATGACAAGCTCAGTCGGATGATGCTGTGACACACCGCCCCAGACCATGACGGACCCTCCACCTCCAAATCGATCCCGCTCCAGAGTACAGGCCTCGGTATAACGCTCATTCCTTCGACGATAAATGTGAATCCGACCATCACCCCTGGTGAGACAAAACCGTAAATCGTCAGTGAAGAGCACTTTTTGCCAGTCCTGTCTGGTTCAGCGACAGTGGGTTTATGCCCATAGGCGACATTGTTGCTGGTGATGTCTGGTGAGGACCTGCCTTACAACAGGCCTACAAGCCCTCAGTCCAGCCTCTCTTGGCCTATTGCGGACAGTCTGAGCACTGATGTAGGGATTGTGCGTTCCTGGTGTAACTCGGGCAGTTGTTGTTGCCATCCTGTACCTGTCCCGCAGGTGTGATGTTCGGATGTACCGATCCTGTGCAGGTGTTTATAAAGTTGTAATGCGCTGATTCTCTTCACTGCAGATCTGACCAATCACATGACTCTCCAAGAGGGTTACTACGCTATAGATCGCATTCTGTCCTCAGAGGTCCTTGATGAGGATCTACCAATAATCAGTGGTTGTAGAGGGTGCGACAGGTCAGTACCTCAGGAGTAAATGTCAGTTGGCTTTTCATAGACAAGCATTCAGAGGTTGAGACAGCAGGTGCGGTAGAGAGAGAGATGAAAACAGCAGGTCTGGGACAAGGTAGCACGTCCGGTGAAAAGGTCAGGGTTCCCAGCCGCAGGCAGAACAGATGAAACTGGAGCAGCACGACCAGGTGGACTATGGACAGCCAGGAGTCATCAGGCCAGGTAGACCTGAGACATCATCCTTGGGCTCAGGTCCTATGGAAGGGGAGTTAAAGGGAGCATACTTAAATTCACACAGAACACCAGATAAGACAGGAGAATTACACCAGACATAACAGACTGACCCTAGCCCCCCGGCATATGGATTATTGCAGCATAGATACTGGAGACTGAGACAGGGGTGGGTTGGGGTACACTGTGGCCCTGTCCGACAATAACCCCGGGCAAGGCCAACCAGGCAGGATATAACCCCACCCACTTTGCCAAAGCACAGCGGCCACACCACTTTGCGTCGTTCTCCAACATGGCTCAGGGGTATATTTCAGGACTTTCCAAAGAGGCCGCAACACATCAACCTCCTGAGTTTTCTGGCTTTTCATGACACTTACTGTAAGCATTAACAGTGTTTTACAAAAATAACGATTGGCATAAAGTTAGAATGCAGGACACAACCTAACAGTAACACACAATAAAATATCTTTAACAGTCAAATCTACTAAAAGTGGTAGAAAAGTCATGTTTGCTCCTCTGTCCCTTCATATTGAAGTGGGACATTAAATAATTGGTCATCAATCTGAAACATCAAAATTTGACAGTTGTACAATGAAAATGTTTAACTCCTCTCTAAATGGTAACGTTTTGCTTAATCATTAAATCACATTGAATATTACAATAACTTTTTATGAACACACCACTCCATAATCCTGAGGACATTGTCCCAGACAGAGGTTCCACAATTGAGGACAGCTTGGTAGTCTTAAAAAAAAGTTCAATGCAAAAATGTAAGTATGAATAAAGAGGCAATAAGGTGTCAATAAAATATTATATTGTTCAAAAAGGTGTGTCTGTCATTGTCACACCCTGATCTGTTTCACCTGTCTTTGTGCTTGTCTCCACCCCCTCCAGGTGTCATCCATCTTCCCCTGTGTATTTATACCTGTGTTCACTGTTTGTCTGTTGCCAGTTCGTTTTGTTCGTGAAACCTACCAGCGTTTGTTCCCCTGCTCCTGCCTGTTTCTTGCTCCTGTTTTCTAGTCCTTCTCGATTTTGACCATTCTGCCTGCCCTGAGCCTGCCTGCCGTTCTGTACCTTACTGGATCATTGACCCCTGCCTGCCTTTGACCTGTCGTTTGCCTGCCCCTGTTTTAGAAATACACTTTTGTTTCTTCGACACTGTCTGCATCTGGGTCATACCTGAAACGTGATTGTACAAACTGGCCATGATTAACCCAGCAGACTTGGACCAGCTCCGCAACGCTTTCTCCTCCCAAGGAGCCACCATTGGAAGGCGCGGGGAGTTGCTTAGTGGCCTTATGGAAGGGTTCCAGACCTTGGCCGAATGTCATGACCAAGCATTAAACACATTGCTGGAGCAATTATGTGGGTTGTCTACTATGCAGCCCACCAGCCCCTCATCATTGAGATGCAGTCCTCCTCCTTCCCCTCGAACCGCTCTAAGATGGCGTACGTCATCACGCTGATGTCCGGGATGGCTCTCGCCTGGGCTACGGCAGTATGGGAACAACAGTTGGCCGTATGCTCCAGTCTGGAGGAGTTTGTGGCAGAGGTAAAGAAGGTTTTTGATGCTCCATTGTCTGGGAGAGAGGCTGCCCGGAAGTTACTCCAGCAAGGCTCCCACAGGGTGGCAGACTACGCAGTGGATTTCCGCACGTTGGCATCTGAGAGTGCCTGGAACCTGGGAGCACTGTTCGACATGTTCCTGCACAGAGTTTCGGAGGAAGTAAAGGACAAGCTTGCTGGCCGGGAACTACCGATGGATCTCGACTCGCTCATCGCCTTGACCATTCGGATCGATGGGTGACTACGGGAAGGAAGGAAGGAGATTCAATTTCACTCGCCCGTCCAAGGATTCCACCTTGCCTCCGTGTTATCCCAGAAGTCCCAGACGGCTCCATTGCAGAGAGAACCTGAGGCAACCAGAGTTCCCCCGAGAGTCTCCGAAGTCTGCCGATTCACCTCTTCCCGAGCCCATGCAACTAGGCAGAGCTAGACTGTCTCCAGCTGAACAACTATGCAGGCTTCACACTAAGAGCTGCTTGTATTGCGGGACTACTGGTCATTTCGCCTCTACCTGTCCACTAAAAGACCAGGCTCACCGGTAGGAGCGAGTACTCTGGTGGGCCATACGGATAACTTTTCCTCTCCCCTTACTCGCATCCCTTTCATGCCATGTTGCTGTGGGGGAACTAGTCAAAATCTTTCCGGGTCCTCATCGACTCTGGGGCCGATGAGAACTTTACGGACGCTACCCTGGTTTCCGAGCTGGATAACCCCACTCAGCCACTCTCCATTCCCATGGACGTTAGAGCACTGGATGGGCGCTCTATAGGCCGGTACACCCACAATACCACCCCCATCAACCTACATGTGTCAGGGAACCGCAGCGAGACGATCCAGTTCCTGCTCATTAAGTCTCCTCAGGTTCCCGTGATATTGGGATTCTCCTGGCTCCAGCGACACAATCCCCTCATTGACAGGGAAGGATGGCCCTCCCCTTCCTCCTCTGAGGAGCCTCCACTGGAGTGCGCGACATGGAGAATGAGCAGAAGAGAAATGGGATAAACTTTACATGACTCAACAAGGGAGGTACCTGTTGAATCAGGACACAAGGGTTTTGCACCTGACAAAAAAGGCGAGTTAAATTGGATTTGATTTGCTTTACAATCTTATATTATTAGAAGTGCTATTTCAATTGGATCTACTTACACTACACTCTTAGAAAAAAGTGTTCCAAAAGGGTTCTTTGGCTGTCCCCGTAGGGTAACCCTTTTTGGTTCCAGGTAGAACCCTGTGGAAAGGGTTCTACATGGAACCCAAAATAGTTATACCTGGAACCAAAAAGGGTTCATCAAAGGGTTCTCCTATGGAGACAGCAGATGAACACTTAGGTTCTAGATACCATCTTTTTTTTCTAAGAGTGTAAGTTTAAACAATCATGGGCAGCTGAACAGCCTCTTGGGGAATCCAGTCTCAGTGAGACCTGATGCAGAGGAAAAAAACATTCATGATCATCAGCATAGCTAGTATAACCCTACTGTAGCTCTTACAAAGCTGGTTAGTAGGAATCTATACACATTGAAGATCAGAATATCAACCATCAATATTACTGTCAATGAGTATGGATTTAAGGAGGGGTGGTTCTGCCCTCTCCTTTCCCTGGGATGTGGCAGAATAGGTCACCGGTAACTCAGGGGGTGGCCAAGCACAGCTGTAGAGGCAATGAATCAGGCCATTGACATAATTCAGGATCTGTAAAGACGGAGACGAATCATGATTAATCATTACCTAAGGTCTTCACAAGGTTCGGGTTAGCCTGGGAGGTACACTGACTCTGTTGCCCCTCAGCAATCTGTCAGTCAGGCAGTCAGACAGAGATAGACAGCAAAGCATAGGCTATTTACATTTCTTAGTCAGCAGGCTGGATAACGTCTGTACTCCTTCTCTTTGTTCACTCCTCCATCCTTCCACCCAAGAAAGACGATTCCTGCAAAAACAGAGAATCAAGAATTGACAAAGGATGTTGAAAGGTGCAACGTTAGAATGTGTGTTGAGGGGGAGCAGAGATAGGCAAAATGTACGGTATTCTCAAATACAAAATACACAAAAATACAAGGATCTGATGAATCAAGAAAATCTTTACTTCCATATTGGGGGTACAAGTTTCAAGAATTTGCCTAGCTTACTGTCTTACACACACACACAAACAATCAATGTTTTGTGTATTCATGTACCATCTCTCTCTCTCACACACACACACACACACACACACACACCTAGCATGACAAAGTTGACATGATGACAATCTTTTCTGTAAGTTATTGTGATCCTAATCATCATTTCTCTCCCCTCTCTCTCTCTATCTCACTCAGATACACACATATACTGAACAAAGCATGTTTACCCTGTATCTTTGACAATTATTTCAGTATTTGTACTGTCTCTATGCACACTCCCAGGGCCATAGACACTCACACAGACTGTCACTCAAACACATACACAAACACTCACTCCATCATTTGCAAACACACACAGTGGCGGATTTAGGTATTGGTGAGATAGGCAGCCGCCCAGGGCGGCATCTTGCCGGGGGTGGCACGGGGCTCCCGCACAAAAAAAATCGGAATGGTGACATTTGCACGATCGGTTTTCTATCGCTCACCGTGTGGGACTGCAGCTTTGCAAATAAATAAATAAACTATACATCCATTACTCCTTCCTGTGGTGAATCACTGACTAGAGGGACGGGACCAGGAATTTCACAGTAGCATTGTTTTGCATAGGCGTCCTGTAATTTAGTTTTTTCCCCCAGAAATTGACACTGATAGTACAGTGAGTTTTATATATAATGTGAATGTGTCGATGTATGGTGACTCTACATTTGGATGAACGGACCAACGGGACTGCCATGGGAAAGTCCCTTGACGGGTACCAGGAAAGGTGGAAGGACAATCTGAAGGTAATTATCTTTTCACACAACACAGCAGTGTCCAGGCCTCCAGAGTATTCACTCTATCGTCTGCTATATGGAGGGGAGCAGCAGCAGTTAGCTGACATAAACAATGCATGTATATAACATTATTGCATATACTGTAGTATACTTTTTTTTTGATTGACTTAGTTTTTTTCTTTTGCTGTTTTTGTATAAACGTACTTTGAACCAGATCAGAACGCCTTCGAAGACCACCTTCAGGCACGGACTGAGAAGGATGTGGTGGTTTTTGACCAGGTGAAAATTATTGTCCGCTGTTAATTTATTTTCTTGCCTTCCAAGATATATATAATTGCATTTATTTATATTATTTATCAAGGTGAGACTGAACATGGACAGGGCGCATGAGGAGGAGAGCCACCTGAGAAGAATCAAGGGGACCAAGTACTTTGACATCTAGGTGAATGACTTGGCTTGGAAGAAGGACGAAAGGAAGACGAGACCCGGGAAAGCTTGGTGCTCTTTTGCTCCTAGCTGGGGTCAACATCCATTAAGGTGAATATAAAAATCTCAGATAACTATTTGCATTTGCTGCCTCGTGTTGGGCGGCATAGCCATGCTGTCAGAAATACCAGCGCTGGCTCAGGGGTTTCTCCAAATAGTCAGTCTCAAGGCTAACCATTGGGTCTCGTTAAGTAACCACCACTTCCAGGTAGGTACTGTTAAGGTGTATGACTCCAGTGGTCATGACACCACCCTGGAGTTTCTCTCACAACTCATCTCTATCTTTTCCAGGGACCATCCCTTACCAACCCCAATGACATCAAAAATTAGACAGATATCCTTTATTTTCTGTCTGCCATTAACATTATTGCATGTCTCATCAAACATTAAATTCAATCATTCAATAACTATTTTTACATACCTGATAATCATTTAACGTGTGTTTGCTTGTTTACGTCTGCCTCCTACCCTGTTCCCTTTACTCTGCTCCTGTTCTCCAGGACCTAGGGATTCTGCCTAACACCCAGACATGGATCCACCTGATGTCCTCCATTACCAACCAACCACCCTCCAACTTTTCATTACATCAGCAACTGTTATTGTCAAGTTGTCATTATCTGCTTAGAAAGAGCAAGACAACTATCATACTGGGCACATAATGTGAGCTGCACGGATTAGCTAAAAACACTGCAAACACTCAGAACAAAGAGGGCAGCAGTGCCTGGACTGCAGTTTCCCTCTTAGAGTCCACTACCTGTTGAAAAACAAGTGACAGGCAGAACCTCCCATCCACACAAGACCCACCTCCTCTCTATTCCACACCAGAATTCTGTATTTCAGTCTATGATTGCCAAGTGAGTTACAAAAAAAATCTGAAAGTAAATCGACACACATCTACCAAAAAATATCAATGGTTATGTATTTAAATGTAAAATATTGCTAGATTGGTTTTCACAGCTGTTTCATAAGGTGTTTGTTATTGTAAATTGTATCGTATCCCTTGATGGTATTTGTTCATTCAACATTGTTAATTGTATCATAAGACATACAATAGACAACCACAAGGGTGTACTAATGAGCTATGATTTTTTTAAATCATAATTGAGGGCAAAAACTATTTCAGTGTAGGTAAGGGACTGCCTGTTTAAAATGAAAACATATGAACCCTGCTTTTAACCATAAGACATCTCCACAGAAAGTTATAGTAGAAGGATTGCATGATGACAGTCATTGTGTCTGTTAATCCGGTAAACTGGGAGAAAACGAGGTCAAATTATCCCAGTCTGAACTCGTTTTTTTCAGAGTTCCCAGTTGTCTTGAACGCACTGAAGTCGGAAGATCAGAAGTTGCTGACTTCCGAGTTGTTTTGAATGCCCCACTAGAGACCTAGACTACCCCCAACAATGAAAATGAAAGGGGATACCTACTGTAGTCAGTTGTACAACTGAATGCATTCAACTGAAATGTGTCTTCCGCATTTAACCCAACCCCTCTGAATTAGAGGAGGTGCGGGGGGCTGCCTTAATCGAAATCCACATATTCATCGCTCAGGGAACAGTGGGTTAACTGCCTTACTCGGGAAAAACGACAAAAAAAGTTTCTTGTCAGCTTTGGGATTCAATCTAGCAATCTAACGATTACTGGCCCAACACTAACCACTAGGCTACCAAGAAGCCCTTGCGTTTGTGTTGATGCAAGAAATAGGCATATCTACACAGTAATGGTAGCTGCGATATCAACTAGCCTAATCATTTTTGCATTGAGATGATTGGCCTATTTTAGCTAAATCGACAAATGAAATTGATGAACTAAACAGACACTTAAACTAACATGTAACACATGTAGACGTTAAGGCGTTCATGGTAAGATCATTCATAATAAACTTACCCGCATACTGACACGTTACGCGACGTGCACACTACGTCTACATGACGTCAACGTTTGACGCCTTAGAAACAAACTTGTCTCCATTGACAGTCCATGTTAATTCATGGCGTTATGTTATGTCGCCGGGAAGAGGTTAGGTGACTTGGTAAAAGGTAATAGTAGCTTCATGAGGTTAATTCTAGCATGAATCACCCCCCATACGCTCGCACCTGCAGATGTTTCATTTCTCTCACACCGTCATGGCTGAAGCCAGCGCAAATTCCTACAATTTATGTGTCCAGGTTAAACGTGGGACGTCCCTCATTATAAACAAACAGTCGGTTAAATTCATGGTTTTTGCATCATTTTCAGATCTATTAGAAGCGATTAATAGACGAAACAACAATGTAATTTAACCAATTGACTGGCCAGGGCATTCATTAGCAAAGACGCAGTGCAAGCTGAAAGTATTTTTGACAACCAAATTGAAGTCAAAATGATTGATGAAATCGAAGTGTGTCAGCTGGGTGATTTGCGATTCATAACTTACATTTTATCGGTACTACCAGTATTACCTCAATCAGCCTGACTAACCGGTGTCTGTATGTAGCCTTGCTACTTTTTATAGTCTTGCTACTGTATATAGCCTGTCTTTTTACTGTTGTTTAATTTCTCTACCTACCTATTGTTCACCTAATACCTTTTTTGCACTATTGGTTAGAGCCTGTAAGTAAGCATTTCACTGTAAGGTCTACACCTGTTGTATTCGGCGCACGTGACAAATAAACTTTGATTTGATTTGAATTAAAGTAGATGTAGCCCTTGATTAATTTAGCGTTTTACTAGGCTACAGGGTCGGAACAAAAGCGTATCCATGGACCATGCACACCTGTGGGTGCTCAAGAACAGGAACGAGGAACAATTCAGATAAGCACATGTGGATGCTCCTTTGGTTCCATTCACGATTAGGCTATCTGGTAATACAAACATCAGTGAACATTTCCCAAAAATCTATTTTCCCAATCTAACAGTGAGGTTGTTTCTGCTCTGTGCAACTCTGCAGATCTCATAGGAAAGGCCTGGGTTTGTGTAGGTTGGAGATGACTGAGGCAGAGACTGATGGGAGACTTAGTGATCCTCGCCCAAACAGCCATGATACTGCTTCTCCTTTGGAATTACCACTGCATCATCAGACGCATCTGCCAAGACCAGGAGGAGAGCTCTACATAAGCTATGTGGAGGGACCAGGAGATCGAGGACTGAAGGCACTACCATAGAAATATAATTAGTAGAAAGGAAAAAGCCCATCAGACCAAAGCAATTTGACTGCACCTTCATGGGTAAACTCAGTATGGCTGACATGGCATTGTAATTCTATTTTTTATGGGCACTACAACTAAGCCTATTCCAGCCTGGGTGCCAGTCTGTTTCTGCCCTCTTGAAAACTCCTTTTGACAGACTGGCACCCTGGCTAGGCCTATTCCATATCATGATGATAACCTACAGCCAAATTGACAATACATGCTCTTTTTTCAAGTGGAGGAAATTGTAGGAAAACCATTTACCATGATTTTAAAAATGCAAGTCTGTAGGGATTTTCTGTCGGGTTGAATTACTTTTACACAATTAAAAATATTTTAATGCCTTATCGTGATTAAGATTTGCATAATTCACATTCCCATTTATTCTGCACTGTAAAGCCAGGCCTAAAATAGACCAACTGCTGAAAGTGGCACAAGTATAATTACAATGTAGTAGGCTAATTAAGAACAATTGATGCTGTGTGTGTGTGTGTCACATATGGGCTACAAAATAAGTTTCCTTTCCACACAGAATGAAAAGCATGGTATTGAAATTTTCTATCAGTGCCCTCTCAAAGTCATGGCATTGTTCACTAGGCCTACATTGGCTTGTAGAGAACGGTAGCAATTGCCTTATAGTTTAAAAATAGACATAGCATGTTTAACATCATGTTAATTACATGTTGTAACATATGAAATATTGGATTGATGAGCTTACTATTGTATGAATGGGGCTATTGTATGAATGTGTAATAAAATGTGTAATGTGTATAAATGTGTAATGTGTAATAAAATAATGTGTAATAAAACTGACTTGTTCATAACTTGATGAACCTCAAAACAGAGGTAGCCTAGCCTACAATCAATAGGCCCTAATGATGCTATAAAGTAAGATGGAAAGCCTGCTAATTAATACGGTCATTGGGGTAGTAGTCTACTAGTTCATTTACTTGAGCTCAAAGCCCTTCTCCCTCATCAGTGGCAGTGCTGCCACCTTGTGTCAGTTGGTCCTGAACACAATCTGGAATGCATCTCATATTTCAATCAAACCTTTGAGACATCCTACAAAGAATGATTTTAACACATCGGTACCCCCTTTGTATTTGTAATATATTCTGCCTTCAAGTTGGCCTGTATGGATGAAATAGAAATACACTGAACAAAAACATAAACGCAACATGCAACAGTTTCAAAGATTTTACTGAGTTACAGTTCATATGAGGAAATCTGTCAATTGAAATAAATTCATTAGGCCCTAATTTATGGATTTCACATGATTGGGAATACAGATATGAATCTGTTGGTCACAGACACCTTCAAAAGAAACGGGCCTCACAATGGGCTTCAGGATATTGTGATGGTATTTTTGTGCATTCAAATTGCTATCGATAAAATGCAATTGTGTTCGTTGTCCGTAGGTTATGCCTGCCCATACCATAACCCCACCGCCACCATGGCGCACCCTGTTCATAACATTGATGTCAGCAAACCGCTCGCCCACATGACACCATACATGTGGACGCCATACATGTGGTCTGCAGTTATGAGGCCGGTTGGACGTACTGCCAAATTCTCTAAAACAGCGTTGGAGGCGGCTTATGGTAGAGAAATTCATATAAAATTGTCTGGCATGCCAATTTCACGCTCCCTCTTAACTTGAGATGTCTGTGTCGTGACAAAACTGCACATTTTATAGTGGCCTTTTATTGTCCCCACACAAGCTGCACCTGTGCAATAATCATGCTGTTTAACCAGCTTCTTGATATGCCACACCTGTCAGGTGGATGGATTATCTTGGCAAAGGAGAAATGCTCACAGGGATGTAACCAAATTTGTGCACAGAATTTGAGAGAAATACGCTTTTTGTGCTTATGAACATTTTCTGGGATATTTTATTTCAGCTCATGAAACATGGGACCAACAATTTACATGTTTCGTTTATATTTTTGTTCAGTGTTGATGGATGTGGTGTGTAAGTGTGGTTAAAAGAGAGAGAGCATTTAGCACAATGTGTTGCTTGCCAGCGAGACATATGCATTTGAAGGCTGTTCTCAGTCATCCCATCTAGCCCTTCTATCCAGACTAGTAGGGCAGTGCGGGGGATGGGGTTCTGCAACTTAGTCACCGAGAATTTCGTATTATTCTGTATGTAAATCTGAGATACTCCGTGAAATGTTACTTTTTGTATGGTATGTATTCATTTGTGTCCATCAGCCATTTTGTATGATCTGTTACGAATTACAATTAATATTCTATGTTACAAATTTTAAAAACGTACAATATGTTATGAATTTGCAGAACATATGATATGTTATGAATTCTAGCTAGGTGGCTAACATTAGCTAGCTGGCTAACGTTAAGTAGGGTAGGGGTTAGAGTTAAGGTTAGGCTTAAGTTTAGGAGTTAGGGTTAATGATATGGTTAGAGATCGTCTTAGGGTTAATCTTAGGGAAAGAGTTAGCTTACATGCTAAGTAGTTGCAAAGTAGCTCAAAGTAGTATGTAGTTGAAAAGTTGCTAATTAGCAAAAATGCTAAAATTGTTCCTGATGAGATTTGAACTCACAACCATCGGGTCGCAAGACACCCATGTTATACACTCACCCATCCACCCTGACCAACCACCCTACTTTCATTTTTGTCTTAAGTAAACAGCTGTCTTATGTAACCATACCAACTTAACATATCACACTAATTTGGGTGTCCCAGATAAACTTTAATTATGTTACATCTATGAAACCAGGCTGGGTGAAGACACAAAGCGTGAGAGACAGACACAGCTGGAGACCCTGGACCAAGAGACATCGAAAGGGCGAGGTAAAATTAGTTTAATATTGGATATTCAGTGGATATATATTCTCTCGTCAATAGCTATTGAACAAAGCATGCCATGACTAAGAAAATGCTATATTCTGAATTAGGAGTAGATGGATAACAATCCACACATGTACTGTAAATATACACTACCGTTCAAAAGTTTGGAATATCTACATAGGGGTACAGAGGCCCATTGTCAGCAACCATCACTCCTGTGTGCCAATGGCACGTTGTGTTAGCTAATGATCAATTAGCCTTTTAAAATGATAAACTTGGATTAGCTAACACAATGTGCCTTAGTAACCCAGGAGTGATGGTTGCTGATAATGGGCCTCTATACGCCTATGTAGATATTCCATAAAAAAGCCGTTTCCAGCAACAAAAATAATTTACAACATTAACAAAGTCTACACTGTATTTCTGATCAATGTGATGTTATTTTAATTGACAAAAAATGTGCTTTTCTTTCAAAAACAAGGACATTTCTAAGTGACCCCAAACTTTTGAACGGTAGTGTATATACAGTACTAGTCAAAAGTTTGAGACACCTACTCATTCAAGGGTTTTTCTTAATTTTGATTATATTCTACATTGTAGAATAATAGTGAAAACATCAAAACTATGAAATAACACATATGGAATCATGTAGTAACCAAAAAAGTGTAAAACAAATCAAAATGTGTGTTATATTTAAGATTCTTCAAAGTAGCCACCATTTGCCTTGATAACAGCTTTGGACACTCTTGGCATTCTCTCAACCTGACTGCCCTAGACCAGCACAAAAACATCCCGTGGCGTTCTGCATTACCATCGAATAGCCCCCGCTATATGCAACTTTTCAGGGAAGTTAGGAACCAATATACACAGGCAGTTAGGAATGCAAAGGCTAGCTTTTTCAAACAGATATTTGCATCCTGCAGCACTAACTCCAAAAAGTTCTGGGACACTGTAAAGTCCATGGATAAAAAAAGCACCTCCTCCCAGCTGCCCACTGCACTGAGGCTAGGAAACACTGTCACCACGGATAAATCTGCGATAATTGAGAATTTCAATAAGCATTTTTCTACAGCTGGCCATGCTTTCCACCTGGCTACCCCTACCCCGGTCAACAGCCCTGCACCCACCCACTGCAACTTGCCCAAGCCTCCCCCATTTCTCCTTCATCCAAATCCAGATAGCTGATGTTCTGAAATAGCTGCAAAATCTGGACCCCTACAAATCATCAGGGCTAGACAATCTGGACACTCTCTTCCTAAAATTATCAGCTGAAATTGTTGCAACCCCTATTACAAGCTTGTTCAACCTCTCTTTCGTATCATCTGAGATCCCCAAAGATTGGAACGCTGTTGCGGTCATCCCCCTCTTCAAAGGGGGAGACACTCTAGACCCAAACTGCTACAGACCTATATCTATTCTGCCCTGCCTTTCTAAGGTCTTCGAAAGCCAAGTTAACAAACGTACCTTCTCCACTATGCAATCTGGTTTTCGAGCTGGTCATGGTTGCACCTCAGCCACGCTCAAGGTCCTAAATGATATCATAACTGCCATTGATAAAAGACAGTACTGTACAGCCGTCTTCATCGACCTGGCCAAGGCTTTCGACTCTGTCAATCACCACATTCTTATCGGCAGACAGCCTTGGTTCCTCAAATGACTGCCTCGCCTGGTTCACCAGCTACTTCTCAGACAGAGTTCAGTGTGTCAAATAGGAAGGCTTGTTGTCCGGACCTCTGGCAGTCTCTATGGGGGTGCCACAGGGTTCAATTCTTGGGCCAACTCTTTTTTCTGTATACATCAATGATGTCGCTCTTGCTGCTGGTGATTCTCTGATCCACCTCTACGCAGACGATACCATTCTGTATACATCTGGCCCTTCTTTGGACACTGTGTTAACTAACCTCCAGACGAGCTTCAATGCTGTACAACTCTCCTTCCGTGGCCTCCAACTGCTCTTAAATGCAAGCCAAACTAAATGCGTGCTCTTCAACTGATCGCTGCCTACACCTACCCACCCGTCCAGCATCACTACTCTGGACGGTTCTGACTTAGAATATGTGGACAATTACAAATACCTAGGTGTCTGGTTAGACTGTAAACTCTCCTTCCAGACTCACATTAAGCATCTCCAATCCAAAATTAAATCTAGAATTGGCTTCCTATTTCGCAACAAAGCCTCCTTCACTCATGCTGCCAAACATACCCTAGTAAAACTGACTATCCTACTGATCCTTGACTTCGGCGATGTCCTTTACAAAATAGCCTCCAACACTCTAGTCAGCAAATTGGATGCAGTCTATCACAGTGCCATTTGTTTTGTCACCAAAGCCCCATATACTACCCACCACTGCGACCTGTATGCTCTCGTTGGCTGGCGCTCGCTTCATATCCATCACCAAACCCACTGGCTCCAGGTTATCTGTAAGTCATTGCTAGGTTAAGCCCCGCCTTATCTCAACCCACTGGTCACCATAGCAGCACCCACACGCAGCACGCGCTCCAGCAGGTATATTTCACTGGTCACCCCCAAAGCCAATTCCTCCTTTGGCCGCCTTTCCTTCCAGTTCTCTGCTGCCAATGACTGGAACGAACTGCAAAAATCACTGAAGCTGGAGACTCATATGTCCCTCACTAGCTTTAAGCGCCAGCTGTCAGAGCAGCTCACAGATCACTGCACCTTTACAGAGCCAATCTGTAACTAGCTCATCCAACTACCTCATCACCATATTGTTATTTATTTTTCTCCTTTGCACCCCAGTACCGCTACTTGCACACTCATCTTCTGCACATCTATCACCCCAGTGTTTAACTTCTTAAAGTATAGGGGGCAGTATTTTCACGGCCGGATGAAAAACGTACCCAAATTAAACTGGTTACTACTCTGGCTCAGAAACTAGAATATGCATATTATTAGTAGATTTGGATAGAAAACACTGAAGTTTCTAAAATTGTTTTAATGGTGTCTGTGAGTATAACAGAACTCATATGGCAGGCAAAAACCTGAGAAAATCCAAACAGGAAGTGGAAAGGCTGAGAATTGTAGTTCTTCTTTTGAATCTCTATCGAAACTACAGTGTCTGTGGGGTCACATTGCACTTCCTAAGGCCTTCAGAAAGTTCTTTCAGCATTCTCCTGTCACTGGGCAGAGTATAGGAGCTCAGTCACTGAGTGGACTGCCTGGGGACAAAGGGATTGGATATGCGCGATCCCGCGAGTGCGCCATTCCTTCTTTTTCTTCTTGAATGAATATGCTATTGTCCGGTTGGAATATTATCGCATTTTGACGTGATGGCGAGCTATGTACTCAGAATATTGAAAAATGTGCTTTCTCCGTAAAGCTATTTTAAAACAGCGGTTGCATCCAGGAGTAGTCTATCTATAATTCTTAAAATAATCGTTATATATTTTGTCAACGTTTATTTTTGTAAATTGATGTGTACATTCACCGGAAGTTTTCGTGGGAATATATTTTTTGAACATCACGCGCCAATATAAAATGCTGTTTTTGGATATAAATATGAACTTTATCGAACAAAACATACATGTATTGTGTAACATGATGTCCTCGGAGTGTCATCTGATGAAGATCAAAGGTTAGTGCTTCATTTAGCTGTGTTTTGGGTTTTTGTGACATATAACCTTGCTTGGAAAATGGCTGTGTGGTTATTTGTGTCTATGTACTCTCCGAACATAATCTAATGTTTTGCTTTCGCTGTAAAGCCTTTTTGAAATCGGACAATGTTGTTAGATTAACGAGAGTCTTATCTTTAAAATGGTGTAAAATAGTTGCTTGTTTGAGAAAATGCGTAATTTGCTATACTGTAATAATTTCGCCACTATGGCCTATTTATTGCCTCACCCCCCTTATCCTACCTCATTTGCACACACTGTATATAGACTTTCTCTATTGTATTTATTGACTGTATGTTTGTTTATTCTATGTGTAACTCTGTGTTGTTGTATGTGTCGAACTGCTATGCTTTATCTTGGTCAGGTCGCAGTTGTAAATGACAACTTGTTCTCAACTAGCCTACCTGGTTAAATAAATGTCATTTAAGAAAAAAATTGAACAGCTTCACCTGGAATGCTTTTCCAACAGTCTTGAAGGAGTTCTCACATATACTGAGCACTTGTTGGCTGCTTTTCCTTCACTCTGCGGTTCAACTCATCCCAAATCATCTCAATTGGGTTGAAGTCTGTGATTGTAGAGGCCAGATCATCTGATACAGCACTCCATCACTCTCCTTCTTGGTCAAATATCCCTTACACAGCCTGAAGGTGGGTTAGGTCATTGTCCTTTTGAAAAACAAATGATATTACCACTAAGTGCAAACCAGATGGGATAGCGTTCGCTGCAGTATGCTGTGGTAGCCATGCTGGTTAAGTGTGCCTGAATTCTAAATAAATCACAGTCACCAGCAAAGCACCCCCACACCATAACATCTCCTCCATGCTTCACGGTGGGAACCACACAGGTGGAGATCATCTGCGTCTCACAAAAAACAGTCTAATGTCCATTGCTTTTGTGTTTCTTGGCCCATACAAGTCTCTTCTTCTTATTGGTGTCCTTTAGTAGTGGTTTCTTAGCAGCAATTTGACCATGACGGCCTGATTCACGCAGTCTCCTCTGAACAGTTGATGTTGAGATGTGAAGCATTTATTTGGGCTGCAATTTCTGAGGCTGGTAACTCTAATGAACTTATCCTCTGCAGCAGAGGTAACTGTGTCTTCCTTTCCTGTGGCGGTCTTCATGAGAGCCAGTTTCATCCATAGCGTTTGATAGTTTTTGCGACTGCATTTGAATAAACTTTCAAAGTTCTTGAAATGTTCCGTATTGACTGACCTTCATGTCTTAAAGTAAAAATGGACTGTCATTTCGCTTTGCTTATTTGAGCTGTTCTTGCCATAATATGGACTTAATAATATGGATATTTTACCAAATAGGGCTACCTTGTCACAGCACAACTGATTGGCTCAAACAAATTAACTTTTAACAAGGCACACGTGTTATTTCAAATACATTCCAGGTGACTATCTCATGAAGCTGGTTGAGAGAATTCCAAAACTGTGCAAAGCTGTCATCAAGGCAAAGGGTGGCTACTTTAAAGAATGTCAAATATAAAATCTAAAAAATATATAAATACTTTTTTGGTTACTACATGATTCCATTATGTTATTTCATAGTTTATGTCTTCACTATTATTCTACAATGTAGAAAATAGTAAAAATAAAGAAAAACCCTTGAATGAGTAGGTGTGTCCAAGCTTTTGACTGATACTGTGTGTATATGTCACGATCTTCGTTGTGTTGAGGAAAGGAGGACCAAAATGCAGCGGGATTGTGGACACTCATGTTTATTGAAGAAAACATGTAAAGCATCCACTTGAACAAAAAACAATACTTACAACGGTAACAGTTTTGCAGGCTATCCAAAAACGCAGTGCAAAATCAATCTCCCACAAAAGACAAACAAAAACACACCCTCATATATGGGACTCTCAATCAAAGGCAAATAGACAACACCTGCCTTCAATTGAGAGTCCCAACCCCAATGAACCCAAACATATAAACAGACACACTAGACTCAACATAGAATACGTGATGCTTGGCATTCTGGCCAAAGAGAATGCCAAGAGTGTGCAAAGCTGTCATCAAGGCAAAGGGTGAGAAAAAACAAACAATTTAATACATTTCGAATTCAGGCTGTTACACAACAAAATGTGGAAGAAGTCAAGGGGTATGAATACATTCTGAAGGTACTATGAACAAAGTGTACCATGACAATGGAAATGCTATATTCTGAATCAGTGGAGGATGGAGACAATTCCAGGCCTGTTTTTATATATTTTTTTAAATGGGGGGGGGGGGGGGGTCAATCTTCAATTGCTCTCCCCTAATTCAGAATTTATGATTTTCATAGCTTGGCTCAATAGCTATTGGCGAGAGAAAACCGAATATCTAATATAAAACTACTTTTCCCTGGGTCTGTGGGCGTTGCTATCAAATCATTGGTCATTATTACTGTATAGACCGATATCCTCCTGTTCCTTCTCTCACTGTTCTTGGGAATTGCTGGATGCTTTAAAACTTCATAATATTTTTCCTACATCTAGGCTACAATGCAGGTTTGTTGAATGACATTCTGTTTTTTGTTGTAAAGCACTGGGCTGTGCATTCTCAGCTATCTTCGGGAGAAATATTGTCCAACAGTTGTTGAACAACCCCAATCAAATCATTGGAATGTATTTGGAAGTATCATATCGGAAATGAAAGGATACACTTTGAAGTGGACTGTATAATGATTTTTAGACCTATGGTGGATTATATTTTTCTGCTAAAGTGCTATAACGAAAAGTGCTATAATTTTTTTTTATAGAAGACCAGCAGTCAGTCAAAATGCCATGGGAAATAATACTTTGCGGAATTATGCTTTTGCTGAACATGATAACTTGTGAAAGCTTCCCGAACAAGTTTGATGAGGACATTGACAAACGTATTGACCCATTAGATTACGTTATCGATCCATTAGATTATGATAGGTTTGAGGATCAGTTTGATAGAAATGTAACTGCTTGTGGTGAGTGCTCACCTGAATTGTGTCCCGTGGCACAAGAATGCAGGGCTGGGCTCATTTTGGACAGTTGTGGTTGCTGCCAAGAGTGTGGAAATCTAGAGGGGCAGACGTGTGATATTGGCGACTTTAATGTATTTTACGGTCTCTGTGGGACGGATCTTCAATGCAAAATTGACGATTTGGATGTTGGAGATGGAGAAGTTGCGGAGCCGCAGTGCGTCTGTCAATCGCAAGATGCACTTTGTGGTTCCGATGACAGAACATACATGAACATTTGTCAGTTTAAAGAAGCGTACTTCTCAAATTCAGCACTCAAGATAAAGCGCAAAGGTCCATGCAAAACAGGTAAATCGCTTATTATGATGCTATGGCTTTGATGTGCGCCTAGTGCTGTCTCAGTCAGTGTACATTTACTCATCAACAGTTATTGCTCATAAACCGTGATTAAATTGGAAGACAGTAGACAAAAGATTACTTGGGGAAACTAACATCATGGCCAAAACAGAAACAAAGCTTATTCAGTCAATCTGCCAGCGAAATAATCATTAACGTGATAATTTTGCATACAATACACACTTTATTGTTCCATGTAACACTTTGCCACGTTGGAAAAAAACCCGACACAGACCATGAGTCAGTCAGAAAGAGTGCATGAAATATGGATTAGGGCAAAGTGGTTTCCTGTCACCAGTCTTAGATTTTTCTGACAGAGTAGCAAGAGAACTCACTGAGACTGATCCAGAGGAATCTTTACTCCACCCCCAGGTTTGAGGATTTTGGGGCTGGCCTGTACTTTCCGCACAGGCATTGGGAAATATGTATTGTTTTAACCAGTTCCAGGAGTCAAGCTTGCTGCTCAGGAGCTGTGTGAGAGAGGAATTGGCTCGTAAACACCCCAACTCTACCTCTTCTTTTTTCAGTGCCGATCATCAAGGTCCCACCCCAGAACCTGGTGAATGTTACGGGTAGTAGCATGGTGTTCCTCTGTGAGGTCTTTGCCTTTCCAATGGCAATGATTGAATGGAAGAAGGATGGCAGAGACATTATTCTTCCAGGAGATGACCCACACATATCTGTCCAGGTGAACCATGTTTAGAGGCTTCAATCAATGCATCGAAAACCATCCTCTGCTGTTGCCTTAGTATATTATTTAATGTTTCCATCAACATGCATACTTCTTGGATGGTGCAGAAATATTGTGTGGATTAGGCATAGGTCCTTGGTATTTCATGTTATACATTGCGTCATAGAATTATGTACATTCATTCATTCAGTCCTAAACAGTAGGCTATGCTTAAACATGTCCTTTGTCTGCGCTGTGCTGGACAGTCTCGGGGTGGTCCCCTGAAGTATGAGCTCTCTAGCTGGCTGCAGATCGAGAAAGCTGGCCTCGCCGATGCTGGCACCTACCGCTGTGTCGCTCGGAACGAGCTCGGCAGTATCTCTGCAATGGCTGTGTTAGGAGTTCTAGGTCCAGGTACTGACAGTTCTAGAGACAGTTCTAGAGCTTTATTTCATTTTTCTTCAGCTGTCACACAAATCTCTCAAAATGACAGACGTGAGATTGACTCCTCTGGTTACGATGCTAGTGTAGGCTAATAACCCCATCTAATACTTTTTCAGAAGAGATGTCTGTCTACTTGACGGAGAATATGACGGAAATGATGGAGTATGGCAACTCGGAGAGAGAGTATGATGAGGATGACTACTAGTGATGTCCTCCGTTCTAAGGAATCAGCCCTCACTAACGGAAGTGCTGATGGCATCCTGAAAGTCTTCACAATTGTTGTAGTGTTACACATGCAGATTTTGTACAAACTGTTCAGCTTAACCCCATGTTTTCATCTCTACATGTGTAGTCAAGATGGTGAAAGTGAAGATGTGGATGTGATATATAACAAAAGCATAGGTGAATATGTGTGGAAGTTGATTATGGAAGCGACTGATCATTCCTGAATTCTATATTGTACACTATATAGTACTGAAAGCATAAGGAATGAATGTCTCTTTGTTCAAAAGCTGTTCAAACCCATTTTCCTTGTGACTATAAGTCTACATTCCAAACCATATAAATGGTGTCTTGCAGGAAAGTTGTCTTGTTACTGTCTGGTAAAAGGTTTAGCCATCCCCTCAGGATGAACCTGGCATGTGTGCATCCAATATGTGCAACTGGATGTACTCTATGTGGAATGTCTAGGTGCATTGTTGTGTCTCAGAACTGGAATGTACTTTTAGCTAGTTTATAGGTTTCCATCTATCGCTGTAATGCTTGGGCAGATGTGTCAGTAAGCCAAGCTCAGCTCTGGTCGTGGTGGAGAGAAGCCCACAGATGGTTTTAATGTTTTGTGCAGCTCAGACATGAAGAGAAACACCAACTCCTTTGTTCTTGTGTCAACAAGGTTCTATGCATTTCCTTTTATAAGAGATTATGGACTACCTTGTACTTGATCTAAATATAGCCATTCCTACTACATCTACGCAAAGGAAGCAACATCAGACTAAGAATATTATGAATATATTATGAATATGAATAAATAAATTATATTACAAAGATTTGTTATATTATGCTACTTCTGAATATTACAATATATCAAATAATCTCAAAGGGGAGATATGTTTTTCCAAATGATTTATGCTTTCATCTGGATAAAAAAAATCTGTATTGACAAATTAAATGTAAAATGCGTACATTTTGAAGCGATGATGGCTTACTACATACTGTTACTGGAGTGCATATTGCATTCCCAGAAGAAAGAAATATGCAATAAATGAAAAACAGTAATCACAAACAGTCTCTGCGTGCATTTGCGTGCCAAAGTCCCTTCAGCAACACTGACTGTTAAAGTAATTACAGTCATACGGGTGTAAATCAATGCCATGGTCTGGACCCCTACTCTTGAAATAACCAGATAATATCATTGTTTGTTTGCTTCCATTTTCTTTTGCTGTGTTATTTCAAGCAGAGCCCATCATTGGAGGAAAACCCCAGTCAAGGAGTAACTCCCCAACTCTTGGAATCCATTCATTTTTAACTGTATGGAAAACTTTTAGATATCAAGAGGATTGTTTGAGGCTCAGATGGGCATGGGGCTTTCAGTTCCCTCGAGCTCGTCTAATATCCTGTCCACTGAAAATACATTACTGGCAAAGGAGGAAAGCAAAAAAGTTTGAGGGAAGCAGTTCAGGTCTGCTTGAAACATAGCTACTTGGCTTGATTGACAGTCACAGACAGGACCAGGGTGGAAAACATAATAAACATTCAGGGCCTGTTTTATTTCAGAGCTATGTTTTAGTGATGCAAAGAAAGTTGGGAAATTGACATTCCTTGAAAGGTTGCAGGAATTAGGAGACAAAGCAAGAAAATATACAGGGCCTTGCAAAGGTATTCATCCCCCTTGGCGTTTTTCCTATTTTGTTGCATTACAACCTGTAATTTAAATTGATTTTTATTTGGATTTTATGTAATGGACATACACAAAAATAGTCCAAATTGGTGAAGTGAAATGAAAAAAATACTTGTTTTAGAAAATTCAAAAAAATTAACTGAAGAGTGGTGCATGCATGTGTATTCACCCCCTTTGCTATGAAGCCCCTAAATAAGATCTGGTGCAACCAATTACCTTCAGAAGTTACATAATTAATTAAATAAAGTCCACCTGTGTGCAATCAAAATGTCACATGATCTGTCACATGATCTCAGTATATATACACCTGTTCTGAATGGCCCCAGAGTCTGCAACACCACTAAGCAAGGGGCTCCACCAAGCAAGCGGCACCATGAAGACCAAGGAGCTCTCCAAACAGGTCAGGGACAAAGTTGAGGAGAAGTACAGATCAGGGTTGGGTTATAAAAAAATATCAGAAACTTTGAACATCCCACGGAGCACCATTAAATCCATTATTAAAAAAATGGAAAAAATATGGCACCACAACAAACATGCCATGAGAGGGCTGCCCACCAAAACTCACAGAACAGGCAAGGAGGGCATTAATCAGAGAGGCAACAAAGATACCAAAGATAACCCTGAAGGAGCTGCAAAGCTCCACAGCAGAGATTGTAGTATCTGTCCATAGGACTACTTTAAGCCATACACTCCAGAGCTGGGCTTTACGGAAGAGTGGGCAGAAAAAAGCAATTTCTTAAAGAAAAAACAAGCAAACATGTTTGGTGTTCACCAAAAGGCATGTGGGAGACTCCCCAAACATATGGAAGAAGATACTCTGGTCAGATGATACTTAAATTGAGCTTTTTGGCCATCAAGGAAAACGCTATGTCTGGCGCAAACCCAACACCTCCTATCACCCCGAGAACACCCTCCCCACAATGAAGCATGGTGGTGGCAGCATCATGCTGTGGGGATGTTTTTCATCGGCAGGGACTGGGAAATTGGTCAGAATTGAAGGAATGATAAATACAGAAAAATTCTTGAGGGACACCTGTTTCAGTCTTCAAGAGATTTGAGACTGGGACGGAGGTTCACCTTCCAGCAGGACAATGACCCTAAGCATACTGCTAAAGCAACACTCGAGTGGATTAAGGGGGAACATTTAAATGTCTTGGAATGGCCTATTCAAAGCCTAGACCTCAATCCAGACTTAAAGATTGAAGTGCACCAGCAGAACCCATCCAACTTGAAGGAGCTGGAGCAGTTTTGCCTTGAAGAATGCGCAAAAATCCCAGTGGCTAGATGTGCCAAGCTTATAGAGACATACCCCAAGAGACTTGCAGCTGTAATTGCTGCAAAAGGTGGCTCTACAAAGTATTGACTTTTGGGGGGGGGGGGGGGGGGTGAATACTTATGCACGCGGAAGTTTTCTGTTTTTTTGTCTTATTTCTTGTTTGTTTCACAATAAAAAATATTTTGCATCTTTAAAGTGGTAGGCATGTTGTGTAAATCAAATGATACAACCCCCCCCCAAAAATCAATTTTAATTCAAGGTTGTAAGGCAACAAAATAGGAAAAACGCCAAGGGGGTGAATACTTTCGCAAGCCAATGTACAATATACAGGATAATACAGGATTCCTCTGGGGCATGTTGTACTTCTACCACATAAAAAACATCAGGAAATACTTTCCCACAGATTCAAATAATGCAAATGTATTCCAGAACTTTTTACCCCTATTAATTATATTTTTTAAATAGATGCTGAGCAGACAGATTCAGTATCAAAATCCATAGGACTTAAATATCACATTTATTTTCAGATTTATGACAATTAAGTAACTTTTTTTTTACAAAACATCCTGCTTCAAAGATAAAAAGTACTTACAAAGAAAACTTGGAGTCAAGCTGTGTTGGTACCTCCTGCTGGCCAAAGACTGTAGAACAGCATACAGTGTAAAACATATATATGAGTTATTGTAGGTGTATTCAAGACCTTCACAGCAGAAATTGGGTATACGATAAACCACGACTAAAATAAAATATGTTGGGCATAGTGGTTTTATGACGCATCAGGGAACAGTAGTCAACAAACCTTGAGAAATCCTCTGAATTCAGTTTTACAATGGGCTCACATAGTATCCCAGACCTTTTCATGATGACATCTTTGGTGTGGGCGCCCTCTGTTTTCACATTAGTTCATTTTCACCCTCACGTTATCATACGGAGAGTTTTCTTCCTCTCCATGTTGGGGTGTATCTGGCGGAAAAGCTCTCTTAGGTGGCTTGGGGACAGCGTAGTCATCAACGTGAGGGTTGTATGGATACTCGTGGCCATTGGGGTCAGCTATGGTGCCCATGATTTTCCATGCATGACCTCTGACCTCCTCGGGGTCATCGTAAACAGAGGTGGGGCAGTTGGGCTCCAAAGCTATAGCTACAGCACAGCCCTCTGGCTCATCGTAGATGTGCTCTGCCTTCGTGTAGCTGACTTTAGTGCCCTCAGACCTCCTTAGGCCTGATCGGATGGCCGACTCATCAATGCTGTCGTAGAGGGGATCTGGAGCATCGTCCTCCTGGCAGCCTGACCTCTCACAGCCTTGCGGCTCCACCCCCAGGGGGAGGTGGACACTAAGCAGCATGTCCGCCATCAGGTTCTTGGCAATGGTGTCAAAGGGGAGAGAGTAGTCTGAGTCCTCGGAGGAGTGGTTGGGTCCAGCGCTGAGGCTGAGGGAGGGCTTATCCTCCTGCTGCCTCCTCTCCAGAGGCATGTTGATCTCAGAGTAGGTCTGACTCTCGCTGTTCATCAGAGGACAGCTGGAGATGTTCTTCACCTGGTTCTTGCAGGGAATGCCTCTGGTGTCCAGTGTCAGGCTCTTGACCCCGGTGAGGAGTTTCTCCATGGGGGCCTCCAATTTGGCCTGGGGGAGGTGTGGGGGAGAGGATCCGTCCCTCTGCAGGGCTTCATTGACGGTGCTGTAAACACCCGGCTCCCCTGCTGGCAGGAGCCTGGGCCCAGGGTCCATCTCCTGGCCTCCTGAGGCCTGTCGGAGGGGTGGGCCTGCACCCCTCTGGAGGTTGATGGCTGACTCCAAGGCCTGGAACAGCATGTTGCCCTGTTTGGTGTCAAACTCAAAGCTACCTTCACCAGAGTCACATCTGCGACCCGCTTCAAAGGAAAATGTCACCTGTAAAGAAATTTGTGTGAGATTGCTTAAGACTTCACTCTGAAGGAAAGTTTCTTACGTATAATTATCAGCTATTCACTCATAGGGAGAAACCTTGTTGTGCTTTATTTAAAGACTGTACTGTATTTGGGTCGCCTTTCTTTAACACTAAAATAATTGTCCTCAACTAGATTTGCAAAAACTTGGCCAAAATTCCTAGGTTTTCCAGAAGTCCCAGTAAGAAGATTAGTGAAATCAGGAGGGAAAAAGCGGGATATCCAGGAATCCCCCAACAAGGATTTCTTGAAAACCTTGGAATACTTGCAAAGTTACCGGAATTTTACAACCCTATCCTCAACCATTCCAAGAGAGATTTGTTGAGATTTTAGATGTTGTTGTGATTACTGGGCTTTTGTAGTTGACAGTTTGATGAGGATGTCACCTTGTCTCGTCCGAACCTCCGGAGGAAGCGGTAGGGCCAGGTGAAAAGAACCTCTCCTGACTTGGGCTCTTTGAGGAGGAGGCTGTCGAAGTCTGTCCGTAGAACACAGGGGCCTCTCAGCTTGCAGCGCTCTGCTGCCTCCGTCCTCCTCACCACCACCCTGAAGTCCTTCAATGCTGGGAAACAGACAGACAGGATGTAACAGACAGACAGTCTGGGAAACAGACAGACACTCTGCTCTAACTGAACGCAAACAGTATCACACTGACTCAAATTGCAGTGTCCTTATTACACATGGATTTTTACACCTAGTGATAAAAGTATGTAAACCCAAATACAGTTTTTATAGTATTTCAAAAGTGATATTGCATTGTGTTTGGTTGTCAATGCAACCAAATATCAACATATGAAGGAGGTGTATCTTTTGCTTGAATAGTTCCATCTGTGCCACTGACATAGTCTGGCTTTAATTCCAATGTGTCTACAAATTAATAATTGATATGTTCAGTGATGTAGTGGTAAAAAAAAGAATTCACTGAACGCCAGTGCAGTGAAAAAAGTCACTCTTCCTGTACTTTAAATGCATTTTTCTGCAAATTGTGGGTAAACTTGGCAAAAAAAAAAACGGGGGTAAAATGCGCTTACTTGCATTTTCCCTCCACTACACTACTGGATATGTTGGATCACGTCTCCATCTCAAACAAAAATCTAAGTTAAAGAATAGGACTAAATATAATCAATGTTTAAAAGCATTTTAAATGAAGTTTGATTTGATTTAGTCCTATTCTTTAACTTACATTCTTGGTTGATGGAGATGTGAATCCAACATACAAATTATTAGTTTCTACAAACTGTCCTTCAAATGTTGATATTTGTTTGCGTTGACATTATATACAAAGTTTGTCTATGTTGGAATTTGGTTACCATGATGACATACAGTGCCTTCAGAAAGTATTCACACCCCTTGACCCGTTGAGATTTTGTATCACTGGCCTACACTCAATTCCCCATTATGTCAAAGTGGAATTACACTTTAAGACATTTTTACAAATTAATAAAATATTCAAAGCTGAAATGTCTTGAGTCAGTAAGTATTCAACCTATTTGTTATGGCAAGCCTACATACATTCAGGAGTAAAAATGTGTTTAGCAAGTCACATAATACGTTCGACTCACTCTGTGTGCGATAACAGTGCTTAACATGATTTTTGAAAGACTACCTCATCTCTGTACATCACACATACAATTATCTGCAAGTTCCCTCAATTTGAGCAGTGAATTTCAAACACAGATTCAACCACAAAGACCAGGGAGGTTTTCCAATGCCTTGCAAAGAAAGGTACCTATTGGAAGATGGGTAAAAAAAAAAAAATCCGACATTGAGTATTCCTTTGAGCATGGTGAAGTTATTAATGATACTTTGGAGGGTGTATCAATACACCCAGTCACTACAAATATACAGGCATCCTTCCTAACTCAGTTGCCAGACAGGAAGTAAACCGCTGAGGGATTTCACCATGAGGCCAAAGGTGACTTTAAAACAGTTAGAGAGTTTAATGGTTGTGATAGGAGAAAACTGAGAATGGATGAATGAATACAAAGTGTTATGTTCGGGGAAAATCCAACACAACACATCACTGAGTACCACTCTTCATATATACAAGCATGGTGGTAGCTGCATCATGTTATGGGTATGCTTGTCATCAGCAAGGACTAGGGATTTTTTGGGGGGGATAAAATAAAACGGAATAGAGCTAAGCAGGAAAACCTGGTTCAGTCTACATTCCAACAGACACTGGGAGACAATTTCCCCTTTCAGCAGGACAATAACCTAAAGCACAACGCCAAATATACACTGGAGTTGCTTACCAAGATGACATTGAATGTTCCTGAGTAGCGTAGTTACAGTTTTGAGTTAAATCGGCTTGAAAATCTATGGCAAGACTTGAACATGGCTGTCTAGCAATGATCAACAACCAACTTGACAGAGCTTGAAGCATTTTTTTAATAATAATGTGCAAATATTGTACAATCCAGGTGTGCAAAGCTCTTAGAGACTTACCCAGAAAGACTCATCAGCTGTAATCGCTGCCAACGGTAATTCTAACATGTATTGTATTGACTCAGGGGTGTGAATACTACTGTAAATTACATTTCTGTATTTCATTTTTTATACATTTGCAATTTGAAATTTTCTAAAAACATGTTTTCACATTGTCATTATGGCGTATTGTGTGTAAATGGAGGACCCAAAAAAATCTATTTAATGAATTTTGAAATCAGACTCTAACACAATAAAATGTGGAATAAGTCAAGGGATATGAATACTTTCTAAAGGCACTGTAATCCTGTTGTTGAAATTTCACTGTCAAAACAAAAGTTTACGTTGATTCATTTTTTCAAATACAATGTATTTTCCACATAGATTCAATGTCACAATATGTTGACAAATTACGTTGAAATAACATTGATTCAACCAGTTTGTGCCGAGTGGGCAGTGTCCAAAAACTGGGTCTACATTGAAGGTTGTGGGTCTTCCAGCAGGACAACAACCCCAAACAAACATAGAAAAGCAGCCAGAAATGTTTAAGAAGAAGTGCTGGACTGTTTTGGAGTGGCCAGCGAAGAGTCCAGATCTGAATCACATCTAAAAGCTATAACGAGATCTGAAAACAGCAGTTGGTGGAGGGCATCCCTCAAATTTGGAAGAATTAGAGCAGTTTGTTGTTAAGAAGTGGGGCAAATTGTCAGTATAACGGTGCAGCAAGCTCATTGATGGCTACAAGAAGTGTTCGTCTGCAGTTATCTTGGTCAAAGGCTGCACAACCAAGTACTAGCCCGGGAGTGCCAATAATTTTGTCCATGCCATGTGTCTTTATTTTCTCAAATAAAAATGTAAATTGTAATTGTAATTCTTCAATTTTGAAAATCCAATAACAAGTTTTATTTAATAAAAAAAAAGTTGTTTTAGAAGAAATAGTGAATTATTTAAGAAAAGTGCAAGTGTGACAATATATTTGGCCGCAACTGTACAGTACAGAGTTAAACAACACCAGACTCTCTGTCATGTCCTAGCATATTGTACTGCAGGCTAACTGATTTCCCAAAGAATTCCAGTTGTAAAGTGATCATTCCAGTGCTGGAAAAAAAACACTGCTACTGTGGTTCCCATGATGAATGAAACAAGCCAAATTACAGTCGGTGCAATGAACATAAGCTATGGGGGAGAGCACTGCACTTTTTCAGTTGCTCTGTGGGAGGGAGATCAAATCCCAGTCACAGCCAGAGGCATATGACTCCTGTTTTCCATTCACTTGGATAACAGTCTTTAAGTGAGAGAAAAGTGGAATGCATTCTTATGACCAATCCTAGACCTACACAGAGCCATGTATTTAGAATCTAACTTTGGCCTGAATGCCAAGCGTCACATCTGTAGGAAACCTGGCACCATCCCTACAGTGAAGCATGGTGGTGGCAGCATCATACATCATGCTTTGTCATTATGGGGTATTGTGAGAAGAAAAAAACGATTGAATCAATTTTAGAATAAGGCTGTAACCTAACAAAATGTGGAAAAATTCAAGGGGTCTGAATACATTCTGAAGGTACTGTACGTACGTACATTTTCCAAATCCCTTTAGAGAGAGCTAATATAATGGGAGTTTGAATATACTGTAGATCAGACTCACAATGTGTTAGCATGGTTTCAAAGAAAATACTCTCCACTCATGGATGAAACGGATGAAAACCGACACTTGTGAAAACCTGTCACATCCATCACTATTCCTTCCCTTTAGGGTGCCTTCATACCAAAATGCATGAAACCCCCCAGTTAGCACAGTGGATCTGAGCCGATTCCGGCTGAGAGTAGGGGCACTCGGCTTACTTATTACTCATGTGGCCTGAGTATTACTTATGGCTAGGATGCGGGGATTGAGCTTGGGCCGATTCCGGTGTGAGTTATCTGGCCCATATGTATTACTTGGGGCTCGGGCTGATTGCAGTGAGAGTTATCTGGCCCAAATGTATAACTTGGGGCTCGGGACAATTGGGGCTACTCTCTGGCAGATGATTACACATGCTTTATATAATTAACATTTAATTATTTATTTTTCCATATTTTGTCATTGTTTCTGTGTCCCATCGCACTGTAGCAACTCCTGTGGCGGGCCAGGCACATGCACACTGACACGTTCACCAAGTGTATGGTGTTTCCTTCAACACAAAATGTTTTGTTTGTGGATGGGTATAATTTGTATGTATAAAATTAATAATAGTAATATTTAAAATTACTAAATCGGGTAATTTTGTATACATTTATTTAAATTTGCATCGGGCCGCTTCTGGGTGGATTCTGGTAAGATGCCAGCAAAGTCGGCTGAATTCCGGTTGACGGAAACGGCCCGATGTACTTGGGCCGATTCTGAGCAGTCATTCATTTTGATTCCGGGCCGAGTCTGACACCCGTTTCCGGGCCGATTCAATCAGTTCTGGCCCCCCGGAAGAGGGCCGCTTCTGGGCCGATTCCTCATTGCTAGCTGGGACATGTCAAACGCAGTGGTTTAGTAGGGTGGGGAGAAATAATTAGCAAGAAACGGTGTTCTACATTTTTTATTGGTTGTGACGGACATATCTTGGCAACTTTTGTGATTGACAGCACACCACAACCCTAGGCCCTCCCCCAACGCATTGCTCTCATTGAAAACCATTGGGTTGCTGCATTTTTTTACAGATCCGTTTGTCTCGTTTGAAAGCACGCTTGACTGAGCTGATCTTCACTGTAGCGTCTTTGAGCAGCACCTGAGAGAGAGACTATGTAACAGAGCTGAGCAGAGCAGCATGTTTGTAAAATGTGTCTTAGGAAGCCACAGACATATTGCTGCACTGAGTAGAGGATGTTTCGTTGAGAAGATGTACTGGCATGTAACCTCTCAGCACTTCCTCAACCAACAAAAAGAGAGAAGGGCCTATTGACTTCCTGTTGCATCCAAGCCCTATATGACAGAAATACCCTGTTCTTAAAATAAACTCGCTGACTTCTCTATACAGTAGCTCAGCTCCACCTCTTTGCCATTGGTGGATGAGCCTAAACCACTAAACCAGTTTCTCACCAGAATTTATTTAAAAAAAAAATGTTCCGTTCTACATTGCCTTCAGGTCATGTGATACTTTGCCGTCTGTCTGTAGGTCTATTTGGAGGCACATTGAACTAAGCGTGGCCCTGTAAAATGCTATGGATAAGTGTTTTGGTTTTTGGGTTCATTTCTTCCCAGGTGCTTGGTTCAGAAAGTTGAGGTTGAGGAGTTGCTTCCTCTGCCTGGTGCACCACATGCGTTTGCTGTTTGTTTATAAGAGGTATGCGATTGCATGACTGAAAATGGCACATGAAATAAAAAAAACGGAGAATTCATAATGGACACAGTCACTGCAGACATTTCAACTCAAGGTGCCACGACTACTACATATACTGTGAAATGCTGATAGAAAAACATCTTTTTGAAGCCCAAGCACTACTTTCACATTATAAAACTATGCTTGCTTTGGCTCATACAGTATCTGCCTACAATCAGCTCAGTGGAGATATGCCTATTCATATCACACACAGAGATCCTGTTACATTTTTGTAATCCTACAGTAAATACCATAAACAATCTGAATCAGAGTGTGTGTTCTACCCTCAGAACGATACACTGGTTGCAGGCCTGTCAGCTGAAAGTTGCATGCTGAAGTTGTTAAGCTTGTGATCTCAAACGCAGGCTCTGGTTTACCTCACTTGCATCTACTAATAATTGACTGCACATAGGTTACAGCCACTCAGAAATAGAGATACTGGTATACTTAACCCAAATCACTGCCACAATGCTGTAGCTATTACGATGTTGCTGCTAAGGACATATCTGGTTCTAGTTTTTATCAACAAGGAACTAATGACAGTTGTAGACAAGAATATCCAAGATCCAGGATGAGAAAAACATAGCTAAAAACCGGACACAGATTAAGTCTTTGATTAAAAAGCATGCTCAATGGAGAATATCCATTGAAATAGCTTTTTAGTCCAGGACTTATCTATGTCCGAGAAGTCAGTCCTAAATGTTGTTGATTGAAAGGATGTGATATTTAACAGATCAAATGTATATGTCAAAAGTAATGTATTTGCCTCATTGCACTTTTAAAACATAGAGGGAACAGAAAACAGTAGAGAACAGGATGTAACTGACTTCTGACTGATAAGTAAGTGGTCAATGTGCAAACATGCGGACACTGATGGTGCAATGCTCGTTAACCACAAGACAGGAAAATATGTCACAATTTTCCACTATGTATAACAGTCAAAATAAGACAGAGATGTACACAATGTGTCTGTGTGGAAGAGGCCACAGAAAATATATTACAAAATGCAGTTTGGTTTTATATTATATATTGACATTTATATTTTATTTTATTTTATATACTGTATAGTCAAGTTTTTGAACATATGCCTCAAATAGAAAATATAAAGAAGCACTTCCTCTATTCAAATTAGTCCTGTTACTGTAATGCTCCTATGTACACAACCCAATATGACTTACTTATTTAAAGCCCTAGGTTCTTCAACTTGAGCTCTGTATACACTCCAGTATACACTCCAGTAACTGATCAGAGTGGTGATGAGTTGAGTTACGTCAGGCACCTTTATCCTCTAATTACAAGACATTAGATGAATGTCAAAGAACAGTGTTCCATGACCTGAAAGAGCTCAGGGCTGTATTAAATACAGTGGGCCACAGCAAGTGCTACGTATGTAGACATACAGTATAAGTGACACTTTTCTCTGCAGTTATTTTAGAATGTCCTGTGTGTGTGTGTGTGTGTGTGTGTGTGTGTGTGTGTGTGTGTGTGTGTGTGTGTGTGTGTGTGTGTGTGTGTGTGTGTGTGTGTGTGTGCGTGTGAGTGCTTGCATGCATGCAAGGGTGTATGTGTCTTGCTAAATACAATTATTTCATTTTCCTTCATGGGGTAAATAGCAAGACTTACCACTGTCTCTTCTGCTGTACAGAGAGTTGTCCTCCATCCCCATTTCTGCAGCATCTGCCTTTGATCGCTGCATACTGTTACGTTTCATCCCTCCTTTCTCACCCCAGTTCATCTGCATTGGTCAAATATACCATCATAAACATACAGTGAACGTCAACATTTCCACATATTGGAAGAAGAAAACAGACTGCAGGGCCTTGGAATGTTTGTATTGTTGGTTGTGCTTGTGCGTAATAATAACAGTGTTCACTTGTGTACTTAGCAGTGTTCACTTGTGTACTTAGCAGTGTTCACTTGTGTACTAAGCACTAGATCTGTACCAGCTGTTTCACCAGTGTTAGTTGGATGATGGATAATGTGGGCTAGCTACTGCTTTGGCACTGTTTTTGTCCTCCTGAATTGTATTTTGCTAATACAAAGCATATAAGGGAGAGACTGTTAACTAAGTTCAAAACACAAGCTGAGTGAGCCATTACTCTTCAGCAGTCAGCTAAAAACATTTAAAATTAGTGGGTTTTCTTGGTAAACCCTGCTACTGTTTTTCATCACATGATGGTAGAGTCAACACACAGAAGCCAGTGTGTGACAGAGTATTTTTTTTATAGCATAACAGTTTTGAGTTCCTGAGTTATCTGCTTGCTTTTCAAAACTATTTTGAACTGTAATGTCATATCTGTTGTCATAAGTGTAATGCCATATTTTGCTGTATGCATGTTTACAGTATATCAGTTATGATTTAGGTCCCCAGTCCTATGTTGAACTGTACATGAATTGGACATGCAGCATCATATAAAGTGTGATCCCTCTACTTTTAAGCAGAATCAAACCTGACAGAACAAGGGATCTGACTGAACGTACAGGGAATGCAATTTCACACAGTTTCTGTGTCCAGTCGTCCAGCTCGACCATCTCCGCAGCAAACACAAAAAGTTTGTCTGCAGTCTCCACATGGAACTGGCCACAGTCTTTCGGGGAGCCCTCCATGTCCACCTCTGACACCCGGATACAGTCGCTTAGCTTGATCACCTTCTTGCTCTCCTGCTGCTTGCGGAGGTTTTTGTCTGATTTCTCCAGGGTGCTCGCACCATCTTTGCATTCAAAGAACTCCAAGCGTGAGATGGAGCAGGTACTCTCCCTGTACAGGATCGACCAGACCTTTTTCCATTTCTGTAGGGGAGTAGACAAAGCATGGGGTCAGACAGCAACAGAGGCACAGAAGGTGTCACGGTTGTCTTCGTCCTCTGACGAGATAACGAAATCGTCATCGGAAAATGTGGACCAATACGCAGCAGGTTCGTGAATGCTCATCTTGATTTTTATTCACTACAAAAATGAACATACAAAAATAACAAAATACGAACAACTAACAGTCTGTCAAAGCATAGTGCTTACACAGAACAATCACCCACAAAACACAAACACAAACACACCCTCATTTATGAGACTCTCAATCAAAGGCAGATAGAAAACACCTGCCTTCAACTGAGAGTCCCAACACCAATTCACCAGACATAGAAACAGACATACTAGACTCCACATAGAACTACCTAGACATAAACCAAAACCCGGACATACTAAATCAAACACCCTTTACACAAACACACCACCCCGAACCACATAAAACAAATACCCTCTGTCACGCCCTGACCAAACTACAAAACAATTAACCTTATATACTGGCCAGGACGTGACAGTACCCCCCCCTTAAAGGTGCTACCCCAGAAGCACCTTAACACAAAAAAAATTACCCCCAAACAATACCCAAAAGAAAATTCCCCCTTACTAAAGGGAGGGAAGGGAGGGTGGCTGCCGTCAACGACGGCACTGTGCTACACCCCCCCCTCCCCAACCCACCTATCTTGGAGGCGGCTCAGGTTCTGGCCGTTCCAGGCAGTCTGGGTAGTCTGGAGGTTCGGGGCAGTCTGGGCAGTCTATCAGCTCTGGGCGGTCAGGGCAGTCTGTCAGCTCCGGCAGGTCAGGGCAGTCTGTCAGCTCCGGCAGGTCAGGGCAGTCTGTCAGCTCCGGCAGGTCAGGGCAGTCTGTCAGCTCCGGCAGGTCAGGGCAGTCTGTCAGCTCCGGCAGGTCAGGGCAGTCTGTCAGCTCCGGCAGGTCAGGGCAGTCTGTCAGCTCCGGCAGGTCAGGGCAGTCTGTCAGCTCCGGCAGGTCAGGGCAGTCTGTCAGCTCCGGCAGGTCAGGGCAGACTGGCCACTCCGGCAGTTCAGGGCAGACTGGCCACTCCGGCAGTTCAGGGCAGTCTGGCCACTCCGGCAGGTCAGGGCAGTCTGGCCACTCCGGCAGGTCAGGGCAGTCTGGCCACTCCGGCAGTTCAGGGCAGTCTGGCCACTCCGGCAGTTCAGGGCAGTCTGGCCACTCCGGCAGTTCAGGGCAGTCTGGCCACTCCGGCAGTTCAGGGCAGTTTGGCCACTCCGGCAGTTCAGGGCAGTCTGGCCACTCCGGCAGTTCAGGGCAGTCTGGCCACTCCGGCAGTTCAGGGCAGTCTGGCCACTCCGGCAGTTCAGGGCAGTCTGGCCACTCCGGCAGTTCAGGGCAGTCTGGCCACTCCGGCAGTTCAGGGCAGTCTGGCCACTCCGGCAGTTCAGGGCAGTCTGGCCACTCCGGCAGTTCAGGGCAGTCTGGCCACTCCGGCAGTTCAGCGCAGTCTGGCCACTCCGGCAGTTCAGCGCAGTCTGGCCACTCCGGCAGTTCAGCGCAGTCTGGCCACTCCGGCAGTTCAGCGCAGTCTGACCACTCCGGCAGTTCAGCGCAGTCTGACCACTCCGGCGACTGTTGACTGACGGGCAGCTCCGACGACTGTTGACTGACGGGCAGCTCCGACGACTGTTGACTGACGGGCAGCTCCGACGACTGTTGACTGACGGGCAGCTCCGACGACTGTTGACTGACGGGCAGCTCCGACGACTGTTGACTGACGGGCAGCTCCGACGACTGTTGACTGACGGGCAGCTCCGACGACTGTTGACTGACGGGCAGCTCCGACGACTGTTGACTGGCGGGCAGCTCCGACGACTGTTGACTGGCGGGCAGCTCCGACGACTGTTGACTGGCGGGCAGCTCCGACGACTGTTGACTGGCGGGCAGCTCCGACGACTGTTGACTGGCGGGCAGCTCCGACGACTGTTGACTGGCGGGCAGCTCCGACGACTGTTGACTGGCGAGGCTGGGGACACGCACCTTGGGCTTGGTGCGGGGTGCTGGTACTGGGCGTACCAGATTGGAGACACGTACCTCAGGGCTAGTGCGGGGAGCTGGCCTGGGGCTCCATCCTTGCCCCTCTTCACAGCCCTTGTGCCCCCCCCCAAAAATTTCTTGGGGCTGCCTCTCGGGTTCCCTTAACTCTTCCATAGCCCTGGACACGAACATCCTTAAATCTGCCCACGTCCATCCATCCATGCTGTTCTCCTGCTGCTTGGTCCTTTGGTGGTGGGTGATTCTGTCACGGTTGTCTTCGTCCTCTGACGAGATAACGAAATCGTCATCGGAAAATGTGGACCAATACGCAGCAGGTTCGTGAATGCTCATCTTGATTTTTATTCACTACAAAAATGAACATACAAAAATAACAAAATACGAACAACTAACAGTCTGTCAAAGCATAGTGCTTACACAGAACAATCACCCACAAAACACAAACACAAACACACCCTCATTTATGAGACTCTCAATCAAAGGCAGATAGAAAACACCTGCCTTCAACTGAGAGTCCCAACACCAATTCACCAGACATAGAAACAGACATACTAGACTCCACATAGAACTACCTAGACATAAACCAAAACCCGGACATACTAAATCAAACACCCTTTACACAAACACACCACCCCGAACCACATAAAACAAATACCCTCTGTCACGCCCTGACCAAACTACAAAACAATTAACCTTATATACTGGCCAGGACGTGACAGAAGGCCAATATTCATATTTTAAGGGATGTCTCTGCGTGTTTCATGAGGCTACTGTAAACCCTATTACTAGTTTCACTTCCTATAGCCTGGAATAGGTTTGACAGTATCCAACTGGTTCAGCAGGTGAAAAGAGGAAGATAAAGTGAATCTACCATTCTGAATCCATTGTCAACACTGCTCTTCATATGGCATTGCTCAATACTGTGGAGGGGAAAAACTTGGATGCTTTGCTCTGTGAAGTCCCTTTAAAAAACTAAATATTTTGCAATACTACAAAGAAATGCGATTGATTTAGTCTACCACAGTGGAGATGGGTTATGCAGATTGGCTGCTACTGCTGCTATTGCACCATTAAAACAAAACCCTCTATGGGGAATTTCGAGACTGGTCTGAGACCCGCAATACTACTCCTGAAGCTAATACAAACACGTCAGGAAAGTCTAGACTGACAGGAAATTGACCTTAACTATAGGTTATTCCCCCTGGTTTAACTAAACAAACTCCTTAATCTACATAAGTCTCTGGTACTGAACTATGGAAATCTTTAGCTTTACCACATAAAAGTTATTGGTTGCTGTTTGTCTTTATAACTGGATAAATACCGCTGGTGATTCCAACAGATGACTATCTCAAGGCAAACGTCTCATGAAGAGATTGAAAACTGTGAAAAAATAAATATGTGTGTAGAAGAGAGAAATAGTAATTGCATCTTTTTGTAGTAACTAACTCTGCCATGGGGAAATGAATGTCATTTTTGTAGGTGCTTTGGATAAATGCCGAAAATAAGGTCTGTGGTTAAGACAGGCTTAGGAGATCTTATACGTTTTGTTCTGAGATCATTTTCATCAGCTAATGTAACTTTTTGTGAATTTTGAAGCATTTATGTCAATTAAAAAAAGCACATAACATGACCTTTATGAATTATGAAGGCTTTAACTTGCTGATATTATCTCATAAATCAAAACGTATAAGATCTCCTCAGCCTATGTTAACCTCAGACCTTATTTTCAGCGTTTATCACAAAATCCTATTCTTTCCCCATTCATTTTCACCATAGGGATGACTGAACGAACCAGAGGTAACTAATTTCCGAATTCTAGGACTACAAGCTGGCAAAGTCTGGACAACACAGCAGGGTATTTAACACTCTCTCTTCAGTCATGTGTGGCAACATCATTATACTGTCTTTCTTGATGAGCGTTAACAATATTCTACAAAACAATCAAGTTGATTCAAAGTATTATTATTAAGTAACTGGTTCCACAGCCATTTTTTATTTACTGAACTTTACTCAAGTGTTACCAGAACTAGAAAATAATTGTTGGCCCAAAAATTCTGTCAATTTAAAACTACAGTTGAAGTCGGAAGTTTACATACACTTAGGTTGGAGTCATTAAAACTCGTTTTTCAACCACTCCAAAAATTTCTTGTTAACAAACTATAGTTTTGGAAAGTCAGTTAGGACATCTACTTTGTGCATGACACAAGTAATTTTTCCAACAATTGTTTACAGACAGATTATTTCACTGTATCACAATTCCAGTGGGTCAGAAGTTTACATACACCAAATTGACTGTGCCTTTAAACAACTTGTAAAATTCCAGAAAATGATTTCATGGCATTAGAAGCTTCTGATAGGCTAATTGACATCATTTGAGTCAATTGGAGGTGTATTTGTGAATGTATTTCAAGGCCTAACTTCAAACTCAGTGCCTCCTTGCTTGACATCATGGGAAAATCAAAAGAAATCAGCCAAGACTTCAGACATTTTTTTTAGACCTCCACAAGTCTGGCTCATTCTTGTGAGCAATTTCCAAACGCCTGAAGGTACCACATTCATCTGTACAAACAATAGTACGCAAGTATAAACACCATGGGACCATGCAGCCGTCATACCGCTCAGGAAGGAGACGCTTTCTGTCTCCTAGAGATGAACGTACTTTGGTACGAAAAGTGCAAATCAATCCCAGAACAACAGCAAAGGACCTTGTGAAGATGCTGGAGGAAACAGGTACAAAAGTAGCTTAATCCACAGTAAAAACGAGTCCTATATCGACATAACTTGAAAGGCCGCTCAGCAAGGAAGAAGACACTGCTCCAAAACCGCCATAAAAAAGCCAGACTACGGTTTGCAACTGCACATGGGGACAAAGATCGTACTTTTTGGAGAAATGTCCTCTGGTCTGATGAAACAAAAATAGAACTGTTTGGTCATAATGACCATCGCTATGTTTTGAGGAAAAAGGGGGAGGCTTGCAAGCCGAAGAATACCATCCCAACCGTGAAGCACGGGGGTGGCAACATCATGTTGTGGGGGTGCTTTGCTGCAGGAGGGACTGGTGCACTTCACAAAATAGATGGCATCATGAGGAAGGAAAATTATGTGGAAATATTGTATCAAGACATCAGTCAGGAAGTTAAAGCTTGGTCACAAAGGGGTCTTCCAAATGGACAATGACCCCAAGCATACTTCCAAAGTTGTGGCAAAATGGCTTAAGGACATCAATGTCAAGGTATTGGAGAGGCCATCACAAAGCCCTGACCTCAATCCTATAGAAAATTTGTTGGCAGAACTGAAAAAGCGCGTGCGAGCAAGGAGGCCTACAAACATGACTCAGTTACACCAGCTCTGTCAGGAGGAATGGGCCAAAATTAACCCAACTTATTGTGGGAAGCTTGTGGAAGGCTACCTGAAATGTTTGACCCAAGTTAAACAATTGAAAGGCAATGCTACCAAATGATAATTTGTTTGATTTATTTATTCGATTTTTTATTTAACTTTATTTAACCAGGTAGGCCAGTTGAGAACAAGTTCTCATTTACAACTGCGACCTTGCCAAGATAAAGCAAAACAGTGCGACACAAACAACAACACAGAGTTACACATGGAATAAACAAACGTACAGTCAATAACACAATAGAAAAAGTCTATATACAGTGTGTGCAAATGGCGTGAGGAGGTAAGGCAATAAATAGGCCATAGTAGCAATGTAATTACAATTTAGCAAATTAACATTGGAGTGAGAGATGTGCAGATCATGATGTGCAGATGATGAAGTAGAAATACTGGTGCATGGAAGAGCAAAAAAGTAAATAAAAACAATATGGGGATGAGGTAGGTAGATTGGATGGGCTATTTACAGATGGTTTGTGTACAGCTGCAGCGATCGGTAAGCTGCTCAAATAGGTGATGCTTAAAGTTAATGAGGGAGATATAAGTCTCCAACTTCAGCGATTTTTGAAATTCGTTCCAGTCATTGGCAGCAGAGAACTGGAAGGAAAGGCGGCCAAAGTAGGTGTTGGTGTTGGCTTTGGGGATGACCAGTGAGCTATACCTGCTGGAGCGCGTGCTACGGGTGGATGTTGTTATGGTGACCAGTGAGCTGAGGTAAGGCGGAGCTTTACCTAGCAAAAACGTATAGATGACCTGGAGCCAGTGGTGATCGTAACTGAACAAAAACTGGGAATTTTTACTAGGATTAAATGTCAGGAATTGTGAAAAACTGAGTTTAAATGTATTCGGCTAAGGTGTATGTAAACTTCCTACTTCAACTGTATGTGTTTGCTCAACTTGTCTCATATGTTCATTCAACTATAAATTATTATTTTGGCATCAAAACTAAAAAAGGCTGTGCAACTGGTTACACACACACAAAGTGCTTTTAACTTTCATATTGTACACACTTTGACATACATGATTACATTGTGCATGCTCATTTATATAGTAATTATATTATTCAACATGTTCTAACCTGGGATTTGAACTCACATGGCATTTAGATCTTCCTGCTATGCCACCATGTATGTCAATTATCAGTTCATCTGACTATTCTCTCATCATTGTTTTGATTTACTTATTTCAGCAATTTTGCGCTTTTCTGTATAGTTGTATAATGTTGGTGGGGCATATTACTCTGTTTTAATGTTAAAAACACTGTGTGTTTGTATAGCTAATTCCACAGCTTTTTTTAGGTTAATTTGTAGTTTAATGAACATATGAGGCAATTTGAGCAAACACATAATTTTAAGTTGGCTGAATTTTTGCCTTCGTTTTCTCAAGTTTGGCCCAACAATTTTTTTGTTCAGGTAACACTTGGACCAAAAAGTGGAGTAAACCAAAAAAAGGCTGTGGAACCATTTACTAAATAATAAATACTTGAAACAACTAGATTGTTTGTTTTACAGTGTAGATGATTTCCCAACCTCAATCAATTAGCAGCTGTTTCTTACATGATAACAATACCACTAATTAGATTGATAGATGACTCATGCTCATGATATCGAGAAGGCAGAAGCCATTGAGTTTATGTGTGTGAGTAAGCAACACATATTAATATAGTGTGTTCAGGCCACACAGAGACTCTGAGGAGAGTGCCACAAAGGAGCTGTGGCAGATCTTACCTTGCCAAACCTATGTTGCTGTAAGTAGAGCATTCCTTTCTTCCTGATGTCCTCCTCCATGGTGTACCAGCTCTGTTGCCCCTACTCCTCTCCACTTTTATCTCTGTTCAACACGACGCCCTGCTTGTGGTATCTATCTACAAATGACGCAAACCCCTCAAGTTCCCTGTCATGTTGACTTCCTGTATGCGCAGCTGCATCACAGAACACAGCAGTTCAGTACTAAAACACTGTGTGTGTGTGTGTGGTACATTTTTGTCATTTAGCAGACGCTGTTGTCCAGAGCGACTTAAAGGAGCAATTAGAGTTAAGTGTCTTGCTCATGGGCACATCAACGATTTTTCACCTAGTCGGCTCAGGGATTCGAAACAGCAACCTTCGATTACTGGCCCAACTCTTTTAACCACTAGGCTACTTGCCACCCTGTGTGTGTGTGTGTGTGTGTGTGTGTGTGTGTGTGTGTGTGTGTGTGTGTGTGTGTGTGTGTGTGTGTGTGTGTGTGTGTGTGTGTGTGTGTGTGTGTGTGTGTGTGTGTGTGTGTGTGTGTGTGTGTGTGTGTGTGTGTGTGTGTGTGTGTGTGTGTGTGTGTGTGTGGCCTTTTGGTGTGTGAACCTCTTGTTTCTCAATCACAAGAGACACAATTGTTTTGAATGTTACATATTACATGTTTTGCATGTTCCATAAAAAAAATATCAAGAGTACGATATATGTACAAGTGCCACCTTTCATAAGTAAAATATAATTGGTGTAGCAGGATGGCTCAAAAAAATTGAATAATCTTATAGCCTTATTGGTATAGGCTACATTTAGTAAATTCTGTACAATTATTTTCATTTCACAACCCGTCTGACTTTGTGGCCAAATTATTGCATCCTTCCTGTGTCAATTTTCCATCATCTAAGCAACATTTGGGTCATGTTAGCAAAAAACTGTAAGGGGTTAACAAACTTTTTCACTCGGGCCCCCCCTTCCAACATTGGGGAACATCCTGCGCCTCGCTCTGCGTGTACGCCACATCTATTTTTATGGGCAAAAGCACTGTTTGTGACACAAACTGTTCCCGCCCCTCTTGTTGGTGGACAGAATTTTGCAGTTTTAAAGCTTATTTTCTGCAATTCTACACATTTTGTCATGGTGTGCAATTGTTTTTTTCAGTTTAACCTGTTATGGCTAGGGGGCAGTATTTTCACGGCCGGATAAAAAACGTACCCGATTTAATCTGATTATTACTCCTGCCCAAAAACTAGAATATGCATATAATTATTGGCTTTGGATAGAAAACACCCTAAAGTTTCTAAAACTGTTTGAATGGTGTCTGTGAGTATAACAGAACTCATATGGCAGGCAAAAAACTGAGAAGATTCCAAACAGGAAGTACCCTCTCTGACCATTCCTTGAGCTTCTTGGCTCTGTTAAAAGAAAATTTAGGATCTTTGCTGTAACGTGACACTTCCTACGGCTCCCATAGGCTCTCAGAACCCGGGAAAAAGCTGAATTATGTAATTCCAGCCGCTGGCTGAAAAACTTTAGCGCGTTTGGATAGTGGCCGGTGTGTGTACCATCAGACTGAAGCTCGTGCACGAGGGGATCCCATGTTCTTACTTTCGCTCTCTTTGTACTAAAAAACGATTTCCCGGTCGGAATATTATCGCTTTTTTAAGAGAAAAATTGCATAAAAATAGATTTTAAACAGCGGTTGACATGCTTCGAAGTACGGTAATGGAATATTTCGAAATGTTTTGTCACGAAATGCGTCGTGCTCGTCACCCTTCTTTACCATTCGGATAGTGTCTTGAACGCACGAACAAACCGCCGCTGTTTGGATATAACTATGGATTATTTGGGACCAAACCAACATTTTTTATTGAAGTAGAAGTCCTGGGAGTGCATTCTGACGAAGAACAGCAAAGGTAATAACATTTTTCTTATAGTAAATCTGACTTTGGTGAGTGCTAAACTTGCTGGGTGTCTAAATAGTGATGCCGGGCTATCTACTGAGAATATTGCAAAATGTGCTTTCACCGAAAAGCTATTTTAAAATCAGACATAGCGAGTGCATAGAGGAGTTCTGTATCTATAATTCTTAAAATAATTGTTATGTTTTTTGTGAACGTTTATCGTGAGTAATTTAGTAAATTCACTGGAAGTTTGCGGGGGGTATGCTAGTTCTGAACGTCACATGCTAATGTAAAACGCTGGTTTTTGATATAAATATGAACTTGATTGAACAAAACATGCATGTATTGTATAACATAATGTCCTAGGGGTGTCATCTGATGAAGATCATCAAAGGTTAGTGCTGCATTTAGCTGTGGTTTGGATTTATGTGACATTATATGCTAGCTTGAAAAATGGGTGTCTGATTATTTCTGGCTGGGTACTCTGCTGACATAATCTAATGTTTTGCTTTCGTTGTAAAGCCTTTTTGAAATCGGACAGTGTGGTTAGATAAAGGAGAGTCTTGTCTTTAATAAAATGGTGTAAAATAGTCATATGTTAGAAAAATTGAAGTTTTTGTATTTTTGAGGAATTTGTAATTCGCGCCACGCCCATCATTGGCTATTGGAGCAGGTGTTCCGCTAGCGGAACGTCTAGATGTAAGAGGTTATTAAAGCTAATTTTCTTGCAATTCTATACATTTTGCCATGTCTAATGTGTATTCATGTGACATTTGAGTGACACATTTCTGGGGAAAAGCAGCCAACAAGTGCTCAGCATATGTGGAAACTGCTTCAAGACTGTTGGAAAAGCATTCCAGGTGAAGCTGGTTGAGAGAATGCCAAGAGTGTGCAAAGCTGTCATCAAGGTAAAGGGTGGCTACTTTGAAGAATCTCAAATATAACATATATTTTGATTTGTTTAACACTTTTTTGGTTACTACATTATTCCATATGTGTTATTTCATAGTTTTGATGTCTTCACTATTATTCTACAATGTAGAAAATAGTAAAAATAAAGAAAAACCCTTGAATGAGTAGGTGTGTCCAAACTTTTGACTGGTACTGTATATATTTAAGCAATAAGGCACAAGGGGGTGTGGTATATGGCCAATATACCACGGCTATGGGCTGTTCCGAGGTGACATATTGCTATTATAAACTGGTTACCAACATAATTAGAGCATTATAAATAAATGTTTTGTCATACACGTGGTATACGGCCTGATAAACCACGGCTGTCAGCCAATCAGCATTCAGGGCTCGAACCACCCGGGTTACAAATATATATATGCGGGCGGCCCCACATTTTTGGAACCACTGGCCTACGTCACCTGTATTGGTCAGGGAAAACATGCAGCATAGTGTTCTTTGTGATTGTGGTTGTTCTGGAAAGAGGCCCTGTTGTCAATGACAATTAAAATAAGGGCAATAAATGAAACCAATAAACACATTTTTATTGTTTTATTATAATAAAAAATTCGATAATAAGGTCAGTGAAAGAGATGTATTGTAGGTAATGGTCTAGGCCTGCCTAAGGTAATTTTCGTATAGAAACGCACGAGTTTGAGAAGGACGGGAAAGGGGAATGTGATGTAATGTATTGTATTTCTGTTAATCACTTCTTTTTTACCCAAACAACTAGCGAAATATAACTAACAACAAATATATAACCGGTAAAAAAAAAAAAAGGGGGAAAGGTATGTGTAATGTGTACAGATAGCTAGTTCCTAAGCAACGATTGGTGGAGTGAGCAGCAGTGGCGCTGAGTAGCAAGATAACTGTTCTGCTCGCTGGCAAACAACTAGTGACAGGCAGCTTATTGTTACAATATAGCGAAATAAGGTTAGTTATAATCAACAGTTGTTTAATAAGAACAGTTCTTATTTTGTTAGAGTATGGCTAGCACGCGGATTTCGGAGCAATTGCCCCCGCATATTGACCCGACTCAAGCACCTGTTGCATTCGGCAACCGAGCCCTTCCGCGGCTCTCTCTGGAACTGCAAGATCCACAGCTGTGCATACGACAGAGAGCTCTTGCAGCCCTCTGCGACCTGGTTCATGACCCAAAGAGGGCATATGAGGCTATTCACCAAGGTAAGATGCATATTCCATTATTGCATTTGTATAAAATCCTTGCTTTCATTTCACAAACATTTGTGGAATCTAATTTTTAAATTGCTGCATCTGTTTCACGAGGCACAAATATAGCATTGTAATGGTTTTGGGAGATAATACATTCACCTGTGCAGATTAACCTGGTGTCATTGTTAGGATATTGTAGTATGCTCAAGTGTTGAGTAATTTGCATAAGGCGGCTATACACACTTGTTATTAGCTAGACAACGCAGGACTGTTCACTATTGTTATGTTCCCACGGTTGCCCATTGTTAACTTAGTTGGCTGGTATCTCACTGCATGGACGCTGGATCTCCTCGTTCTGTGCCCGAGATAGCTAGCCCTACTAGCTTACACTCCGAATAAGACGGTTCAAGTGCTCTGTATTATTTACCTTGGAAGCTGACCGCCTGAACGAATATCCTTGTCGTGGACTCAGTTCGTACCCACGCACAACATCTAGAAGCTAGAAGTGTGCCTGTTAATTGCAGAATAGTCAACAAAAGGGGACAACAACACGGCTTAGCCTTCTGAGTACTGTAGATCATTTGGGCTATATTCTTCACAAAGCCTTCTCTTAACCAGCGGGAAGTAAATGTTTCCAAACTAGATATCCTCTGTGAATTTGTTTCAGGCTGTTTGGAGAGGCTGAAGGCCCTGCTGCAAGACAGAGACAGCTCAGTGAGAATCAAAACTACAGAAGTCTTTTACCTACTAGCTGCCCATAATGTGGGGAGGTGAGCAATCCCATTCCCAGGGATAATTTGGTCCACCCAATGGTCAATGCTATGGTTACTGCAGACGGTAGGTGGCAGCCTAGTACAATATGGTTTACCAACAATGTCAATGACCACAGCCAAAGAGGAAGAGGCAAAGCGAGGTCGTTTACTCCACCCAAAATCTGTCCATGTTAAGCAGATCATTAATTATTACGCAAGAGAAGAGTTTTTGTATGGGGGCAATGAGAGTGTGTCAAATTTAGTCAAGATAAAAATTTATTGCTTTATTGATACGTGAGGCTTATTTGATCTAATATAAGTTTTGTAATGCTTAGGTTGTTACGAGTGTACTGATATAAGTGTGATGCACCTGACATCCCAGCGACTTTGAGAAAAAAATACTTTTGTTTTGAGTTGTCCCTGTTGAAATATGAAATGTCTATGCATATTCATGAGGTTAGCATAGCATCTCACTCTCCATTGAATACAGGCAGATGACATCACCACTCATCGAATATTCAAAAAAGTATTCAAATAACGAGATGTATCCATCAATCCAGAGAGAGGAATAGCCGGGTGCTTGACATCCTGCCGTTCCACTCTGTGGACAACAAATCCCATTGTTAGGGAGGCGACACAAGCATCTCGTCATAATATCCAGTATCTCTGCAACAGTCATCTTCTGTATGGCAAGTTATTCGGATGAGGAAACAATCTTTAGTAAAACATTTTTGGGGTACTTATTTCACACCCATAAATAGTAGACACGAATAAACTTGTGGACTTGCAAATGAGTGGAGGGAATCTTGGGTTGGGTGGCGATTGGTGTGAGTGACACAAGTGTATGTCCCTAGAGAAGCCTTCCTCACGTGGGATGTGGTGGCTCCACTGTCTGATCTTCTAGACGAGCCAGTTGATGCCTGTCGTAAAAACATGCATCGTGCACTGAAGATGGTGGCTGAGTTTCCTGCAGGTACGTATGCCTAGGCTTTAGTCTTCAGCTGCCCCAATTACAGTGACACTCCAGGCAAGCTGAAGGACTCATTACACATGACATTTGGATGTATTTTGATTTAGACACTATTCAAACTCTATAGCTGTGTTCCGAATACCCATACTAATATACTGTATACTACATACTTAATGAGTATATACTGCATACTATTAGTTCATTTTAGTATTCTGTAAATGAACGGTATCCTTTCAGTTGAGTGTACTAGCGCTTTGCCTGTCTACCGGAAGTTGATGTTCTTGCTAGCTTGTTAGCATAACAAATTACTAGCTAGACATTTTACGACTTCGGTGTGTTATTAAGGGTGGGTTCGTAAATTCAATCTGGAGTGCAAGAGTGCGCTCTGGGCGTTCGTATATTCAGAGCATTGCCAGATTGTCATTTTGTAATTTCAGAGCGTTTCGCTCACTGGACGCTCTGGCCGAGGAGTAGGGTTGATCCGAGCGTTCTGAATTCACAACTGCAGTCAAGCACCCAAGCTAACTGGCTAACTTGCGAGCTACTTCCAGACACAAATGAGAGAACCCCTCACTCTGACCATTTTACTTGCCCTAGCAGAGCTGGTTAGGCTGTTTTCATGTTATCTAGAGCGTTGGTGACTGTAACTGCGGCTGGCAACAATTTAATGACAATTTTTTGCCGATGTTTTGATCTTATCATAAGATCTTCTAAATGTAACAATTATTAACGAAACAAGTGATTCAATGAAAGAGACTGGTATGAATCCAAATCCTTAGATGATGGACATGTTTTAGGGCCTTATGACCTTCTGTCTCCTGGTCAGGTGCAATGTGTATGGTGACTTTGGGCCTGGTTCCCCGGCTGGTGTTGAAGCTGCCTGTTGAGCAGGAGGAGATCCGGGCCCTGATCCTGGCCACTCTCAGCTACTGTGTGAGGGTGGATGCCCTGCCGGCCCTGGCCAGTAACGGAGTTCCCATGCTGCGAAACCAGCTCTCTCACCCCTCCCCTGACATCCGCCGGGCCGCAGCCTCCGCCATGCTGGGCATCAGGTGAGCAGAGACACAAACATGGGTATGTTCCAAATGACACCCTATTGCCTACATACTGCACTACTTTTGACCAGCGCTCTATTAGCCCAGGTCAAAGTAGTGCCTTATTAGGGAATTAGGTGCCATTTGGTACGCAGCCATGCTCTACTTACTGACAGGAAAGAATACTTAAAAAAATCTAAATATTTGGAATTTGAGGCTTTCAATATTCATGAATGATGGGTGTCATGTAGAAAAAATGCGCTCTAGTAATATGTGCATGCAAAATTAAACTCAATTAAATGTAAGTGGAAGAAGCTTGCTTTGAACTAAGTTATGATTCCATTTGAAGACCCCTGTTTGCCCTGTTAGTGTTCCATCAGAAGGGAAGCACAAGGTATGTGAGGAGGGAGTTTTCCCAGTCCTGGTGAAGCTGCTATCAGACTGCGACCCAGGAGTGACTGCCAGTGCTGCTGGGACTATTATGAACACAGCTATTATCACTAAAGGTAAGGAGGGGAATGGTTGAATGTGAAAGAAAGGATATTTTAGATATCTATTGTGACTATTGTCTTAAGTAATAGTTTAGAGTTAGGGTGCAAGTTTGCATGTGAACAATGTTAACAACATAGGCTTATCTCTATGTTGCAGGGAACGTACATTAAAGAGACATTCTGGAGGGTTCAAAACTACCTCGTTATTTTTTAAACCTCCCTTTTTGGATTCTGTCAATGTATCGCTCATACATGCATAATAAACAATTTACAGTGCTCTCCCAGCAGAAAAACCCACAGAATCCTGACATTCAAGCCTGCCATCATTTAGTGCATGAGATCTACGTGCTTGTTCCCTGTAATGTATTGAACGTGCGCTCTGAAGCCAGATGGGATGAATGGCTGCATGTCCTTATGAATTGCTGCATGCGCTTACCATTAGTTATTTTCATAACAGTGAAAGGTCCCGTGTGGCTCAGTTGGTAGAGCATGGTGTTTGCAACACCAGGGTTGTGGGTTCGATTCCCACGGGGGACCAGTACGGAAAAAAATTACAATTAAAATGTATGAAATGTATGCATTCACTACTGTAAGTTGCTCTGGATAAGAGCGTCTGCTAAATGACGTAAATGTAAAATACATTGCATACGTCTATCAAATCCATGCATAAGTTAGAAAACATCTGAAATTAGATTTATAAGACCTTGGTAGTAGTTTTGTAACGGCTGTCGTTATGTAGAGAGGACCAAGGCGCAGCAGGTTGCATGTTCATCATATATATTTATTAAATAAATGTGAACACGAGAAAAACAAGAAAACAAAGAACGACAGACCAACAGTTTCACAGGCTATATTTACAACAGCAGTGCGAAATGCAACTACCCACAAAATACCAAACCAAACACACCTATATATAGGACTCTCAATCAGAGGCAACCTGAAACACCTGCCTCCAATTGAGAGTCCAACACCCAATCCTAAACATAGAAAAACTAAACTAGACAGAACGTAGAAATACATACAAAACACAAACCCTCTGCCACGTCCTGACCAAAACTAATACAATTACTCCCTCTGCTGGTCAGGACTTGACAGTACCCCCCCCTAAAGGTGGATACCCCGAATGCACCTCAAAAGAAAACACAAAACCCCCCAAACAACAAAAATATCCCCCTAAACTAAAGGGAGGGAAGGGAGGGTGGCTGCCGTCAACGACGGCACCTGTGCAACACAAATACATTAGAAGATAATTGTGACCCAATTCAGGAAACTAGGCGTATGTTGCAAGTCACGACTTCACAGGATTGCCGTTTGAACGTAATAAAAAAAATCAACATTTGTTTTTTGCCAGAAATGCCTTCTTGAACATGTGCCTTAATAACAAAATTGTATGCCATCTGTAAATACGAATACAATGGTTACATTACGAGCCTTGTTGGTTAAGCCACAGAAAAAGTGAGCAACCTTCCCACTAGCCATGATTGGCTGAGATAATGAGTGGGCAGGACATGCCAAGAGAGAAGTTCAGATTGGTCTGCCATCGAAGCTCGTCAGTCTGTGTTGGTAATCCTGTCGAACGTGGCTTTAAAAAAAAAACAATGTGTTGTGTAGTGGAGCTGCATTAGTGTGGCTCTCCACTTTCTGCAGGATCATGTTTTGAAATCAGTGGAATTAGAGTATGATAGCTAAACAGATGGAGGAAACACCTGTCTCCGGATTACATCTTCAAACTAAGGGCAATGGTGGCATGGCATTCCTGACAGGGAGACGCGTCCATGCACGATGAGGTACAGATAAGATAGTCTAGTGTTTGCTAGCTACATTTTCAAAAATTACACGTTTTCTGATTTTGACATAAAGTGGTTTCATTTCAAGCTAAAGTGTACTGTTATCTAGCTAGCTAACGTTATCTGGCTGGCTCCCTACCTGAAGTTATTATTTGTTTCCCAGAGCTGTGTGCTGTTCTAGTTAGAGCCTAATGTTAGCTAGCAAACATTAAACATGGTTGGTTAGCTCCCAGCACTGTGGCATTGTTGGCACTGTTCATTGTTTAACTAGCTAACGTTGGCTGGCGGGCTCGTTAGCTAACGTTACGTGACGTGTGTATAACACCTGTTGAATATGGCCAGTGTCAGTAAACGTCTGCAAAAAAGCGTAATGAAATTGTTGCCAGAAGAGCTTGTTAGGCTGTTTTCATGCTATCCAGAGGTAAACAAACCATCAGCCAGAGCATCAAGTGTGCTCTTCGAGAGCGAAACGAGATGGGTGAGGCTAAAGCTTAGGGTGAGGGTGTGAACGATGCTGAATGGGTGTTGAAGTGCTCTTCGCTAGATAGCAAAACATTCAAAGGCGATTTTCTCAAAAATGAGATTACAAGTTGATCAATTTTCAAAGCAGAATAACTTTCCCATTGTTCCTCAAATGCAGTGTATGATATACTATTTTGTAGCTCTGAGTCTCTACTTTTATCTAATGTAAAAAACACAATTTCAAATTTTGCTACATAAGACCAAATACAGGTGGTGAGTCACAATTATCAACCCGATCATAAACACTATGCTCACAACCTATATCTCCTAAATCGTGTTTCTGGTGTATTTTGTTTGAATTTTGGAATATATTGTGCAATAGGCTGTGTGTTTTTTTACAAGGCACGCATCCATCCATTTATCCCATCTGTGATTTTTTTATTTATTTTAATTTAACCTTTATTTTAACGTGAATCGTGACACAACATACATAACTTTGATGCACTTGAGAAATGTATACTGCAAACCCACTTTTAAGATTAGGAAATATTGGCCTACCTTTATTTTGTGTCAACTATCCATCCAAATGAAATAATTCCATGTGTTCACCTTTTGTCTTTATAAACTTTTACCCATGTATTCCATAATATGGGATAATCCAATGTAATCCAATGTGGGCAACACTGCAACTGTTGATTGCCAGCGATCATCATTCATCACGTAGGCATATGATATAATCAATACATTACTTTCAAAGAGTTGGACATTTGATGCAAACATATACTGTAAGTATACATTTTCCATTGTATAAAATGTGCCAACATTATCACATTCGCTTGCTCGTTTGACATACTAGTCTGCTGAGAGCATGCGCTACAATGGGATAACAACCAAACATGATGGACAATGTTAATTGGCAGGTGGAATGATGTCCAATGAGGTTGCAAGATTAAAATGGAAGGTTGGATCAGGTCGGCACAGTATTGTCCAATGAGGTTGCGGGGTGAGCCCAACATGCACACTCCACACAGAGTTTTTAAAATTCTCTTTGTGCACACGCTACAGAGGCTAGAGAACAATGACATTATGATGTTGTACACAAAAGGACGTCGGTGGCTTAAGGACAACAAAGTCAAGGTATTGGAGTGGCCATCATGAAGCCCTGACCTCAATCCTATAGAAAAGTTTTCGGCAGAAATGAAAAAGTGTGTGGGAGCAAGGAGGCCTACAAACATGACTCAGTTACACCAGCTCTGTCAGGAGGAATGGGCCGAAATTTACCCAACTTATTGTGGGAAGCTTGTGGAAGACTACCCAAAACGTTTGACCCAAGTTAAACAATTTAAAGTCAATGCTACCAAATAGTAATTGAGTGTATGTAAACTTCTGACCCACTGGGAATGTGATGAAAGGAATAAAAGCTGAAATAAATCATTTTCTACTATTATTCTGACGTTTCACATTCTTAAAATAAAGTGGTGAACCGAACTGACCTAAGACAGGTAATTTCTACGAAGATTATATCTCAGGAATTGTGAAAAACGGAGTTTAGTATTTGGCTAAGGTGTATGTAAACTTCCGACTTCAACTGTATGTCACCCTTCGAGTGTGCTCTGGGTTGTCAACCCCCCTTGTTCCCCGCCCAAGAAGTTGAGGTGGCGGTTCCCTCATACTGCTCCCAGTATGGCTCATAGTGTTCTTAGGACTGTGTTTACCATAGTTTCGGTGTGGGATTGAGCCTTGAGCTGCCGTGGTTCATCGATGAGGTGGCGCACGAATGCACATTATCAAGTCACAGCAGGTGCCCTGTTGTTTTGGACTTACAGTTCCTTGTGTGAGTTCTGGAATTTCAGACTCCTTGGGTCTCTGTGGGAGCCTTTTTGGAACTGGTAGGGTCTATGGACTTGGTTGATGTTAGCCAGTGTTTTGTTCGGGTTAACACATTTTCCCTGTGGGTTAGAGCCTTAGACTGCCGTGGCTGTGCGTGCGTGAATCCTCAGTTTCCAGGCTACTGCAGATTTTCTGTGGGTTTGAGCCTCTGGTTCATCGACTCTGGTCGACGCTATGTACCGCATGTGTGCCAAGTCACGACAGGTGTTCTGTTGTTTTGGACTTGCTGTTCCTTGTACAAATTCTTACATTTCAGGCTCGTAAGGTAAGTATTGTTCTTGGAACCATGGGGTCTATGGACATGGGCTTACTAACACACCCTTCCCAGCAATGCAGAGAGAAAAAAAGATAAATAATAGTAAAGTAAAATACGTAATAATAAAAGTAATACTAGATACACAATGAGTAACGATTACTTGGCTATATACAAGGGGTACCACTACCGAGTCGATGTGCAGGGGTAAGAGGTAATTGAGGTAGATACAGTGCATTCGGAAAGTATTCAGACCCCTTGACTTTTCCCACATTTTGTTACGTTACAGCCTTATTCTAAAATTGATACGTTTTTTCCCCTCAATCTACACACAATACCCCATAATGATAAAGCAAAAACAGTTTTTTTTAAATGTATGCAAATGTATACTTTTTTTCACTGAAATATTACATTTACTTAAGTATTCAGACCCTTTACTCAGTACTTTGTTGAAGCACCTTTGACAGAGATTACAGCCGCGAGTCTTCTTGGGTATGATGCTGCAACCTGTATTTGGAGATTTTCTCCCATTCTTCTTTGCAGATCCTCTCAAGCTCTGTGACGATTGGCATTCAGTCCACAGAGTTCAATCTTGGTTTTATTAGACCAGAGAATCTTGTTTCTCATGGTCTGAGAGTCTTTAGGTGCATTTTGGCAAACTCTAAGGGGCTGTCATGTGCCTTTTACTGAGGAGTGGCTTCCGTCTGGCCACTACCATGCTCTAGAGATGGTTGTCCTTCTGGAAGGTTCTCCCATGTGTAGAGAGGAACTCTAGAGCTCTGTCAGAGTGACCATTGGGTTCTTGGTCACCTCCCTGACCAAGGCCCTTCTCCCCGATTCCTCAGTTTGGCCAGGCGGCCAGCTCTAGGAAGAGTCTTGGTGGTTCCAAATTTCTTCCATTTAAGAATGATGGAGGCCACTGGGTTTTTGTGGACCTTCAATGCTGCAGAAATGTTTCGGTACCCTTCCCCAGATCTGTGCATCGACACAACCCTGTCTCGGAGCTCTATGGACAATTCTTTCGACCTCATGGCTTGGTTTTTGCTCTGGCATGCACTATCAACTGTGGGATCTTTTATCGACCGGTGTGTGCCTTTCCAAATCATGTCCAATCAATTGAATTTACCACAGGTGGACTCCAATCAAGTTGTAGAAACATCTCAAGGATGATCAACGGAAACAGGATGCACCTGAGCTCAATTTCAAGTCTCGTAGCAAAGGGTCTGAATACTTATGTAAATAAGGTATTTCTTTTTTTTTAATACATTTGCAAACATTTCTAAACACCTGATTTCACTTTGTCATTATGGAGTATTGTGTGTCGATTGCTGAGGAAATGTTTTTATTTCATCCATTTTAGAATAAGGCTGTAATGTAACAAAATGTGGAAAAAGTAAATGGGTCTAAAATATTTGCTTAGGCACTTTGTGTACACTACCTGTCAAGTTTTAGAACACCTACTCATTCAAGGGTTTTTCTTTATTGTTACTATTTTCTACATTGTAGAATAATAGTGAAGACGTCAAAACTATGAAGTAACACATATGGAATCATGTAGTAACCAAAAAAGTGTTAAACAAATCAAAATGTATTTTATATTTGAGATTCTTTAAAGTAGCCAACCTTTGCCTTCCACCGCAGATGGGGAAGGCCGACATGGGCGGATGTGGTGGATTGAGACGCAGCCCATATCTCTAGCTTAAACTGAAGTATTTTGATGGGGAATTTTTGTATTATGTTACTTAGATTGTAAAACTGCCACGTCCGTTTGCGATATTACAACAACAAAGAAGTTACTGCAAACAACGACAGTTTTTTTTCCTCGGACATCATTGCACGTGATAGAACAGCAGAATATATAGAGATTTGTTTTTTTTACCACGTTGCTTGATGCTCCCCATCTATTCTTAGTCAACAAAACAATAACAACAACGGTGGGGCAGACAGTGGTGCTATTTCCCCTAATGCAGAAGCGTCAATGTCTCAACAGATAGTGTCAACCTCATCATTAATTCACTCATGCTCACTTCTCCCCTCTGTCGTCCACAGGGAAGTACCAGGCCTTAAAGGCAGGTGCCATCCCCCCCTTGTTGGAGCTGGTGGGCAGTGAGGACAGAGCTGTGTGTGCTAACGCGCTGCGTGCCCTCACCGCCCTGGCTGAAGCCCCCTGCGCTCGGGAACAGCTACTGGAACACCTGCCACTATTAAAGACAAGGCTCAATCACCCAGCTTCCATCATCTGCCGGGCAGCAGCCACCGCCATCCGCGTGATCTCCTGGACCCCTTGAGAGAAAGAGAGAGCAAGGGAAGAAGAGACAAATACCTCTCATTATCTGATTCTCCCTCGCTCCTCCCCCTATTCTCTCTCCCTCACACACATTGATGCATGTGCTCTCACAGACACACCACACACACAGTCCTTCTTCGACTACAGACACTCACACTTCCTTAATGTAAATGTCTGCTGGTGTATATTTACCAGACTAGTAGACCCACCTCTTATTCATCATCTGTCTGTGTCATCTATCCTGTTAATGTGATTAAAACTGATCACAGTGGCAAGTTTCAGCTCCTCTGTATAGAGGTTCCCCAACTGATGGCTCGCGGGTGATTTTATTTGGCCCCACAAGTTCTGGCTCACAGTTCACCCTGGACTCTACAAGTTGTCAAAAGCATTCCACAGGGATTCTGGCCCATGTTGACTCCAATGCTTCCCAAAATGTAAAAATGTAAGTTGTTCTTTGGGTGGTGGACCATTCTTGATACACACGGGAAACTGTAGAGCGTGAAAAACCCAGCAGCGTTGCAGTTCTTGACACAAACCGGTGAGCCTGGCACCTACTACCATACCCCGTTCAAAGGCACTTAAATATTTTTGCCTTGCCCATTCACCCTCTGAATGGCACACATACACAATCCATGTCTCAAGGCTTAAAAATCCTTCTTCAACCTGTCTCCTCCTTTTCATTTACATTAATTGAAGTGGATTTAACAAGTGACACCTACAGTGCCTTGCAAAAGTATTCATCCCCCCGTTTTTCCTATTTTGTTGCTGTCACAAGTGTCGTAAGGGACAGACCAAGGCGCAGCGGGTATAGTGCTCATCTTCCTTCTTTATTTAGAGAGAACACTCAAACAAAATAAACAAACAAACGACCAAACAGTTCCGTAAGGCACACGGGCTATTCAGAAAACAACCACCCACAACCCACAGGAAAAAACAGGCTGCCTAAGTATGGCTTCCAATCAGAGACAACGAAAGACACCTGCCTCTGATTGGAAACCATACTCGGCCACACATAGAAAATGAACATAGAAAATTAAAACTAGAACAAAGCCCCATGAAACAAACCAACCCGAAAACACACAAAAACAACACCCCCTGCCACGCCCTGACCATACTACAATGACAAATTACCCCTTTTACTGGTCAGGATGTGACAGTTGCATTACAACCTGTAATTTAAATGGATTTTTATTTGGATTTCATGTAATGGACATACACAAAATAGTCCAAATTGGTGAAGTAAAAAATATATATATATAAAAAAATGGAAAAGTGGTGCATGCATATGTATTCAACCCCTTTGCTATGAAGTCCCTAAATAAGATCTGGTGCAACCAATTACCTTCAGAAGTCACATAATTAATTAAATAAAGTCCACCTGTGTGCAATCTAAGTGTCACATGATCTGTCACATGATCTCAGTGTATATATACACACCTGTTCTGAAAGGCCCCAGAGTCTGCAACATCATTAAACAAGGGGCACCACCAAGCAAGCGGCACCATGAAGACCAAGGAGCTCTCCAAACAGGGACAAAGTTGTGGAGAAGTACAGATCAGGGTTGGGTTATAAAAACATATACGAAACTTTGAACATTCCACGGAGCACCATTAAATCCATTATTAAAAAATTGAAAGAATATGGCACCACAACAAACCTGCCATGAGAGGGCTGCCCACTAAAACTCACAGAACAGGCAAGGAGGACATTAATCAGAGAGGCAACAAAGAGACCAAAGATAACCCTGAAGGAGCTGCAAAGGTCCACAGCGGAGATTGGAGTATCTGTCCATAGGACCACTTTAAGCCGTACACTCCACAGAGCTGGGCTTTACGGAAGAGTGGCCAGAAAAAAATCCATTGCTTAAATAAAAAAATAAGCAAACACGTTTGGTGTTCGCCAAAAGGCATGTGGGAGACTGCCCAAAAATATGGAAGAAGGAACTCTGGTCAGATTGGTGAAATTGAGCTTTTTGGACATCAAGGAAAATGCTATGTCTGGCGCAAACCCAACACCTCTCATCACCCCGAGAACACTACCCCCACAGTGAAGCATGGTGGTGGCAGCATCATGCTGTGGGGATGTTTTTCATCAGCAGGGACTGGGAAACTGGTCAGAATTGAAGGAATAATGGATGGCGCTAAATACAGGGATATTCTTGAGGGAAACCTGTTTCAGTCTTCCAGAGAGTTGAGACTGGGACAGAGGTCTCTAAGCATACTGCTAAAGCACCACTTGAGTGGTTTAAGGGGAAACATTTAAATGTCTTGGAATGGCCTAGTCAAAGCCCAGAACTCAATCCAATTGAGAATATGTGGTATGACTTAAAGATTGCTGTACACCAGCAGAACCCATCCAACTTGAAGGAGCTGGAGCAGTTTTGCCTTGAATAATGGGCAAAAATCACAGTGGCTAGATGTGCCAAGCTTATAGCGACATACCCCAAGAGACTTGCAGCTGTAATTGTTGCAAAAGGTAGCTCTGTACAAAGTATTGACTTTGGCGGGGTGAATAGTTATGCACGCTCAAGTTCTGTTTTTTTGTCTTATTTCTTGTTTGTTTCACAATAAAAAATATTTTGCATTTTCAAAGTGGTAATGTGTAAATCAAATGATACAAATATCCCAAAAATCAATTTTAATTCCAGGTTGTAAGGCAACCAAATAGGAAAAACGCCAAGGGGAGTGAATACTTTCGCAAGCCACTGTATAAGGGAACATAGCTTTTACCTGGATTGACCTGGTCAGTCTGCAACCGTTTAATACTGCATGTGTTTGTCTCAAGTTTCATAGGTTATTGACGTCTTTGCGTTGTCATCAACTCCACTTTGGCTGGGGGCACAGAAAATTCTCACCCTGGTCCATTGTGGATTGATACTACAGTTTATTAAATAGCATAGCTACAGCAATTAGTAATAGCAACAGTAAAAAAATAAAAAAACATCCAGTGTTACTCAATATGTTTGGATTGTTGGCAGTCAACATTGTTGTAATTGGCTTCAATGAGCCTAGCCTACATGTCTTTACGCATCACATTTCTCTTAAAACAAAACATACTAGGCTCCCATAAATTGTATTGTATGAGTGAGCCACGTTCTCAATAAGCAAAATATAGCCTAGGCCAGGGATGTCAAACTCATTCCATCAAACTCATTCCATGGAGGGCCGGCCGAGTGTATGCTGGTTTTCGTTATTTCCTTTCAATGTGTCCAATTAAGACCTAGTGAGGGGTGAGGGGAGTTCCTAACTAATCAGTGACCTTGCCACAAGCTCTGGACCATTACACCGGATCATCACAGCTAGCTAGCTGCAACCGAGTGGCTATTGTTGATAACGCCTCTGTCCCAAAGAAAGCACCAGTTAGCCTGGAGCTAGACCCAAGCTAGGCCAACAAAGTATAATTCTTGGGCTACAATACCTCTTTTGCCAATTGATCTGGACCCTTTATTGTCGACAAGGAGCCCTGCTGAGCCATCACGACTGGTCTGCTGACGTAATTGTCCGATGTGGTTTCAACAGCTTTTCCGTTGCGATGTCGCCGAAGACCCATCTGCTAGCCCCGGCCCACTAGCTTTCTGAACGCTGTGTCTCACGCTCGCCTAGCGTAGTAGCAACTACCGAACGGCTCCCTGACTCACCTATTGCTGCTCATTGGACCCTATGATCACTCGACTATACAGCTGATGCCTGCTGGACTGTTCACTAATACGGTACCTCATTTTGTTTATCTGTCGGCCCCAGCCTCGAACTCAGGTCCTGTGTGTACCTAACTGACCCTCTCTGCCCATTCATTGCCATTTACACATTGTTGTCTTAGCTCTCCCGATCAACATCTGTGATTACTTTATACCTTTCTCTAATGCCAATATGCCTTGCCTACTGCTGTTTCGGTTAGTTCTTATTGTTTTATTTCACTGTAGAGCCCCCAGTCCCGCTCAACATGCCTTAGATAGCTCTTTTGTCCCACCTCCCACACATGCGGAGACCTCACCTGGCTTAACTGGTGCCTCCAGAGATGCAACCTCTCTCATGGTCACTCAATGCTTAGGTTTACCTCCACTGTACTCACATCCTACCATACCATTGTCTGTACATTATGCCCTGAATCTATTCTACCACGCCCAGAAATCTGCTCCTTTTATTCTCTGTTCCCAACGTACTAAACGTCCAGTTCTTATAGCCTTTAGCCGTACCCTTATCCTACTTTTCCTCTGTTCCTCTGGTGATGTAGAGGTTAACCCAGGCCCTGTAGCCCCCAGTACTACACCTCTCATTTGTTGACTTCTGTAACCGTAAAAGCATTGGTTTCAAGCATGTTAACATCAGAAGCCTCCTCCCTAAGTTTGTTTTATTCACTGCTTTAGCACACTCACCAACCCTGATGTCCTAGCCGTGTCTGAATCCTGGCTTCGGAAGGCCACCAAAAATTCTGAAATTTCCATCCCCAACTACACCATTTTCCGTCAAGATAGAACTGCCAAAGAGGGCGGCGTTGCAATCTACTGCAGAGAATAGCCTGCAGAGTTGTGTCATACTATCCAGGTCTGTGCCCAAACAGTTCGAGCTTCTATTTTTAAAAATCCACCTTTCCAGAAATAAGTCTCTCACTGTTGCCACTTGTTATAGACCCCCCTCAGCCCCCAGCTGTGCCCTGGACACCATATGTGAATTGATTGCCCCCCATCTATCTTCAGAATTCATACTGTTAGGTGACCTAAACTGGGATATGCTTAACACCCCAGCCGTCCTACAATCTCAATCTCACACAAATTATCATGGGCACCCTCATAGATATCATCCTGACCAACTTGCCCTCTAAATACACCTCTGTTGTCTTCAATCCAGGATCTCAGCGATCACTGCCTCATTGCCTGTGTCCGTAATGGGTCCGCAGTCAAACGGCCACCCCTCATCACTGTTAAACGCTCCCTAAAACACTTCAGCGAGCAGGCCTTTCTAACCAACCTGGCGCGGGTATCCTGGAAGGTTATTGACTTCATCCCATCAGTAGAGGATGCCTGGTTGTTCTTTAAATGTGCTTTCCTCACCACCTTAAATAAGCATGCCCCATTCCAAAAATGTAGAACGAAGATCAGATATAGCCCTTGGTTCACTCCAGACTTGACTGCCCTTGACCAGCACAAAAACATCCTGTGGCGTACTGCATTAGCGTTGAATAGCCCCTGCGATATGCAACTTTTCAGGGAAGTCAGGAACAAATATACACAGTCAGTCAGGAAAGCTAAGGCTAGCTTTTTCAAACAGAAATTTGCATCCTGTAGCTCTAATTCCAAAAGGTTTTGGGACACTGTAAAGTCCATGGAGAATAAGAGCACCTCCTCCCTAGGAAATACTGTCACCACCGATAAATCGACGATACCCCTACCCTGGCCAACAGCCCTGCACACCCTAAAGCTACTTGCCCAAGCCCCCCCCCTTCTCCTTCACCCAAATACAGACAGCAGATGTTCTGAAAGAGCTGCAAAATCTGGATCCCTACAAATCAGCTGGGCTAGATGATCTGGACCCTCTCTTTCTAAAATTATCCGCCGAAATTGTTGCAACCCCTATTACTAGCCTGTTCAACCTCTCTTTCGTATCGTCAGATCCCTAAAGATTGGAAAGCTGCCGCGGTCATCCCCCTCTTCGAAGGGGGTGGCACTCTAGACCCAAACTGTTACAAACCTATATCCATCCTGCCCTACCTTTCTGAAGTCTTCAAAAACCAATTTAACCAGTATGGGCTAGGGGGCAGTATTTTCACGGCCGGATCAAAAACGTACCCGATTTAAACTGGTTACTACTCTTGCCCAGAAACGAGAATATGCAGTAGATTTGGATAGAAAACACTCTGAAGTTTCTAAAACTGTTTGAATGGTGTCTGTGAGTATAACAGAACTCATATGGCAGGCAAAAACCTGAGACAATTCCAAGCAGGAAGTGGCCTGTCTGCGAGTTTGTAGTTCTCCATTTGCTTCTCTATCGAAACTATAGTGCCCGTGGGGTTATGTAGCACTTTCAAAGGCTTCCGTTGGCTCTCTAAAGTGTTCAGAAAGCGGATTGAGGCGTCTCCTGTCTCTGGGCAGATAACAGGAGCACAGTTTGTCAGTGGTCTGCCCGGTGACTAAGAGATTGGAAATTCGCATTCACGAGACCTCGCCATTTTTTCTCTTCCTTTTTGAATGAATACAGCATTGTCCGGTTGGAATATTATCGCTATTTTACGAGAAAAATACCATAAAAATTGATTTTAAACAGCGTTTGACATGCTTCTAAGTACGGTAATGAAATTTTTTGTCTCGAAATGCGCTCGCGCGTTACCCTTTGGATAGGGACCTGAACGCACAAACAAAACGGAGGTATTTGCACATAACTATGGATTATTTGGAACAAAAACAACATTTGTTGTGGAAGTAGCAGTCCTGGGAGTGCATTCTGACGAAGAACAGCAAAGGTAATCCAATTTTTCTAATACTAATTCTGAGTTTAGTGAGCCCCGAACTTGGCGGGTGTCAAATTAGCTAGCCGTGATGGCTGAGCTATGTACTCAGAATATTGCAAAATGTGCTTTCGCCGAAAAGCTATTTTAAAATCTGACATAATGATTGCATAAAGAAGTTCTGTATCTATAATTCTTAAAATAATTGTTATGTATTTTGTCAACATTTATCATGAGTAATTTAGTAAATTCACCGGAAGTTTTCGGTGGGAATACAATTTCTGAACATCACACGCCAATCTAAAAAGTTGTTTTTTGATATAAATATGAACTTGATTGAACAAAACATGCATGCATTGTATAACATAATGTCCTAGGAGTGTCATCTGATGAAGATCAAAGGTTAGTGCTGCATTTAGCTGTGTTTTTGGTTCTTGTGACATATATGCTTGCTTGAAAAATGGCTGTGTGGTTATTTGTGTCTATGTACTCTCCAACATAATCTAATGTTTTGCTTTCGCTGTAAAGCCTTTTTCAAATCGGACAATGTGGTTAGATTAACGAGAGTCTTATCTTTCAAATGGTTTAAAATAGTCGTATGTTTGAAATATTGAAATTATAGCATTTTTGAGGTATTCGTATTTCGCGCCACGCTCTTCCACTGGCTGTTGAATAGAGTGGGACGCTAACGTCCCACCTAGCCCTGACAGGTTAACAAACAGATCACCGACCATTTAGAATCCCACCGTACCTTCTCCACTACGCAATCTGGTTTCCGAACTGGTCATGGGTGCACCTCAGCCACACTCAAGGTCCTAAACTATATCAAAACCGCCATCGATAAAAGACAGTACTGTGCAGCCGTCTTCATCGACCTGGCCATGACTGCCTCGCCTGGTTCACCAACTATTTCTCAGATAGAGTTCATTGTGTCAAATCGGAGGGTCTGTTGTCCGGACCTCTGGCAGTCTCTATGGGGGTGCTACAGGGTTTAATTCTCGGGCCGACTCTTTTCTCTGTATATATCAATGATGTTGCTCTTGCTGCTGTAATTCTCTGATCCACCTCTACGCAGACGACACCATTCTGTTTACATCTGGCCCTTCTTTGGACACTGTGTTAACAAACCTCCAAACGAGCTTCAATGCCATACAACACTCCTTCCGTGGCCTACAACTGCTTTTAAATGCTAGTAAAACTAAATGCATGCTCTTCAACCGATTGCTGCCCACACCCGTCTGCCCGACTAGCATCACTACTCTGGACGGTTCTGACTTAGAATATGTGGATAACTACAAATACCTAGGAGTCTGGTTAGACTGTAAACTCTCCTTGCAGACTTACATTAAGCATCTCCAATCCAAAATTAAATCTAGAATTGGCTTCCTATTTCGCAACAAAGCCGTTACAACTTGCAGACTTGTTTACGCTGCTGTGCGTTTTTGTTGCCGTTTTTACTTTGCTACCTGACGGTTTTTACTTTTTCATTACCGTATATTTTTACTTTTTCCCTCACTCAACTTTTTTTTTCATTCAACTTTCCTACCCCGGAGGTTTTATCTGGACATGGTTCGTCAGGACTTCAAACAGCCGAAGCTAAGTAACATTAACATGATGCCTTCTAATTGCAGTCGTTGTACTCATAATATACAGGAGAACGATCGCCTTACAGCAAGGATAGCTGTGCTGCAAGCCCAGCTTCAGACGCAATCGTTAGGCAAGGGTCATTTCAGTGTAGGAAAGGATGAAACAGCGTCTGTGCCACCAGCAAGTACAGATAGTAACGTTAGTATAAACCCCCTCGCACGGTCCCCGCAGCCGGACATCTTTCTCATGGCGTCTGGAGGGAAACGCTGTAGGAATGCTCAACCGGTGTCGCTTATTCAGCCGACAGAAACTTTCAACCGGTTCTCCCCGTTAAGCGAGTCGGAGTCGGAGGCCGAGACTTCTCTGGTCTCTGCTCCTCCCGTTGTGGGGTCTGAGACGCCGACGGCTCCCACCATTAGCTCTGACAAATTGAAAACCCTAGTCATTGGCGACTCCATTACCCGCAGTATTAGACTTAAAACTAATCATCCAGCGATCATACACTGTTTACCAGGGGGCAGGGCTACCGACGTTAAGGCTAATCTAAAGACGGTGCTGGCTAAAGCTAAAACTGGCGAGTGTAGAGAGTATAGAGATATTGTTATCCACGTCGGCACCAACGATGTTAGGATGAAACAGTCAGAGGTCACCAAGCGCAACATAGCTTCAGCATGTAAATCAGCTAGAAAGATGTGTCGGCATCGATTAATTGTCTCTGGCCCCCTCCCAGTTAGGGGGAGTGATGAGCTCTACAGCAGAGTCTCACAACTCAATCGCTGGATGAAAACTGTTTTCTGCCCCTCCCAAAAGATAGAATTTGTAGATAACTGGCCCTCTTTCTGGGATTCACCCACAAACAGGACCAAGCCTGGCCTGCTGAGGAGTGACGGACTCCATCCTAGCTGGAGGGGTGCTCTCATCTTATCTACGAACATAGACAGGGCTCTAACTCCTCTAGCTCCACAATGAAATAGGGTGCAGGCCAGGCAACAGGCTGTTAGCCAGCCTGCCAGCTTAGTGGAGTCTGCCACTAGCACAGTTAGCGTAGTCAGCTCAGCTTTCCCCATTGAGACCGTGTCTGTGCCTCGATCTAGGTTGGGCAAAATTAAAAATGGCGGTGTTCGCTTCAGTAATCTTACTAGTATAAAGACCTCCTCCATTCCTGCCATTATTGAAAGAGATTGTGATACTTCACATCTCAAAATTGGGTTACTTAATGTTAGATCCCTCACTTCCAAGGCAGTTATAGTCAATGAACTAATCACTGATCATAATCTTGATGTGATTGGCCTGACTGAAACATGGCTTAAGCCTGATGAATTTACTGTGTTAAATGAGGCCTCACCCCCTGGTTACACTAGTGACCATACCCCCCGTGCATCCGGCAAAGGCGGAGGTGTTGCTAACATTTACGATTTACAAAAAAAAAACAATGACGTTTTCGTCTTTTGAGCTTCTAGTCATGAAATCTATGCAGCCTACTCACTCACTTTTTATAGCTACTGTTTACAGGCCTCCTGGGCCATATGCAGTGTTCCTTACTGAGTTCCCTGAATTCCTATCGGATCTTGTAGTCATAGCAGATAATATTCTAATTTTTGGTGACTTTAACATTCACATGGAAAAGTCCACAGACCCACTCCAAAAGGCTTTCGGAGCCATCATCGACTCAGTGGGTTTTGTCCAACATGTCTCTGGACCTACTCACTGCCACAGTCATACTCTGGACCTAGTTTTGTCCCATGGAATAAATGTTGTGGATCTTAATGTTTTTCCTCATAATCCTGGATTATCGGACCACCATTTTATTGCGTTTACAATTGCAACAAATAATCTGCTCAGACCCCAACCAAGGAAGATTAAAAGTCGTGCTATAAATTCTCAGACAACCCAAAGATTCCTTGATGCCCTTCCAGACTCCCTCTGCCTACCCAAGGACGTCAGAGGACAAGAATCAGTTAACCACCTAACCGAGGAACTCAATTTAACCTTGCGCAATACCCTAGATGCAGTTGCACCCCTAAAAATTAAAAGCATCTGTCATAAGAAACTAGCTCCCTGGTATACAGAAAATACACGAGCTCTGAAGCAAGCTTCCAGAAAATTGGAACGGAAATGGCGCCACACTAAACTGGAAGTCTTCCGACTAGCTTGGAAAGACAGTACCGTGCAGTATCGAAGAGCCCTCACTGCTGCACGATCATCCTATTTTTCCAACTTAATTGAGGAAAATAAGAACAATCCGAAATGTCTTTTTGACACTGTCGCAAAGCTAACTAAAAAGCAGCATTCGCAAATGGAGGATGGCTTTCACTTCAGCAGTAATAAATGTATGAACTTCTTTGAGGAAAAGATCATGATCATTAGAAAGCAAATTACGGACTCCTCTTTAAATCTGGGTATTCCTCCAGGGCTCCATTGTCCTGAGTCTGCACAACTCTGCCAGGACCTAGGATCAAGGGAGATACTAAAGTGTTTTAGTACTATATCTCTTGACATAATGATGAAAATAATCATGGCCTCCAAACCCTCAAGCTGCATACTGGACCCTATTCCAACTAAACTACTGAAAGAGCTGCTTCCTGTGCTTGGCCCTCCTATGTTGAACATAATAAACGGCTCTCTATCCACCGGATGTGTACCAAGCTCACTAAAAGTGGCAGTAATAAAGCCTCTCTTGAAAAAGCCGAATCTTGACCCAGAAATTATAAAAAACTATCGGCCTATATCGAATCTTCCATTCCTCTCAAAAATTTTAGAAAAAGTTGTTGCGCAGCAACTCACTGCCTTCCTGAAGACAAACAATGTATACGAAACGCTTCAGTCTGGTTTTAGACCCCATCATAGCACTCAGACTGCACTTGTGAAGGTGGTAAATGACCTTTTAATGACGTCAGACCGAGGCTCTGCATCTGTCCTCATGCTCCTAGATCTTAGTGCCGCTTTTGATACCATCGATCACCACATTCTTTTGGAGAGATTGGAAACCCAAATTGGTCTACATGGACAAGTTCTGGCCTGGTTTAGATCTTATCTGTCGGAAAGATATCAGTTTGTCTCTGTGAATGGTTCGTCCTCTGACAAATCAATTGTAAATTTCGGTGTTCCTCAAGGTTCCGTTCTAGGACCACTATTGTTTTCACTATATATTTTACCTCTTGGGGATGTCATTCGAAAACATAATGTTAAATTTCACTGCTATGCCGACGACACACAGCTGTACATTTCAATGAAACATGGTGAAGCCCCAAAATTGCCCTCGCTAGAAGCCTGTGTTTCAGACATAAGGAAGTGGATGGCTGCAAATGTTCTACTTTTAAACTTGGACAAAACAGAGATGCTTGTCCTAGGTCCCAAGAAACAAAGAGATCTTCTGCTGAATCTGACAATTAATCTGGATGGTTGTACAGTCGTCTCAAATAAAACTGTGAAGGACCTCGGCGTTACTCTGGACCCTGACCTCTCTTTTGAAGAACATATCAAGACTGCTTCAAGGACAGCTTTTTTCCATCTACGTAACATTGCAAAAATCAGAAACTTTCTGTCCAAAAATGACGCAGAAAAATTAATCCATGCTTTTGTTACTTCTAGGCTCGACTACTGCAATGCTCTACTTTCCGGCTACCCGGATAAAGCACTAAACAAACTTCAGTTAGTGCTAAATACGGCTGCTAGAATCCTGACTAGAACCAAAAAATTTGATCATATTACTCCAGTGCTAGCCTCCCTACACTGGCTTCCTGTTAAGGCAAGGGCTGATTTCAAGGTTTTACTGCTAACCTACAAAGCATTACATGGGCTTGCTCCTACCTATCTTTCCGATTTGGTCCTGCCGTACATACCTACACGTACGCTACGGTCACAAGACGCAGGCCTCCTAATTGTCCCTAGAATTTCTAAGCAAACGGCTGGAGGTAGGGCTTTCTCCTATAGAGCTCCATTTTTATGGAATGGTCTGCCTACCCATGTGAGAGACGCAGACTCAGTCTCAACCTTTAAGTCTTTACTGAAGACTTATCTCTTCAGTAGGTCCTATGATCAAGTATAGTCTGGCCCAGGAGTGTGAAGGTGAACGGAAAGGCTGGAGCAACGAACCGCCCTTGCTGTCTCTGCCTTGTCGGTTCCCCTCTTCCCACTGGGATTCTCTGCCTCTAACCCTTTTACAGGGGCTGAGTCACTGACTTACTGGTGTTCTTCCATGCCGTCCATGGGAGGGGTGCGTCACTTGAGTAGGTTGAGCCACTGACGTGGTCTTCCTGTCTGGGTTGGCGCCCCCCCTTGGGTTGTGCCGTGGCGGAGATCTTTGTGGGCTATACTCGGCCTTGTCTTCGGACGGTAAGTTGGTGGTTGTAGATATCCCTCTAGTGGTGTGGGGGCTGTGCTTTGGCAAAGTGGGTGGGGTTATATCCTGCCTGTTTGGCCCTGTCCGGGGGTATCATCGGATGGGGCCACAGTGTCTTCTGATCCCTCCTGTCTCAGCCTCCAGTATTTATGCTGCAGTAGTTTATGTGTCGGGGGGCTAGGGTCAGTCTGTTACATCTGGAGTATTCTCTTGTCTTATCCGGTGTCCTGTGTGAATGTAAATATGCTCTCTCTAATTCTCTCTTTCTCTCTTTCTTTCTTTCTCTCGGAGGACCTGAGCCCTAGGACCATGCCTCAGGACTACCTGGCATGATGACTCCTTGCTGTCCCCAGTCCACCTGGCCATGCTGCTGCTCCAGTTTCAACTGTTCTGCCTGCGGCTACGGAACCCTGACCTGTTCACCGGACGTGCTTGTTGCACCCTCGACAATTACTATGATTATTATTATTTGACCATGCTGGTCATTTACGAACATTTTAACATCTTGACCATGTTCTGTTATAATATCCACCCGGCACAGCCAGAAGAGGACTGGCCACCCCTCATAGCCTGGTTCCTCTCTAGGTTTCTTCCTAGGTTTTTGGCCTTTCTCAGGAGTTTTTCCTAGGGAGTTTTTCCCAGCCACCGTGCTTCTTTCACATGCATTGCTTGCTGTTTGGGGTTTTAGGCTGGGTTTCTGTACAGCACTTTGAGATTTCAGCTGATGTACGAAGGGCTATATAAATAAATTTGATTTGATTTTGATTTGATTTGATTTACTCACGCTGCCAAACAGATCCTAGTAAAACTAACTATCCTACCGATCCTTGACTTCGGCAATATCATTTACAAAATAGCCTCCAACACTCTACTCAGCAAATTAGACGTTGTCTATCACAATGCCATCCGTTTTGTCACCAAAGCCCCATATACTACCCACCACAGCTCACTGGTCACCATAGCAACACCCACCCATAGCACGCGCTCCAGCAGGTATATTTCACTGGTCATCCCCAAAGCCTTTCCTTCCAGTTCTCTGCTGCCAATGACTGGAACGAATTGCAAAAATCACTGAAGCTGGAGACTTATATCTCCCTCACTAACTTTAAGCATCAGCTGTCAGAGCAGCTTACCGATCACTGCACCTGTACACAGCCCATCTGTAAATAGCTCACCCAACTACCTCATCCCATATTGTTATTTATTTTTTTTGCTCTTTTGCACCCCAGTATTCTCTACTTGCACATCTAATCACTCCAGTGTTAATGCTAAATTGTAATTATTTCGCCTCTATGGCCTATTTATTGCCTTACCTCCTTACATGATTTGCTCACACTGTATACAGATTTTTCTATTGTGTTATTGACTGTACGTTTGTTTATCCCATGTGTAACTCTATGTTGTTTTTGTCGCACTGCTTTGCTTTATCTTGGCCAGGTCGCAGTTGTAAATGAGAACTTGTTCTCAACTGGCCTACCTGGTTAAATAAAGGTGAAATAAAAAATTACAAATAAAAACTTAATTGATCAATGAAGTACAAGGGAGGAGCCCGGACTTGAACGTCTCTGAAAAGAGCTGTGCAGCGACGCTCCCCATCCAACTAGACAGAGCTTGAGAGGATCTGCAGAGAACAATGGGAGAAAGTCGCCAAATACAGATGTGCCAACCTTGTAGCATCATACCCAAGAAGACTCGAGGCTGTAATCGCTGTCAAAGGTATTTCAAAAAAGTACTGAGGAAAGGGTCTGAATACTTATGTAAATGTCATTTCAGTTTTTATATTTTTAAATGTGCAAAAAATGTGTTTTAGCTTAGTCATTATGGGTTATTGTGTGTAAATTCATGGGGGAATAAAAAACAATTCAATCCGTTTTAGGATAAAGCTGTAACTTAACAAAATGTGGAAAAAGTCAAGAGGTCTGAATACTTTTCGAATGCACTGTAAGTGAATTTGTCCCAATACATTTGGTCCCCTAAAATGGGTGGACTATGTACAACAAGTAGGTTCTAAACGGTTCACCCGAAATGGATGAAAATACCCTCAAATTAAAGCTGACAGTCTGCACTTTAACCTCATAGTGTATCATTTCAAATACAAAGTGCTGTCATACAGAGTCCAAATAATTTTGGAGCTCACTGTATGTTGATGTTGCTGGAGATGAATATTAAGTAGAAAATTTTTTAAATTTCCTTTTAAGTTGGACTGCATCATGAACTTTACCCAGTACCAGCCCAGCTAATAATTCTAGGGAGAGATAACTTGTATTGTTACCTGCTTGTATTGTTACCCGTAATGTTGAGTGTCCAGTTTTCCGTTAGTTAGGGGGACATTTTATCCATGTTAGCAAAAACCTTCTGAGAACCATTTTAGCATGTCTTGGCATTAGAGGTAGGAGAACATTCTCTTAATATCAAACAGCACATACCCAGAACGTGGTTACCATGTTCTCAGAATATACAATATTAATGTTCTAGACATGTTTCATGGGACATTGCAAGAACATCTTATGTGTCCAGTTTGAGGGTTAGGAGAATATTCCATCAACGTCCCACCAAACATACACAGAACATGGTTACCATGTTCTCACAACAAAATATATTCATGTTCTACACACGTTTCTTGGTAACGTTGCAAGAACATTCATGTGTCCATTTTTCTAAGGATTAGGAGAATTTTTCATCCATGTCCACCAAACATACACAGAACATGGTTGACATGTTCTCAGAACATAAGATATTAATGTTCAAGGCACGTTTCATGAGACCGTTGCAAGAACATTCACTGGGCCCTAACTATACTGGCCCAATAAGCACATAGCCTAGAGAGAACCCTTATTGGGACAGTGGTTAGGGTGGTCAACATTGGTGCTCATCATCATTGGGTTTGAAGCCCACTAGGTCTCCCATTACTCTCACATTCTTAGCAATGTATGTTAAAGTCAGTATTTGGCAAAAGTTACAACACACCTATCTGTGTCACGTCCTGACCAGTAAAAGGGGTTGTTTGTTATTGTAGTTTGGTCAGGGCGTGGCAGGGGGAGTTTGTTTAGTGTGTTTCGGGGGTTTTGTTCTGTTTTCTATTTCTATGTGGTTTTTCTAGTTTTTCTATGTCTATGTTAGTTTTGTCAATGACCTCCAATCAGAGTCAGCTGTTTCTTGTTATTTCTGATTGGAGGCCATATTTAGTTGTGTGTGTTTTCACTTGTGTTTGTGGGTGGTTGTTTTCCGTTATAGTCTTTGTACCTTACGGAACTGTCGTTTTGTCATTTGTTAGTCATTTTGTTTAAGTGTTCACTTTAATCTAAATAAAGAAGATGAGCACTATACCCGCTGTGTTTTGGTCCAATCCTTACGACACCTATGACAATCTGATCTAATTAAAGCGGAACTTCACCCTCTGATTTGGCCTCGTTATTTGGTTTGCTCCTAAAGATTTTTTTTAATTTTATTTGTATTTTTATTTCACCTTTATTTAACCAGGTAGGCAAGTTGTGAACAAGTTCTCATTTACAATTGCGACCTGGCCAAGATAAAGTAAAGCAGTTCGACACATACAACAACACAGAGTTACACATGGAGTAAATCAAACATACAGGCAATAATACAGTACAAAAATAAGTCTATATACAATGTGAGCAAATGAGGCGAGATAAGGGAGGTAAAGGCAAAAAAGGCCATGGTGGCAAAGTAAATACAATATAGCAAGTAAAACACTGGAATGGTAGATTTGTAGTGGAAGAAAGTGCCAAGTAGAAATAGAAATAATGGGGTGCAAAGGAGCTAAATAAATAAATAAATACAGTAGAGGAAGAGGTAGTTGTTTAGGCTAAATTATAGATGGGCTATGTACAGGTGCAGTGATCTGTTGTCACGGGTGTCGTATAGATTAGACCAAGGCGCAGCGGGTTGCGTGCTCATCATCATATTTTATTTAACATGTGAACACGGAAAAACAAGAAAATAGAGAAAACACGACAGGAAACAGTTTTGCAGGCTACATCTACAAGCAGTGCAAAAACAACTACCCACAAACAAACAAGTGAAAACAAGCTCTTTAAATATGACTCCAATCAGGAACAACGATGAACAGCTGTACCTGATCGAGAGCCACACAGACCACAAAGAAATATAACCACTAGAAAAACCCTAGAATAGAAAAACCAGAACATACACCAAAACCCCGGAACACATAAATAAAACCCCCCTCTACAATACACATAACCCCCGAACCACATAAAACAAATACCCTCTGCCACATCCTGACCAAACTACAATAACTAATACTCCCTCTACTGGTCAGGATGTGACATCTGTGAGCTGCTCTGACAGCTGGTGCTTAAAGCTAGTGAGGGAGATAAGTGTTTCCAGTTTCATAGATTTTTGTAGTTCGTTCCAGTCATTGGCAGCAGAGAACTGGAAGGAGAGACGGCCAAAGGAGGAATTGGCTTTGGGGGTGACCAAAGAGATATACCTGCTGGAGCGCGTGCTACAGGTGGGTGCTGCTATGGTGACCAGTGAGCTGAGATAAGGGGGGATTTTACCTAGCAGGGTCTTGTAGATGACCTGGAGCCAGTGGATTTGGCGACGAGTATGAAGCGAGGGCCAGCCAACAAGAGCGTACAGGTCACAGTGGTGGGTAGTATATGGGGCTTTGGTGACAAAACGGATGGCACTGTGATAGACTGCATCCAGTTTATTGAGTAGGGTACTGGAGGCTATTTTGTAAATGACATTGCCGAAGTCAAGGATCGGTAGTAGTAGTAGTAGTAGTAGTAGTAGTAGTAGTAGTAGTAGCAGGTTTTCATCAAGGATCTTTGTAGTTTGCTCTATTCATCTTTCCCCCCATCCTGACTAGTCTCCCAGTCCCTGCCTCTAAAAAAGATCCCGACAGCATGATGCTGCCACCACCGTGCTTCCCCATAGGGATTTGTGCCAGGTTTCCTCCAGACGTGACGCTTTGCATTCAGGCCACAGAGTACAATATTGGTTTAATCAGACCAGAGAATCTTGAATCTTGGCCTGACGTGCCTTTTACTGAGAAGTGGCTTCCGTCTGGCCAATCTACCATAAAGGCCTGATTGGTAGAGTGCTGCAGAGATGGTTGTCCTTCTGAAATGTTCTCCCATCTCCACAGAGGATCTCTAGAGCTCTGTCAGAGTTACCATCGGATTCTTGGTCACCTCCCTGACCAAGGCCCTTCTCCCCCAATTGCTCAGTTTGGCTAGGCGGCCAGCTCTAGGAAGAGTCTTGGCAGGTCCAAACTTCCTCCATTTAAGAATGATGGAGGCCATTGTGTTCTTGGGGACCTTCAATTCTGCAGAAATGTTTTCGTACCTTTCCCCAGATCTGTGCCTCAACACAATCCTGTCTTGGAGCTCTACGGACAATTCCTTCGACCTCATGGCTTGGTTTTTGCTCTCACATGCACTGTCAACTGTGGGACCTTATACAGGCAGGTGTGTGCCTTTCCAAATCATGTCCAATCAATTGAATTTACCACAGGTGGACTCCAATCAAGTTGTAGAAACATCTCAAGCATGATCAATGGAAACAGGATGCACTTGAGCTCAATTTCGAGTCTCATAGCAAAGGGTCTGAATACTTATGTAAATAAGGTATATCTGGTTTTATTTCTAATACATTTGCAAAAATATCTAAAAACCTGTTTTCGCTTTGTCATTATGGGGTATTGTGTATAAATTGCTGAGAAAAAAAGTATATTTAATCCATTTTAGAATAAGGCTGTAACATGAAAATGTGGAGCATGTGCCGTTACAGTGCCTTCGGAAAGTATTCAGACCCATTGACTTCTTCCACTTTTTTTTTTAAAAACGGCCATACACTCCAGACACAAACCATCCACATGCTTGCCAACCAGATGTAATGACGAGTTCAATGTACAATGTCCTAGACGCAATCAAGCAAACACCACCTCTTCCTTCCTAATCTGACCTTTGAATCTTTGTCCACTATGCCAGCTCTTAGGCTCAGAGTCCCATCTCTTCTGTGGCATTTCGCTATACCCGCAATAACATCAGCTAAATATGTGTATGTGACCAATACGATTTGATTGGAACATTAATATCAATTATACCTCGTTTTAAACTCTTTTGGCTATCTGGTCTAAACTTCCATGCCCTTCCACAACTGAATGGACTGGAACCCAGCAGAATCTCACAAGTACACCCAGTCTCTCAATTCTCCATAATAACATTAATGCCTCCAATAGTAGATCACTCCTATTAGAATTGCTAGATGATAAACTATGCAATACAGACAGGGAATCTGAGCATACTATAATTCTGACAGGTTGAACATCCTCCACCCACTGGAGGGCAACTACTGTCGCCAACAGCTCAACGGAGTATACTGGCAGTTCATCTATTAGTCTTATACATATTTGCACATCAAATTCAGGAATGTAAACACCTGCTCCTGGGTCCTTGGATCCATCTGTGAAAAGCTGTAAAAATGTATAAAAACGTATATCAATGTAATAGTCAATCACTTTCCTTATATCACTGACTTCTGACCAATCTTTTCTCTACCAAGGGTAGATCAACAACAGGATCTGGGAGTAACCACAGAGGAACATCCCCTATCACCACAGAAGGGCCAACCTCCAACTCCCTCAAACAACTCTCATCAGCAAGCTTTCCAACTGTCCAACCAAAATTACTGCCTTGTTTACTAGTACAGTGAGGGAAAAAAGTATTTGATCCCCTGCTGATTTTGTACGTTTGCCCACTGACAAAGAAATGATCAGTCTATAATTTTAATGGTAGGGTTATTTGAACAGTGAGAGACAGAATAACAACAAACAAATCCAGAAAAACGCATGTCAAAAATGTTATAAATTGATTTGCATTTTAATGAGGGAAATAAGTATTTGACCCCTCTGCAAAACATGACTTAGTACTTGGTGGCAAAACCCTTGTTGGCAATCAGAGGTCAGACGTTTCTTGTAGTTGGCCACCAGGTTTGCACACATCTCAGGAGGGATTTTGTCCCACTCCCTAGCCCCCTAGCCTGTTGGGGCTAGGGGGCAGTGAAAATACTGCCCCCTAGCCCCAACAGGTTAATATCAGGATGTTGGAAGTATCGGGGCCAACAACACAGCACAGGATGTTGGCACCATCACCTGAGAAGTAGAAATCAAAGGGTGAGAAACTGGTAATTGAATAACTGCAGTTGACATAGCTATGTAAATGGAAGAATACTCTTATTGTAATGTGGGTGGCTCTTAAAAGAGCCTTTGGTTGTGCATATTGTAGTCTATGGTGTTGCCATGGAACAGCACCCTCTTCAAAGAAGTAATTGGAGACGATCTCCCGCACGTGGATTGCCTCCTGTGCTGTGTTGTTGGCCCCCATCCTTCCAACATCCTGCAGAGCAGTAGACCTCTCCTCTGGCACACGGTGGCGTGTTGCAGGTCCCCTCCTGGTCCTCATGTCCATCCTCATGAAGTTATGCAAGACACAGGTAGTCTTTACACATGCCTGAATTCCCCCATGAGGCAGTCCAGATGGCCCTGGTCACCCAACCGTACAGTGCTCTACACGATAACTGTAAGCAACTACTTTGAAGGAATCTACAGTTGCAAGGTACTGTATCTGTAGGAATATGGAAGATAATATCATTATTAGACTTTTACATCACCAGGTCATTGTGGACTACTAAAGTAAAATATCTCTTATAACAAATCATGATAACATTGGATAGATAGATGCATGTGCACACACGTGCAAGTTTAGCATGTGACAACAGAAGGATCATATCAAGGATAGCATCACAAATGTATACATAAATACCACTTGAAGCTTGATGATGAGTTGATAATTTGAGTCAGCTGTGTAGTGCTAAAGCAAAAACAAAGATGTGCACCCCTCCACAGGACCAGGAATGAGAACCACTGCTCTTCATTGGGACCTCTTCATCTGCATACATGCTTCATCTGCATACTGCATACATTTCACAGCTCTCTGTATCTGAGGACAGAAAACATCACAACATCACAAACAGACTTCATTATACTCAAATTAGACAGCACTTAATATTATGTTACTATTATCTCTGTCCTCACTTCTTTCTAGGGACTGGAACTACACAAAAGGAGCTGCCCTATCCAGAATACCCTACTCTCTCCCTTCTTTGACAGTTGGAACTGCTATCCTTTCACCCTCTTCCATGACTGTTAGCTACCTACAAATGCATTTGGAGTTTGTTTTTTACAATGATAAATACATCAAGATAGCTAGTAATATGAAGTTAGGTAGCTGGTGATATTTAATTCACTTAGCTAGCTAGCTAGCTGTACAGTATAGGAAGTTGGCTAGATAGCTAGCTAGCTACATTAGCAGCTCATTTGAGTTAGCCTGCACTGTAGCTAGTTAGCTAATAATACATATTTTTTTAAACATTTTTTAAATGTATTTACTTACTTAAATAGGTTCTTCCAACCATATGGACGATTGGAAACAGGACAGCAAAGTTTGTTTGTCACAGAGCAGTTTATAGCATATTACTATTTACCTTGGAATAAATTCATGAAATAGAGAATGGATTAAACTATTTACCCGTTTAATAAACAGACCTTCATACAAACTTGCTATGCTGAATTATTGATGCACAACCGAACTGCTTCTGAATGCTGTCATATGCTGCCAGCATGTCCTCAAGCGAGCCACGCTGGGCGGGCGAAGCGGCATATTGCAATTTATCTCGTGCTAGTGTACACAGGCCGTGAGCCCCATTCAATGAAGGGAAGTGAAGTCGGAGGATGGGCGATTTGCACGTGGAGCTTGGCAAAAGAGGGCATGATGTGCTGACAATTGTAATTCAAACCCAACCTTTATTACTCGTTGTGACGCCCTGAGGTTCCAAACTCTGTTTTAGACAAGACTGACTTTATGACCAAAATTATCCTATTTACACTTTGTAGTAAATTATGACAACAGAATGAATATTTCTGACTCATATCGATGCTACATAGGCCGTTTTCAAAGGGATTAGTTGGTGTTTAGGGGCAGTCACTCTTTAAAATGTAATTCTATTTGAAAGAAGGGCATCTCAAAGAGAACTCTATCGTCGTTTTGAAATCCACACCACATACAGTGCATTCGGAAAATATTCAGATCCCTTCTCCACATTTTATTACGTAACAGCCTTATTCAAAAATGTATTAAATTATTATTTTTTCTCATCAATCTGCACACATAATGAGAAAGCGAAAACAGGTTTTTATAACATTTTGCTGATTTGTTAAAAATAAAATGTATTCAGACCCTTTGCTATGAGACTCCAAATTGAGCTCAGGTACAACCTGTTTCCATTTATCATCTTTGACATGTTTCTAAATACTTGATTGGAGTCCACCTGTGGTAAATTCAATTGATTGGACATGATTTGGAAAGGCACACACCTGTCAATATAAGGTCCCACAGTTGACAGTGCATGTCCGAGAAAAAACCAAGCCATGAGATCAAAGGAGTTGTCCGTAGAGCTCTTAGACAGGATTGTGTCGAGGCACAGATCTGGGGAAGGGTACCAAAAAATGTCTGCAGCATTGAAGGTCCCCAAGAACACAGTGGCCTCCATCATTCTTAAATGGAAGAAGTTTGGAACCACCAAGACTCTTTCTAGAGCTGGCCGCTCGGCCAAACTGAGCAATTGAGGGAGAAGGGCTTTTGTCAGGGAGGTGACCAAGAATCCGATGGTAACTCTGACAGAGCTCTAGAGTTCCTCTGTGGAGATGGGAGAACCTACCAGAAAGACAACCATCTCCTTGGTCTGCATGAGGGGGGTTGAACCAACCATGGCTGAGCATTGTTAGTGTCAGCTATATATAGTACTCTGCATTTGTGTGAAGGTTAGGTTACTTGGACCAACACTCAAGGGTGGGGAGTTGACCAGCCTCATTATTGTAATAATTAATCGATATTGAATAAGGATGATTGTTTGAGGAAATGACAAAGTCTCTCTCACTTGGTTAGAATTTCCACCACAGACTCCACTCGGAGGGGCAAGTCCCGAGTGGACAACCATACCCTCTGCCCGAGCCGATAGCGAGGAGCAGGAGGCTGTAACACCGGATGAAGTGGTGGTAGAAATGAGCAAACCCCAGGAAACATTGCAGCTGCACTCTGGATGTGGGTTGAGGCCAATCCACCACCGCTCTCACCTTGTCTGATCCATCTGTATATGTCCTGCAGCGATGACATATCCTAGGAAGGAGATGGTGGAGCTATGGAATTCACACTTCTCCGCTTTAACGAAAAGCTGGTTCTCCAGGAGACGCTGAAGAACTTGTCGGACATGGGGGATGTGCTCTTGAGCTGAATGGGAAAAGACAAGGATGTCATCGAGGTAGACAAACACGAACTGGTTCAGCATGTCCCAGAGCACATTCTTGACTAGGGCTTGGAACACCGCAGGAAAGTTGGTCAGTCCAAATGACATAACTAAGTACTCATAGTGCCCGCTAGCCCTGTTAAAGGCAGTTTTCCACTCATCTCCCTCCCGTATCCGAACCAGATGGTAGGCGTTCCAGAGGTCCAACTTAGAGAAGATGGTCGCTCCCTGAAGAGCTTCGAAAGCCGAGGAGATGAGTGGTAGAGGGTAACGTTTTTTAACCGTGATGTCATTAAGGCCCCTGTAGTCGATACATGGGTGCAGAGTTTTGTCCTTCTTCTCCACAAAGAAGAGTCCTGCGCCGGCGGGAGAGGCCGATGGACAAATACACCCTGCAGCGAGAGAGTTCTCAATGTACTCCTCCATAGCCTTGGTCTCCAGACCCGACAGGGAGTAAAGCCGCCCCCCAGGAGGTGTAGTGCCCGGGAGAAGGTCAATGGCGCAGTTGTAGGGTCGATGTGGAGGGAGAGATGTAGCGCGGGCCTTATTGAAGACTTCCCAGAGGTCCAGGTCCTCCACAGAAGTCTCAAGCTTGCAGGAAGACATCCTGGGGCAGGCTGGGCCGACTTAAGACAATGAACATGGCAGAACGGGCGCCAACCCACGATAGAACCAGTAGTCCCGTCGATCAGGGGATTGTGCTTCTCGAGCCATGAATATCCCAAAACCACGGGTGCATGGGGAGATTCTATGAGCAGGAACTGCATACACTCACTGTGATTTCCTGATACTGGTAGGTCAATCGGAATCATAGTGAGGGTGACTCTGCCAATAGAGCTCCCATCCAGTGCTCTGACGTCCATGGGAATGGAGAGGGGTCGAGTGGAGATGCCCAGCTCTGACACCAAGGTAGCATTGATAAAGCTCTCATCGGCCCCAGAGTCAATGAGCACCCTGAGTGATTTGGCCTGGTCACCCCACAACAGGGTGGCATGGAGAGGGGTGCGAGTAATGGGAGATTGAAAAATCCCCGTACGGCTCATCGTACCTACTTATGAGCCAGGTCTTTTTAATGGACAGGTGGAAATATATTCTTCTGTAGTCCCACGATACAGACAGCTCCTGGTGTTCAGTCTGCGTAAACGTTCACCCAGAGACTATTGAGCCCTTGCCAGTAGCTTGGGATCTAAAGGAGGCGAGTCGACCACCCTCTGCAGATTCTCTCTCCCTGCTACGTTCTCTTAGCCGCCCGTTGATCCGGATGGTCAAGGTTATGAGGGAGTTGAGGTCCATGGGCAGCTTCCGGGCTGCGAGCCCATCTTTGATCAACTCTGATAATCCATGAAGGAACCTGTGGAACAATGCTTCTGGGTTCCAGGCACTCTCAGCCGCCAACGTACGAAAATCCACTGTGTAGTCTGCCACACTTAGGGAGTCTTGACGTAGCTGGAGCAGTTTAAGAGCAGCCTCTCACCCGGTCAACGGAGAATCGAACACCTTCCGTATTTCTGCCACAAACTCCTCCAGATTGAGGTAGACGGCAGACTGTTTCCTCCCATACCGCTGTAGCCCAGGCGAGTGCCCTCCTGGACATCAGTGTTATGAGGTACGCTATCCTCAAGTGGTCTGAGGGGAACGACGAAGGCTGGAGCTCGAAGGTGAGGAAGCACTGGGAGAGAAAGGCCCGGCAGGTTCCAGAATCTTCAGCGTAGCACTCCGGAGGAGGTAAGAGGGGTACTCGGGACACTGGGGTAGGCTGGGAAGAAGCACTGCTGGTGGTGGGGTTGCTGAGAGTCTGGGCAATTACTGGTGTGGCTTGCTGCCTTGTAGGGAATCCGCGGAATTGCTCCAGCAATGTATCGAATGCAGGGTATGTAGTCCCTCCATAAGGCATTGCAGTAACTCCTCATGTCTTCCAATGGTGGCTCCTTGCTGGGAGACAGCATTGTGGAGCTGGTCTGAGTCTGTTTGGATCAGTCATGGCCAGTTCGTACTATCACGACTCAGGGTATGACCCATATGCAGACACAGCAGGCGGATAGTACAGTTCTCAGGCAGAGGTTCGTTAACAGGTCAGAGTCAGGCAGGTACAGGACGGCAGGCAGGCTTGGGGTCAGGTTAGGCAGAGGTTCGTAATCAGGTCAGAGTCAGGCAGGTACAGGGCAGCAGGCAGGCTCGGGGTCAGGGCAGGCAGAATGGTCAGAACCGGGAAAACTAGGAAACAATCACTTGAGAAACAGGAAAACAGGAAAGCACGCTGGTAAAACCTGACAAGACGAACTGGCAATAGACAATCAGAGAACACAGGTATAAATACTCAGGGGATAATGGGGAAGATGGGCGACACCTGGAGGGGAGTGGAGACAAGCACGACGACAGGTGAAACCGATCAGGGTGTGACAGAAGCTAGAAACCACAAGTGTCTATCCAGATAATGAAAAGGCACCCACAAAAGAAAATTCAAGGAACTTATAGTTACATGTTATTTGCGGTGTGCATGGTCATGAGCAAAGTCATTATAGACTATCATTTCACTTCCCTTGTGAGAACCATGAGCACGAGCTGACTTGGCTTTGCTGTGCCAAAGCCTGCCAAAAGCCTACCTAACAACGGTTGCACCGTGTCCATTACAATGTAGAAAAATACATATCAGCTATCTTTCAATAGTTATTTTCACTGAACAAAAATAGAAATGCAACCTGCAACAATTTCAAAGGTTTTACTGAATTACAGTTCATATAAGCAAATCAGTCAATTGAAATAAATGAATTATGCCCTAATCTATGGATTTCACATGAATGGGAATACAGATATGCATCTTCGGTCACAGATACCTTACAAAAGGGTATCAGAAAACCAGTGTGACCATCTGGTGTGACCATCTGGTGTGACCATCTCCTTTGCAGAGAGTTGATCAGGGTGTTGATTGTGGCCTGTTGAATGTTGTACCACTCCTCTTCAATGGCTGTGCAAAGTTGCTGGATATTGTCGGGAGCTGGAACACGCTGTTGTACACGTTGATCCAGAGCATCCCAAACATGCTCAATGGGTGATATGTCTGGTGAGTATGCCGGCCATAGAATAACATTTTCAGTTTAGAGGAATTGTGTACAGATCGTTGCGACATGGGGCTGTGCATTATTATGCTGAAATAGGAGGTGATGGCATGAATGAATGGCACAACAATGGGCCTCAGGATCTCATCACGGTATCTCTGTGCATTCAAATTGCCATTGATAAAATGCAAATGAGTTTGTCGTCTGTAGCTTATTCCTGCCAGCGGCCATCGAAGGTGAGCATTTGCCCACTGAAGTCTGTTACGACTTCGAATTGCAGTCAGGTCAAGACCCTGGTGAGGACGACGAGCCTAGACATGAGCTACCCTGAGAATGTTTCTGACAGTTTGTGCAGAAATTCTTCGGTTCTGCAAACCCACAGTTTCATCAACTGTCCGGGTGGCTGGTCTCAGACGATCCCTCAGGTGAAGAAGCCGGATGTGGAGGTCCTGGGCTGGCGCTGTTACACGTGGTTTCCAGTTGTGAGATCGGTTGGACGTACTGCCAAATTCTGTAAAATGATGTTGGAGGTGGTTTATGGTAGAGAAATGAACATTCAATTTTCTGGCAACAGCTCTGGTGGACATTCCTGCAGTCAGCATGCCAATTGCACGCTCCTTCAAAACAAATCTGTGGCATTGTGTTGTGTGACAACTGCACATTTTAGAGTGGCTTTTTATTGTCCCCAGCACAACATGCACCTGTTGAATGATCATGCTGTTTAATCAGCTTCTTGATATGCCACAGCTGTCAGGTGGATGGATTAACTTGGCAAAGGAGAAATGCTCACTAACAGGGATGTAAACTAATTTGTGCACAAAATTTGAGAGAAATAAGCTTTTTGTGATCATGAACATTTTCTGGGATCTTTTATTTCAGCTCATGAAAGATGGGACCAACACTACATGTTGTGTTTATATTTTTGTTAAGTATATATTACCAGAGTTTCATCTTATTGTTTCTATGTCGGATTCGTAGCCACAATATATGGAAGCTGCCAAAATCTTGGTGATTAGATGGCGAAGTCAAAGATAGGCCAGTGGTTTCCATCTGTGGCTAAGTTTTCCGCAAATCAATGCTTATGAGAAATACAGCTCCACAAACAGACATAGCTGGCTAAGCTTTTGATATGGTGTAGTAAAAAAACCCAGCAACAACAGATAACATTAGCTAGCTAGATAAAGTGTCTTCAGAAAGTATTCACACCCCTATCCACATATTGTTGTGTTGCTAAGTGGGATTAAAATTGATTTAATTGTAATTTGTCAATGATCTACACAAAATACTATAAAAGTGGAAGAAAAATTCTATCATTTGAAAAAATACATGTGCAAAATACACAAATATTCTTGATTACATAAGTATTCAACCACCTGAGTCAATACATGTTAGAATTACCGTTGGCAGCGATTACAGCTGTGAGTCTTTCTAGGTAAATCTCTAAGAGCTTTCCACACCTGGAATGTGCAACATTTGTCCATTATTATTATTTTTAATTTTTCAAGCGCTGTCAAATTGGTTGTTGATCATTGCTAGACAACCATTTTCAGGTCTTGCCATAGATTTTCAAGCAGATTTAAGTCAAACTGTAACTCAGCCACTCAGGAACATTCACTGTCTTCTTGGTAAGCAACTCCAGTGTAGATTTAACTTTGTGTTTTAGGTTATTGTCCTGCTGAAAGGTCAATTAATCTCCCAGTGTCTGGTGGTAAGTAGACAGGACCAGGTTTTCCTCTAGGATTTTGCTTTTGTTTAGCGCCATTCCATTTATTTTTTATCCAAATTCCCCAGTCCTTAATGATTACAAGCATACCCAAAACATGATGCAGGCACCACTATGCTTGAAAATATGGAGAGTGGTACTCAGTAATGTGTTGTGTTGGATTTGGCCCAAACATAGCCCTTTGTATTCAGGAGAAAAACTGAATTGCTTTGCCACATTTTTTGCACTATTACTTTAGTGCTTTGTTGCAAACAGGATGCATGCTTTGTAATATTTTTATTCTGTACAGGCGCCCTTCTTTTAACTCTGTCCATTATGTCAGTATTGTGGCGTAACTACAACGTTGTTGATCCATCAGTTTTTTCTATTTTTTTCAAATTTAACTAGGCAAGTCAGTTAAGAACAAATTCCTAGACAGCTGCGCCACTCGGGTGCCCAAAACCAGCCATTTAAACCTCATGGTGAAATTCCTGAGCAGTTTCCTTCCTCTGGCAACTGAGTTATGTTGGAAGCCTGTATCTTTGTAGTGACTGGGTGTATTGATACACCATCCAAAGTGTTGTATCCAACTACCAATAGTTGCCCTTCTTTGCAAGGTATTCAAAAACCTCCCTTGTCTTTGTGGTTGAATCTGAATTTAAAATGTACTGCTCGACTGAGGGACTTTACAGATAATATGTGTGGGGTACAGAGCTGAAGCGGTCATTATAAAACCATGTTAAACATAATTTTTGCACTCAGAGTGAGTCCATACAACTTGTTATATGATTTGTTAAGCAAATATTTACTCCTGAACTTATTTATGCTTGCCACAAGAAAGGGGTTGAACACTTATTGACTCAAAACATTTAATCTTTTCATTATTAATTTGTACAAATTTCAAACAACATAATTCCACCATGACATTATGGGGTATAGTATGTAGGCCAGTGGCAAAAGAATCTCAATTTCATCCATTTTAAATTCAGGCTGTAACACAACAAAATGTGGAAAAAGTCAAGGGGTGTGAATACTTTCTGAAGGCGCTGTAACGTTAGCAAGATACTGTAGCTACAGCATTCTGTCAGTGCCCTCTTTGTTGATGTTTATCAACTCCACGTGGAAATTCCCACACCCAATTCGTGAATATGTCTAAGTAGCCTTTCGTCATTCTTCGGAAGTGGAACCTAAACGTGCATTTCCTCTCTAGGACAGTAAATTACTTCCAAATAGTGGTGGAAACTCTCGAGTGGTGCAGCGGTCTAAAGCACGCTAACTCAGAGCTAGAGGTGTCACTACAGACCCTGGTTCGATTCTGGGCTGTATCACAACCGGCCGTGATCAGGAGTCCCATAGGGCGGCGCACAATTGGCTCAGCGCTGTTCGGGTTAGGGGAGGGTTTGGCCGGGATAGGCTGTCTTTGTAAAATAAGAATTTGTTATTAACGGACTTGCCTAGTTAAATTAAGAAAAAATAAATCAATGGACTAGGACAAGAATATTACGTGCCCCCAGACGAATTGTAGTTGACAATGCAAAGACTGTTAACCTACAGAACTTGAGACAAACAAATGGTTGGCCAAGCCCTCGTCACACCTAAAACTTGTTTATTCATCAAAACCCAGCCCGTCTGTGCCACCGCTAGCTATTTCTGACACACCCCTGACCTATAGCACTACCACCAGCACTTAGATTTACCATTGCGTTAGGTTTGTTAAAATAGAACCCTGGATGTTTTTGTTTTACTGTTGTTAATACTCGTTACTAAAGCCTATACTATTTAATAAACTGTAGTATCAATCCACAATGGAAGAGGATGAGAATATTCATGACCCCAGCCGAATTGGAGTTGATGACAATGCAAAGACTGTCAATAACTTACAGAATTTGAAAGAAACACATGCAGTATTAAGCCATGGAATGCATTTATTGGCCAGTGAGGGGCCAAGCCCTCCTCACACCTACAACTTGTTTATTCATCAAAACCCAGCTCATTTTTCACCACTGCCAGCTATTGCACTCCTAATTCCGTCTGTGCAAATAGCAAAAATATTTCTGATACACCTCCAGACCTATTGCGTTTGCGTTTGTTAAAATTGAGCCCCTGTCTTTCAAAATTATATTCAAAAAAAGTGTGTAAATGAAATAGTAGCATACAGCTACATTTCTACAGTTTAAGATGACACATAAAAACAGGTGTTTCCACACATCTGACTTAATTTAATAAAATATAGTCTACCCTTTGATTTGAAAGAAAATAACCTCAAATACCGTAATGATGACAAAAGTGCATAGATCTTATTATTATTATTTTTTAAATCTATAAGGACCTTTTGCCAAAGCAATTGTTGTGAACTAACAAAGTAATGTTGACCTCATGGACATATAGCTGAGCATTACATTAATCTCATTGGGTGGCAGGTAGTTTAGTGGTTAAAGCTTTGGGCCAGTAACTGAAAGGTTGCTAGTTTGAATCCCTGAGCTGACAAGGTGAAAAACGTGTTGATCTGCCCTTGACCAAGGCACTTAACCCTAATTACTCCAGGATTGTTGTCAGTAATGGCTAATACCTAGCCTTGACCCCAGTCTCTCAGGGGTTGTTGTGACATAAAAAATTACATTTCCATCTCACATTTGTCCATTCAGTGAAACAGGACAAATATAAGAACCTCCTATTTGATAGAAATCAAGTGTTAATATCATTAGATTATTTTGCTTCGGTTTTTACCTTTTTGTTAATGGTGTTGGCCCTGTGGCCCACAGTGTAATGTGGCAAGATGCAGTATTGAGGATAATCTGTTACATGTTGAAATTATTTTGCAGTTGCCATTTCGACATTTATTTGTGACTATCGGCCGATATTTCAAGCACGCGCCATATGCCAATAGAATAGTGCGATGTCATGTTCAGACTACAGCTACAGCAAATCCCCCTGTTACTGAAAGTGGATTGGACCAGCGGCGCGAGGGGGGAGCAACGAAAAACTAGCTTGCTATCAGTCACAGCAGCCTCAGCTTGTCCCCGCTGCCAGGCATAGCTGCTGGACACATATTGTTAGATGAAACTACTGCGTCGAGAACTTTCGATTTTTTTTTGTAGCTTTTTGGTAATACAATTTAATGAAAAGGGAATACACTTGTCTGCTTTAATAAACTGTGGAAGGAATCTGATCATCTGGAAGAGGACAATTTTCAGGTGCGAGAGCGCTTTTTATGTTTTGTGTCCATATCAAATGTGTCTATCATTCATAGCCAGTATAGTCTGTCATATTATTTTGCAGGAAACTGACATTACATTTAGCTCAGAATTCTCATTCTGACATTGGGTGCGGATTGTGGTACCCAGTTTCGGATTAATGGGATACTGCTGCTTGTCATACAGGTCGCCGAGGCGCACATCATGCAGACATGTTACAATAGCCTACTATAGGAGATGCAACAATTTATAGGTATAATTCATTCATTTTACATCACTCATGTTACTATTTTTTTACCTAATAAATAGGCAATGGTAAGCCGATGTAAAGTCGTGAATCGTCGATGTATTGTTGTGCATGGGGACGGATGGATTATGCGAGACATTTTCTATGCTTTTACATAACAACATAAGCGATGGAGAGATCGGTACAGGTCCCGTTCAATGGTTAGCCAGGCTCTTGAAATAATGTTAAGAAGCAACTAGAAAGCTTCAGTTTTTAACCGAGCTTTCATCCCGGGCCATGCCTTCTTGCTCTGAATCATTCAATTGCTTTTTTATAAAAGCAAATAGCTGATTTGAGATGTATGCATTATTTTATACACTACATGACCAAAAGTATGTTGACACCTGCTCAACGAACATCTCAGTCCAAAATCATGGGCATTAATATAGAGTTGGTCCCCCCTTTGCTGCTGTAACAGCCTCCACTCTACTGGGAAGGCTTTCCACTAGATGTTGTAATATTGCTTCAGGGACTTGCTTCCATTCAGCCACAAGAGAATTCGTGAGGTCAGGCACTGATGTTGGGCCATTTGGCCTGGCTCGCATTCGGCATTCCAAATCATCCCAAAGGTGCTTGATGGAGTTGAGATCAGAGCTCTGTGCAGGCCAGTCAAGTTTTTTTTTAAACCATTATTTAACTAGGCAAGTCAGTTAAGAACAAATTCTTATTTACAATGACGGCCTACTCCTAACCCAGACGACACTGGGCCAATTGTGCACCACCGTATGGGACTACCAATCACGACCAGTTGTGATCCAGCCTGGAATTGAACCAGGGTCTGTAGTGACACCTCTAGCACTGAGATGCAGTATCTTAGACCGTTGTGCCACTCGGGAGCCCAAGAGGGATAGAGAGTTCGCGAAAGTATGCCTCATCTTCTTTGAAGAATTAGAATAAAGATTTCTCCAGACAGCTCTGCAGCTAGCCTAGCTAAATAGGATGACAGAACAGTATGGGGAGTAAAGTCATCATCTCATCTCTGCTAATCTTTGCAGAGATGAGATGATGACTATAAAAACTGAGTACACTGAACAAAATATAAACACAACATGTAAAATATTGGTCCCATGTTTCATGAACTGAAATGAAAGATCCCAGAAATGTTCCATACACAAATTTGTTTACATCCCAGTTAGTGAGCATTTCTCCTTTGCCAAGAAAGGCCCAACCATGGCTGCACCCTTGCCCAGTCATGTGAAATCCATAGGGCCTAATTCATTTATTTAAATTGACTGATTTCCTTATATGAACTGTAACTTAGTAAAATCTTTGAAATTGTTGCATGCTGCATTTATATTTTTGTTCAATATAAAATATTTTATTATTTCATAGTTATTGGTGTCTACCCAATGTGGACCTGATGGAGACAATGGAATATGTTTTATCAATTGAATACTAACTATTTTTGGCTTTGGAATTTCCATTAAAAAGCTCAAAAATAATTGTAATGTCATTATTTCATAACGCAAAAAATAAAAAAAATCGAAAACCGTGATTTTTGAATAATCAAACAAACCTAGAAAAGCACTAATCACTCAGCACTACCTAGAGGAGAGAACCACCCCCCCCTTAGTAGGATGACTATTAGGGCCACAGGGCCTACTGTGACCTAGGCCATGTCCCAAATAGCACCTTAATTACTATATAGTGCACTTCTTTTGACCAGGGCCCATAGAGTCCCATTTGGGACACAAACCCTTATTCACTAACATAAGCCAAGTCAGACCATTCAGACCCTAGTAGTGCCTCAAATCCAGAGGAGGCTGTTGGGAGGAGCTATAGGAGGACCGGCTCATTTTAATGGCTGGAATAGAATTAATGGAATGGAGTCAAACGTGGTTTCCATATGTTTGATGTGTTTGATACTGTTCAATTTATTACATTCCAGCCATTACGACGAGCCCGTCCTTCTATAGCTCCTATTCCAGCCTCCTTTGCTCAAATCCCATTGTTAGCATAGATCTCCCAAGTTAAGTTTATTTTGATAACCAAATGAGATAAAGAAGCATGTTTCTACCCTTAAAACTGCTAAAAAAACGAATTTCTGTTAAAACTTTTGAAGATCGCTTCATCTGACTATTGCGTTGCGCCATCTTGATAATGTGTCATCAGTGACATCACTTGAATGGTTCGTCTGACAGTCAGCCCAGATTACAATGCATATTAGTAGCCTCATTTAGAATGTTTAGAATATGAAAATAAATGCTTTTTTTAGATGCCTACCTGGTTAGAGACTAGCCAGGTAACATGGCAGGAACAATACATTTCCCCCCCAAATATGTTGTGCAAGGTGGGCTATCATAGCACTAGCTAGCCAGCTAGTCCAAAACCACGGCAAGCTCAGCTATCATTGATGGATATTTTGCTAGCTAGTGACGTTAGCAGAACAGCTTGCTACAGTGCAGGATTTTACTATAAATTATTGATTTCACTTTGGACATTGGCAGCATAATTTGGTAAGTCTCACAACTAGCTGCAATTGATTTAATTGGAGTGGACACTATTAACAACCCTACATATCTGTCGCTAACTCTTTCAGAACAGACACCTAGCTAGTTGGCTAGCTAACTTGCATTGACTGAATACTCATTTTTCTAGACAGCTTTTTCTAGCCCAGCTAGCTAGCTATCCTCTCCCAGGTTTGGCACATCTTAAGTCCCTCACTGCAAACGATATTGAATAGTATTTTATGCATAGTTTACACAATCTTCTTTATTATTCTTGGTATTAACATGCAGTTAGCTTAATAACCTTGTTTGCTGTTAGTCAAAGTTATCCAAAAAGCTAGCTAACACAGTACGATCCGATGCCCATGTCAAAACTACTGTAATGTTTAACACAGCTAGAACTTGCTCACTGAATGAACACAAAAACATGTGCAAGTGGGTTTTTGACTGAACTATACAGATTTATTTAATTCTAGCTAACTGCTTTGTTATTGTGGATATAGTGCATGTAACAGTAGATCCGATGCCCCTGCCCATGTGAAAATCACTGTAATGTAGCATACAGCTGAATGAGCTCAAAAAAGTATGCAAGTGTATTTTTGACCGGACTATATAGGCTTGTTAACATGATTGAGTATTTTATTATTGTTCCCTCTCAAATTGGTAGTATTAGCTTTTAGTTTGTTCACTTCTTGATTAGTCTTTATCAAAAAGCAATCAGAAAAGTAGGCGCACGGACGCATTCCCATTACGTTGTTTCAATATGGCTGCGGCCACATCTATCTAAGCTGGTACTAGGCACTCAGAAATGTCTAATATTATGTTCTAAAAGTATTTCATAATGTAACGTTCAACAAGGTTACCTAGCATTGACATGTAAAACAATGTTATAGGTTGATTTGAGTGTTTCAGTTCCACTTTAAACTATCATTAACACACTCATCCCATATAGTAGCTATGAATAATGTACAGTATGTTTAGCTCAAGTTTCACAGAAAAGTCCTGCTTGCTAGCAGCCCCCTCCATCATAGAGATTTGTCTGGTTATGTACTGTATACTGTAGGCTAAATCCATCGGGACAGTCACATAGTCGATGCCTCAAGCTCAGATATGAAATATGTGACTCGATTCAGGAAACTAGGCGTATGTCGCAAGCCACGACTTCACAGCAGAGCTGTTTGAACGTAAAACATATTTTTTGATTTGGCAGAAATGTCTTCTCGAACATGTGAACTTTCATGCGCCTTAATATCAAAGTTGTATGCCATCTGTAAATACAAATAAAATGGTTAAATTACGAGCCTAGTTGGTTTAGCCACAGAAAAAGGGGGTCAACCTTCCCGCTAGCCATGATTGGCTGAGATAATGAGTGGGCTGGACATGCCGAGAGATGAGTTTGGATTGGTCTACCATATAGCATGCGTCTGTCTATTGGAGATGGTTAGTATGTTTAGATAATCGTGTCGAACGTGGAAAAAAAATGTATAGTGTAGTAAAACTACATAAACCTAATGTCAAGTTAACGTGTACTGTTAGCTAGCTAACGCTAGCTGGCTGGGTCGCAGCTAACGTTATGTGTATGATCTTATTCTTAGTATCTTAGACACATTTGCTTGAATAGTTATAGCCATAGAACCTGGTTGGTTAGCTACCTGCATTCATGCAAGGTAGTAACGTCATGAGTTGTGATTATGGTCCATTGTTTACCTAGCTAGATACATATCTTAACAGTAGACTCCACTCTAATTTTGACAAAGTATTTTCATTTCAAGTTAAAGTTTACTGTTATCTAGCTAGCTAACGTCAGCTGGCTGGCTTCCTAACTAACGTTACGTCATGTGTTGGGATTCATTTTTTACCTAGCTAGCTATCTAGCTAAATTTCTTAACAAAAGACTCTCGTCTTAGTGTGCCAGAGCGCAGAATAACTGATGCCTTTTTGAAAGCTCAATGTCCGGTGTCAGTAAACGTCAGCAACAAAGCGTAATTAAATTGTTGCCAGCAGCACAGTTGCAGTCACCAACGCTCTGGATAACATGAAAAAAGCCTAACCAGCTCTGCAAGGGTGAGTAAAACGGTCAGAGTGGGGTGTTCTCTCATTATGTGTCTGGAAGTAGCTAGCCAATGTTAGCCAGTTAGCTTAGGTGCTTGACTGTAGTTGTGACGTCAGAGCTTTCGGAACAAAAACCACAGATAGGGCGAGTAATGTTCAGTGAGCTGTTCTCTCTCTCTTAGATGTCTAGAAGTAGCTGGCAAGATAGTACAGAGCGGTTGGATAAACCCAAAAAGAGATGGGTGGGGCTAAGGCTTAAGATGGTGTGAACAATGCTGAATGGGTGTAGACAAGAAGGGCTCTCCAATAGTAGTACATTGAACGACGGTTTTCTCAAAAGTGAGTTTAATGTTAATCAACTTTCAAAGCAGAATTGGCACCGGAGAAGAAGGCAGACGTTTTACGTGTCCCCAACCAATTGTGTTTTTTTGTTTGTTTATTTGCGTTGTTTGTAACAATTTTTTTAACTTATTTTGTATATAATGTTGCCGCTACTGTCTCTTATGACCGAAAATAACTTCTGGACATCAGGACTGCGATTACTCACCACGGACTGGCAGAATCCTTTTTTTTCCTTTAACAAGTCTGACGAATTCGTAGGCGATCGAATAAACCCCCACTTCCTTCTATTCTGCTAGCAAACGTGCAATCTTTGGAGAAGAAAATCGTTGACCTACGCGCAAGATTAAACTACCAACGGGACATTCAAAACTGTAATATCTTATGCTTCACGGAGTCGTGGCTGAACGACGACACTGGTTTTACTCAGTACCGGCAGGATAGAACAGGGGCATCTGGTAAGACAAGGGGCGGTGGACTATGTATTTTTGTAAATGACAGCTGGTGCACGATATCTAAGGAAGTCTCGAGCTATTGCTCGTCTGAGGTAGAGTATCTCATGATATCTACCTGGAGAGTTTTCATCTGTATTTTTCGTAGCTGTTTACACAGACTGAGGCTGGCACTAAGACCGCATTGAATGAGCTGTATTCCGCCATAAGCAAACAAGAAAACGCTCATCCAGAGGCGGCGCTCCTAGTTGCCGGGGACTTTAATGCAGGGAAACTTAAATCCGTTTTACCACAGACTGGAATATGTTCCATGATTCCTCCGATGGCATTGAGGAGTACACCACATTAGTCATTGGCTTCATCAATAAGTGCATCAATGACGTCACCCCCACAGTGACCATACGTACATACCCCAACCAGAAGCCATGGATTACAGGTAACATCCGCACTGAGCTAAAGGCTAGAGCTGCCGCTTTCAAGGAGTGGGACTCTAACCCGGAAGCTAATAAGAAATCTCGCTATGCCCTCCGATGAACCATCAAACAGGCAAAGCATCAATACAGGACTAAGATCGAATCGTACTACACCGGCTCTGACGCTCGTCGGATGTGGCAGGGCTTGCAAACCATTACAGACTACAAATGGAAGCACAGCCGAGAGCTGCCCAGTGACACGAGCCTACCAGACGAGGTAAACGACTTCTATGCTCGCTTCGAGGCAAATAACACTGAAACATGCATGAGAGCACCAGCTGTTCTGGAAGACTGTGTGATCACGCTCTCCGCAGCCGATGTGAGTAAGACCTTAATACAGGTCAACATTCACAAGGCCGCAGGGCCAGACAGATTACCAGGACGTGTACTGTGAGCATGCTCTGACCAACTGGCAAATGTCTTCACTGACATTTTCAACCTCTCCCTGTCTGAGTCTGTAATACCAACATGTTTTAAGCAGACCACCACAGTGCCTGTGCCCAAAAACACTAAGGTAACCTGCCTGAATGACTTCTGACCCGAAGCACACACATCTGTAGCCATGGCTCGCATCAACAACATTATCCCAGAAACCCTAGACCCACTCCAATTTGCATACCACTCCAACAGATCCACAGATGATGCAATCTCTATTGCACTCCACACTGCCCTTTCCCACCTGGACAAAAGGAACACCTATGTGAGAATGCTATTCATTGACCATAGCTCAGCGTTCAACACCATAGTGCCCTCAAAGCTCATTACTAAGCTAAGGACCCTGGGAATAAACACCTCCCTCTGCAAATGGATTCTGGACTTCCTGACGGGCCACCCCCAGGTGGTAAGAGTAGGTAACAACACATCCGCCACACTGATCCTCAACACTGGGGCCCCACAAGGGTGCGTGCTCAGCCCCCTCCTGTACTCCTTGTTCACTCATGATTGCGTGGCCAAGCACACCTCCAACTCAATCATCAAGTTTGCAGACAACACAACAGTAGTAGGCGTGATTGCCAACAACAACGAGACAGCCTACAGGGAGGAGGTGAGGGCTCTGAGTGTGGTGCCAGGAAAATATCCTCTCACTCAACGTCAACAAAACAAAGGAGATGATCGTGGACTTCAGGAAACAGCAGAGGGAGCACCCCCAGATGCACAATTGAGAGCATTCTGTCGGGCTGTATCACTGCCTGGTATGGCAACTGCACCACCCATAACCGCAGGGCTCTCCAGAGGGTGGTGCGGTCTGCACAACACATCACCGGGGGAAAACTACCTGCATTCCAAGACGCCTACAGCACCCGATGTCACAGGAAGGCCAAAAAGATTATCAAGGACAACAACTGTATCTTAGTCTATGCTGCTCTGACATTGCTCATGCATACATTTTGTAAATTTAAAAATTATGTGACTAAACCATAGACATTAAAACAAGCAGATAGTGATAGGAATACACGGATGACGTCAGCGCTATGGAATACTCCCAATTTGAAGTGCGCCGTATTGCTGAATAGGGCTGAATGTTCCCAAAAACATCATTAGGATCATGGTAAAAGTGTCCATAACTAGCAAAGGACATGGTCGATGTAGTGGTTTTCATCCTGCCCGAGAGAGTCAACCTGAATGTCAATGGCATTAGGGCGCAAGCCTCCTCGTAGCCTGCCGGCCCGTGATTGGTCTGTGTCAGCATGTGGTCCAATGTGACGACAAATGTAGTAATCAGAATGGATCACAAGTTCATTAAATATCTCGATTTGTTGCAAACCTTAAAATAATGAATGCATAAGAGCCATCATATTCATGCAAAAAGTCCTAATAATGGAATAAAAGCATGATGATTTAGAATTTTGTAAAGTTAGTGTGGGAGAGGTGGAAAATTATTGCTGTCCATCAATAATGAGAAACCACCTGGTATTGACAAACTAGATGGAAAGCTATTAGGGATGGTGGCAGGCTATATTAACACTCCTATTTGCCACATCTTTAATCTGAGCCTGGAGAAAACTGTTTGTCCACAGACCTGGAGGGAAGCTAATGTCCTTGCACACCCAAAAATGGTAAAGCTACCTTTGCTGTTTCTAACTGCCGATCAATAAGCTTGCTGCCAGTTCTTAGCAAACTTATGGAAAAGATTGTGTTTGACCAGATACAATGCTATTTCTCTGTGAACAATTCAACAACTTACATTCAGCACGCTTATAGGGAAGAACACTCAATATGTACTGTGCTGTCATAAATGACTAATCCTTGGCTGAAATAAATTGATATAAGAAGATTGCAGGAGATGTATTGTTATATTTCACTGCAGCCTTCGATGTTATTGACAATAATTTGTTATAGAAAAATGTATGTGTTATAGCTTTACATCATCTCATATCATGGATAGAGAGCTATCTATCTAATAGAACACCAGGGGTTTCATTAATGGAAGCTTCTCTAACGTAAAACATGTAAAGTGTGGTATTCCACAATGGAGCTGAATGGGCCATTTACTGTTTTCTATATTTACTAATGATCTACCGTTAGCATTAAAACAAAGCCTGTGTGTCTATGTACGCAGATGATTCAACACTATACATGCCAGCACCCACAGTGGGTAAGTGAATGCTCCCACCACTGTCTCTCCCAAGTATCTTTGACCGGTGTTTTGGTTTACTGCCCCGCATACTGCTTGTATCCACAGCAGTAATTTGCGAGTTGATAATCTCCTGCTTGTTTAGTAAAGTGCAGCCAGGATCCATACAGTGAGCAAGTTCTCCTGTTTCTCTCTG